>NC_044352.1:21925508-22225508 GCF_007364275.1 Archocentrus centrarchus
TCCATCATTTATGACAGCGTTATACCAAACGTGGTCCTCTCGGTTATAGCTACATAACAAACGATATACAGGTGGCACTGCAGCTGTTGTACCACTCTCTGTAGTGGCGACACTTGGCTAACTAACGTTGGCTAATTGCCCCTGCTGCTGCTGCTGCTATTGTTTGTTGTTGCAGTCTCATCAAACAAATCACAGATGTTGTAGATCAAGCTCTTTAAGGTAAGTGCTGCGAGCTGCAGTCAGCAGTCTTTTTTTGCATTTGACGTTCATCAGCAAACGCGGGAGAAATGACACATATTAACGGAATAGTGTGTAAACGTTGGACTGTTAACGTACATCATTGCTTGTTAGCTATTTGGCTAATTTGCCTATTAGCATGGGCTAGCTAGTTAGCTGATAGACTTGGTTGCCCCTTGCTGTTGCTGGTTACTATGAACTAACGTTAGCGGCTAACGCCTGTGACTAGCACTGATTGGGAATGCCAGCTAGGAGCGGAGTAATACCTGGACACAAACAGCTCCTTGGCACCGGTTATCGCTACGCACATCCAGTACACACAACATGAGTTTAATGTATTAAACGCTTTGTGGTGTGACACTGCAGGTAACATCGCAGTACCTCATACCATGTGTTTTCCGTTTTGCATTACCCAGTGTACTATGTCTTTTCCAGGGAATAGTCTTAGCCCATTCAGCTATTGTCATTAGCCCTTGGAAACGTTAGCCAGCGAAGCTAACTTGCTGTCTTTTGTGTGTTTTGAGTTGTGCTCAATTATTGTTAACTAGTTAACAATTCGTGGTTATTTAGGAGTGTGGTCGGGGCTAGTTTTCAACACCGGATGAGAGCACACTCGTGCTGCTGTAAGAAAATGAAACGTGCAATCTACACTGGAGATAATTTGTCAACAAATACAACTGGCAGATGTGGCTTTGAGACTTTTCACTTTCGCCTGAGAAAGTTGAAAACATTTAAGCAGAAGAGACTACATCAGGTGAAGGGCTCTTTGTGTTTGGAGAGGTTATACTTTTATCAGGGGGCTTTTTGTCATTTATGTATTTTGTACAGGGTTAGAGTTTAACATGAACTGCAAGTTTCAAAATGGTAAACAAATGAGGAGTGTTTGGCCACAAATATGTTGCACAATCCCTCCTTCAAAGAGAAGAGTTTCCAAAGATAGTGTAATCCTTTCTAACTTTAAAAGAGAAGAGCCAGCAGAAAAGTGTTTTTATTTTTATTGAGTGCTTATGACTCATACTTGACTCTTGTAACTCTCTGACTACACAGCACCGAACAATTGAGGGCTTCACAGTACATGAAGAAAATGCACTATGGTAAATGATCAAAGGAGTGAGGAAAATTTCGTTTGCTCCATAAATGCCACACTATTTTCAGTCCACTGAAAGAACATAAATGAATTTTACAACAAAGCCTGCATTTCGTCACTTGTCAAAGTGCCACACTGTTAGGCTGGGCATAAGGAAATCTTCAATAAATGATCTAATCTCCTGATAGCAATGCATTGTAAAACATGCCCTACACCACGTTATGTATAATGGTTGTAAAAAAAAAAGCTTGGCGTGGATAGGTTGGGTTACTTTGGTCCCACCACATCTATCCAGTCATTGACGGTTGTTCAACCTCTTCTGATAGTGATGTGATACTGAAATTAGAGGTCACACAAACTTTCATGTGTCTGCTATTAACAGACAGTTTGGTAATAAAACAGTCTTAAAAACAACCATATGGGCAGAAATGTTTTGTGTCTACACAGCAGCATTGCTTAAAGACTGAAGATTATTTTTGGTTTGTCTTTTGGGGGATTTTGCTAATCCTTCATACATCTCGCATATTCTCATCTGATGTTTTGTTGGCCTTTTCTGCTGCCAGGAGGCTTAGTGGTTGTGAGTTTCTTTAACTACCACTTAGACTGTAAACTGCTAGGCTAGGGGTACAGAGGTCTGCCATTAGAGGCTATATGTTGATTACTACTTTAGCATCGCTCCGACTGAAAAGCACCTTAATGTTGGTTTATGGTTTTTCTAGAAGTATATGCCTGAGAGGACAATTCAGAGTAGCTCAAGGCCGAACATTTTTTTGCTGTTCGTTTTGATTCTTTCTGTCATGTTAGTCGCAGAGCTGCTAAGTGGTCGGGGTGTTTTATAGTGTTTCAATTTGAGTAGGATCTCAGGAGCAGCAGTGGGTAAAATTACTTGGAGTCACCTATCCAATGACACACCCCGTCCATCGAATGTTAATCTAGCTGTGTGGCTGTAGCAGCAGCAGCAGCAGCAGTGCCAGCAGAGTAATGATAAGAGAAGTGTAATAACCCTGCTATTTTCCTTTAATGACTAATACGTGTTTGAGTAATGGCAGCTTCCTGCGAATAATGTGTGGCAGAGGCCAGACAACGCTGAGGAAAATCCTGTTTCACTGTGCTCTGACGCCTCTTTTGTTGGATGATTTGTCAATACACATGCTCTGCAATTCAATGTTTACATGCTGCTCAAATGACATCTCACTGTTTTCGCCTACTTGCCGTCACTGCGTCGTTCCTTCACCTCCAATCGCCATAAAAGACCAAATCTCGTCTCGGGAGCCACGTTATTCTCTATAATGGAGCTTTGTTTTGCGGTGCAGGACGGTGTTTTAAGCTGTCATCCATGTGGCTAGCGTGTATTTCACATTCGGAAAGGTTGTGTTTCAAAGAAAGGTGATTAGGCTGATTTATTGTTTTGTTCCAGTACAGTTGTGCTCAAGGATTTCATATACAGTATTTGATTATGCCGGCAGGAGAGGTTGGTAAGCAGTGAAACGTCTTCTTTAAAGAGCCGGCACAGGAAATGATGTGTAATCAAGCATTTACATGACATTTGTAATCAAGCGAGCGTGTTGCCTTGTATTTATATTCTAATGACTGTGCACACTTGAAGCAGAAGAGGATGCACTGGACAAAGGAAGCAAGTGGATAAACTGATTTAGCTTTTTCCTTTTACAGTGCTTGATATCAGTTTCTTTGCAAGATATCTGGTTGTTACATAGAAAATTAATGCTCTGAACAAAGGAGCAATGTTCGCTCAAAGACCTCTTGATGGGCCATTCAAGTGCTGTATATTCATTAAAAATAACAATCTGTCAGCACTTACTGACAGCACGCGCAACAAGCCAAGCTCTCTTTATTGTTCTCCGAAGATGTTTTTCAGTTCCCGTGCCAAGAGCTGGGTAATTGGCTGTAGCAAAGCCTTGCATGTGTTGTTTTAAGATATTGGACTGACACGCACAGGGCACACTGGCAGAAATGAGGCAAGCGCACTCCCCCTTCCTCCTCCTCCTCTTCTTCTTCTTCTTCTTCTTCCTCCTCCTGGCTTCTCCCAGCAAGTCAGAGGAGGCAAGATGCAGGATGTTGTTTTGTGTTCTCTGACAGCTTCCCTTCACCTCTTATAAGAGGAGATCCAAGCATGCTGCATCATATCTCATCTTTGTTTGATTCAGGCCTCTGCAGCTCCACAATTGTGCCAAGGAGATGGTATCAGCAAACGCTGTTCGTGTTAACAATTGTGAGCTGTCTTGCTACATACTGCTGGTGGTATTTGATGTGCTGGATGTGATCAAATCTGCTCTCTGCACAAGCTCAGCCATGGCGAAGTTGGGCTCACTTCATCTTACAACGCTGCCCGCCTGTGCTTTATTGGGCTGGGTTTGCATTGACTCACATCTTAACTAATAAGACATACTTTGTTTTGTGTTATTGCTAGCATCTCAGCGGGTCCAGGGTATTAAAAAAAATGTCTTCTCTGCATATTTCCCTTGTTGAATATTATATGCTGCAACTGTCAGTGCACAAGTGATTGGACAACTGAATTTGCAGAAACTGGAAAAGGAGGCTTGGGTAACATTTTCAAGTCTTGTGGAGCAACAGCAAATATCTTACACATTTGTTGGTTTTCTGTGTGCCTTACTAATTATCATTTAAAACACAACATGTAGGCGCAGGCCTAATTTTTCACCATTTTGGCACAATAGCCTATTAATAGTACTTCATGCAAAAAAAAAACAAAACAAAAAAAAACAGGTGTGAATTGAAAATGAAAGTTTAAAAAAAAATAGTCAGCCATTTGCCATCTCAGTAAAGAGGAAAATGAAATGGTGTAGGATCAGCTGGCCTGGCCCCTGAGGAGAAGGGGGGGGGGGGGGGGGGGGTGAGGAGGAGGAGTACTTGCTGCTGTCTGTGTCAGTGCTGATTAGGTAAGAGATTGTCTCATGTAATGACACGGCATGGCGCTAGTGGTGGCAGAAAACACAAACAATGCATACCAGTGTTTTACTGTGCACACCCCCTGCAGCTGCCTGCCTCAGATGTTTATATAGACATATACACTCGCCAGAATATTTCAACATCTTAGATGGTTCCCCGTTTCCAGCGACACACACATTTATTGCATCCGGGAGCCGATAGCCCTCTTTTCTGTGTGCGCTCTTTTTCTTTTGTAGCACAGATGAAAGATGGGGGTGATTAAAGGAAAGGGGCACAATGGAGCCTGTGCAGTTTTCTATCAGTATATGTTTTTAGTATTGACAGTATGTGTGTGTGTATATATATATATATATATATATATCCTGACAGTTTTATATGTTTCTATTAGTTTAACCTACAGCAAAAATGGAGCACGTCATAATCTGTTCCTGCTTGTGACAGTTAAGGTTTCTGTAGATGTGTTGGACCTATAATTATACACAGAAGTGTGAACTAGGTTTTGATTCATTAGCTTGGTTATTAATAGATCTACTTGAGACTTAGATTCATCATGATGTATCTTTGATAAAATGATATGAAAGCATTAAAAAACAACTGATTATGGTAAATGGCCGCTATGTGATAGTTATCAGAGAGCCACTTTGATTAGCAAGTCTAAACGATGCAGTTGGTTTAATTGATTGTTTTATAGAGAGATGTGTCAATAACAGCTGTCTGTTGTCCAGACAAACATGCTTTTGTCATTAATTAAAAGTGGCTGTAATGGCTCGTTATGCTGTGTTTTTCTGCACAACATTGAGTCTGCAGGACATTGATTTTCAACAGTGTGGATGAGACAAATTGCACATAGATCTTTTTATAATGTGCTGGCTGTGCTGCGCGGCTTCTGTGACTAATACAGATATTGCACTGATGTTGTGGCTCTGGCTGCACATGAGGCACAGTTTGCAGAGCTGGAAAGCCTGTGAGTGATGTTTTAATGGAGATGGTCACGCAAGTCAGCGGTGATCTCAGGGTTCACACTGCCGTGAGGAAACGACCCCGGTGACATTCTGGCTCTCCACTCTCCTGTTCAGAAGGTGCCTCTGGTAAACTGTGTCCTTGCTTGCCCTTGCAGGTTTGGCACACCTATTGAGCCTGCTGAGCCTTCAGTTTAGATGCTGAAACTTTGAGCTGGATCGACTGGGTTTAAAGATGGACATCTTGTCTCTGTACCCCAGTTCCAGCAGCCGGCACAGAGAAAATGAGTTCTGAGGATTGGGTTTAGATTTGCCACTGTAGCACTTCCACTCTGATACACTCTAGCTACCATCAGGGGAAGGTTGTCAGAGAGAGAGGGAGCAAGAGGGAGAGAGAAAACAGCGAAGCACAGCAGTGCTATCTAATAGATCAATTTGTAATAAATCTGTTGCCTCAAGCTGTTGTTGTTCGCTTCTACTCAGTAAAAGGTGTCTGCGTTTCTCAGGCAAGAAAATGCTTGTCAGGCTGGGCATACAGAGCTATCAGTGAATAAGACGCGCCTAAAGCACAGTAAATCATTTTCTCTCTGCTCAGTTTACATAGGTCGAACACGCTGCTCTCTTATCAGCGGATTCCATTGGCCAAAAAGGAGGGTTATAACCAATCGATAGGGCTGAGCGCTGAAATCAGGAAGTAACGCTCCCCTCACATTAAATTTCCCCATTATCCAATATGAACCATTAATCATGATGAAGGAGCTATCGATTAGGCTATCAGCCAAGGTTGGTCAATTTATTTGCCAAAAGTCATTGAGTCAGGGTGAGGATCTGTTGACGAAGTGCCGCTTTACAAAAACCAAGCGACAGAATTAAAATGGCCCCATTATTATGACAACAGTTTGATCTTTAGGGTAACAAAAGAGCAGGCCTCTATAAAAACCACATGGGACCCTTGCCGACTCCTCCTCCACTAGCAGCCATATGGACCGTACTAATTGTGTTTTACGCCAACCATTTTCACCGATCCATCGGGGACTTGTGGAAGTGCTGTAGCTATAATGTCACCAGCAGTGGGCTGGCTCATGAAAGAAACATTAGCCAGCAAGATGAGAAGACAGGAGGCAATACACTGCGAGTGTACACAATTATTGATTTTATTCAAATGAAATCTGTGCTTTTCTGTTCCGAATCTGATGTCTGATGCCTTTTAAATAATGATTTCTGTTATATTTTTCCTGGATGTAGCTTTGTCTGAGAGAAGCATTCAGTTCAGTCTCACACAGCAGCTTGTCAGAAGGTGAAATATAATATCTAGGCATGATGCCAGGGTGTAAAGATATAGCTTTAAAAAAGAGGCTTGTAATTCCTTATATTATTCAGTTTATGCTATAAGGATGGTTTATCCAGTGAAGTGATTTTTTCTCTCCTTTTTTTTTTGGCGGGGAGATGCTGAGCATTAACGGATCATCTTTCATTCGTTTTGTTTTATGACTACACAAACGCTTAGGTTGGAATAAATGTGATATTCACAATATTTCCTTTGCCCTTCAGGCCAAGGAGTGGTTGTAAAGTATTTAGAGTGCCAAGTATGACTGAGGCAAAATCTGTGTGTGTTTTAACGTGTTTATGACACGCAATCATGAAAAGGGCACATCTATGGAAATTAGATCCTGTGAAGGAGGGGGAGGAGCTTTGAAGCGGTGAAGGCAGAGAGAGAGAGAGAGAGAGAGAAAAACATGTATGCGTTTCATTGTGTCCCTTCTAACAGTTTCTTGTAATTATTGAAATTGATGTTTTGCTGTGAAGCTGTAAATCTGCAAGATCTCCTGTTAATAATGCGTCAGAGGCAGCCAAGCCGTTAGGCTGGGAAATAAAAGGTAATCAAGCCTCCAACATCATGTCCCTCGCCCCAAAATGAAGCAGGAGAAATCCTAATTAACTGAGAGGATGAGGAGCTCTTGCTACAGTGCTTGGCTAGTCGATGCCAGAGCTATGTGCTATACTGTAATGAAGACGCACTGCTAGTTTCCCACTCTCTCCCTGCCTTCCAGCCCTCTCTTAGCTTGCCTGTGGTACACCCCCCCCCCCCCCCCCCCCCCCCCCCAGGCTCCTTTCCTTCTCTGCCTCCTCCTCCCTGCCTTGACTGTGAAGTTGTGGATGTGACCGTTGCTCTGATGGAGTGAGAGACGCTTTTTAGCCTGGAGGTTTCTGGAAATCCTGCACAGGAAATCGGTGAGCTAGATGATGGCCTCTGTGATGGTTATTGCTGCTTATGTAAAGTGCTGTGAGAGCGAGTGAGAGGCGGCATTGATCTCGTCCACTGATTTCATAGATCCTCTTTATGATGACAATACAGTTGTCTTTCTGTGTCATCTTCAAGTGCTCCTGTTTTTCAAATCAGCGATGTAGCAAATTACTCCTGTCATCAGCCGCCCATGCTCAAACAGCGTCGTGTCAGCTTTGTGGAGCTGAAAGTCAGGTTAAAGCTTGCTTTGCACATTTGATTTTTTATTTTTGTGCATTCAGTAGTGTTTCTTTTCTGTAACTCTGGTATAAACCGAAATAAGACATGCTTCTGAGGTGAATGTCATGTTATTAAATCTTTGTTTTTGTGGAAGAGTGAGTGATCATCGATGTCTGAAACTCGAGCTTGCCTCAGCCCCTGCCAGCTGCTCCTCACTGTTTACCTGTAAACTCGTCCTTTTGTCTCTTGCTTTGTCTGTTGATGGCCTCAGCGTACTTTCTCTAACACCCCCCCCACCCCCCCCCCCCCCCCCCCCCCCCCCCCACCCCTTTGTCTGTACCAAGCAGCCCAAAAGGCCTCCAGGGAGAACAGACAAATGACAAATAGGAAGATCAGCTACAGGTGAGGCTCCGTCCCTCCATTCTCCCCATCTATCTTTCTCCCCTGTGAGCACTCTTGCCAGACAAGTTTTCAGGCACTCAAAAGCAGCAAATCGACTCGCTGTAGGATTTACTGTCACTTAGTCGAGCTGGGGCACAGCCAGCTCACTGGGAGGCCAGCTTCTCTTCCTTTCTCCATTACACCACTTCCTCAAATGAAGAAAATGATATTTGGCTTGGTTCTTCATATAGACGAGCCCATTCCAGATCCCACAAATCTTTCTTTGTTTCTTCATTTATACTTTAGTGTGGTGCAGCAGATGACAGCTTGATTAAGTGCTTGTCACATCTCAAATAATTCCAAATGGCTGGGTCCAGTCAGCTGCGCTCCATCTTGATTTACTCCATCTAATTTTAAACAGCACGATTGACGGGCGAGATGGTTGTGCGCTGTTGCACGAATCTCTAGTCAAGGTGGTGGACGTTTTTGTTGTGCACGTGGTTCATGATTGCGATCGAGCGCGGGAGAGCACCGTCAGAGTTTCAGTCTCTCCCCTTTTTATTCTTGGCACAAAGCAAACGATCTGCTCGGCACAAAGCCAGCAAACTCCAGTAGAGAAAGCTGGCATCTGGCTTCGTATCGTGCATGTGCACTCTGATGCATGCACAAGAGCATCGACATGTGCCCTCAGTGTAATGAAAGCCAAAAATTCTCATGACAGCAGGAGTTTAAATTTCTCTCCTAAGTGCAACGGCTTTCCTCACAGGGGAAGAGATTTCACCAGCACCCTCTGGACAGCCCTCAGAGACCCTTTCCTGGAGAACCAGCAGAGTCCTCCCTTTCTTCTCCCTGTTTCCCTCTGTATTTAGCACTCAGCCTTTTCGTCTAATCAACAACAGGCTTGTGAAAATCTCTACATAAACACACAGTGCTGCCTTTTTTTTTTTTTTTTTTTCCTTTTTCTCTTTTCTTCTGCCTGACTCTTCCCCAGAGTTTCTTTTTTTGTCTTGCCTGTGTAGCTGCTGCTATGAAGATGATGACAGCAGGCAGAGGAAACTAAAAGGACGAATTGTCTTTACCTCCCCCTTCTCTTTTTGCTTTTCTCTTTATCACTCTGCCTCGCTAATGCAGCTGCTTACATTACACGGAGCTCGTTCACTTTATATTTGCTGTCGCAGGGAGATAAAGACGATGAAAGTGAGAAATACGCGTGGCAATCTTTGGGAATGTAGCTTAGGAATGTGGATATATGTAAGAAAAGAGATCATATGGGTAGTCCCCCACCACCACCACCCCTTTTTTTCAAATACATGTGTGTGTTTTTGTTTTATGGGGAAATGGAGCTCATGAGGCACGGGAATCGACAGGCGTGTTTTAATTGTTTGTGACACGTGAAATGAGAAACAATAACGTGCGACTACTAGAGGGCCCAGGAGATTACACTCTGGTCGGCTGCTTAAAGGAGTGTCAGAGAGATGCATTACCACATCTCTGTTTCCTTTCTGCCCTCTGAGCCATAAACCACTCACAAGCATTTAGCCAGAGTGATTTCTCCTCTGTTCACCTCCTCGCCCTGTTTTTGATCCTGTGGAGAGCTACTGTTAGAAAACCTCCCAGGCTTCTTAAATGAATCCTCTAACGTATGTGTGTCTGTGTGCCTCTGCTTGCCGCCTTGGTACTCGGCAAATATCTGCAGCACCACCTGATTTGACTTGGTAATGGGGCATTGATGAGTCTGGGGGGAAATTGGGGGTGGGGGGTAAAAAAAAAAAAAAAATCGTAAAGCCAAAAACCCACTACAGTGAGGAGGCAGCAAACATAGCATCAGTTTCTCAATAGCAATTGACAGAGGTAGAGAAAAGAGAGGGTGAGGTAAAATGGAGGGCTATAGAGATAGAGCTGTCATCTGTTGATGCCTGCAGCTGCCTGCTATTGCTACAGGGGGAGAAAAAAAAGCCAAGAGGTGGAGATGAGCCTCAGTATCTAGGCTTCAACTCGATTTGTTTTTTTTTTTTTGTTGTTGTTTGTTTTTGCCTCCAGTGTCCTGAAAAAAGCAGGTTTTCTAAACAGAACAGCAAATTATTTACATCTTTAGCAGAGCTCATTTCTCACAGAAAACTGAGTTGAGTGTGGAGGACATAAAATGCAGCCAAGCCAGGCATAGTACGGGAGATAAAAGCAAGATCGCTTAAGCACTCTGTTACTTGAAGCACATTTCTATTGCTGTTGATGTAGCCACTAGTCTAATAATTCATCTTCCCTAGTTTTTTTTCTCTTTTTTTTTTCATCACGGCTTGCCTCATGCACACACGCACGCACACGAGCCCACACACAGTAACCACTTTCAAACACAAACTCCCCTCACTGCCGAGGGTAGACCCCTTCTAATATAAACAAGCAATTCAAAGATGAAATGCTCGTCATCCTGCCGTCTCACCACGGCCATCCAACAGATGAGTAGTGCTGCTAACAAAAAGCAGAGACTGACTGCGCCCAGCTCCCTCGCAGGGGCATCTTGTCTATGTTATCACTCCAGCTAGTGCTGCAATTAATATTAATGTGCTTTAAAGCACGCTCCAGCAGCCCTGCTTTCCCTCTCCCTCTCTCTCGCTTGCTCTGCGTGTGTGTGTGTTTGTTACTCAGGAGGAAGAGAGCAATAAAGCCAGCATGGGATAAGAATCTAGGCAGGATATGACACTCCTCATGTCAGCTGTCGTAGAGCTGGAGGGATTGTGGATAAAGACAAGGGATGAAGCTGAATCCCTACCAGCCAAAACAGGCAGGTAATACGGCTTGTAGGTAGAGGCTTCCAGCATCCACAGCGGCTGGACTGGGGGCTGTGCACAGCCTGTTATTTAGTCATGTTGTAATAATGCTTGACCTTTTCTTTCAAGTCCGCAGGCTGACCTTTAGCACCTTACTCCTCTGCAAATCAGTGTGTGTGCATGTGTGTGTGTGTGTGGTGTGTGTGTGTGTGTGTGTGTGTGTGTGTGGGTGTGTGTGTCACATACACACACATGCAGAGAGAGAGCGAGACGAGCACCTCCTTAACAGGGAGCTTCATGGTCTGCCAGCTCTAGGAGTGGATTGTTCCAAATTAGTATGCATTAGGTGGTTAGTGCAAAGCATTTAATTATGCGAGATGGCACTAACTGTCTATGTTATGATTAGCCCAACACGTTACACTTAATCTCTTCATTTCCCCCCCCTCTTCCACGGGTGAAGAGGAGATACAGTGGGGGTATGTGGGTGGTGGCTAAGGGATAGGTTTATGATTTTTCAAGTCAATACTGATTTGCCTATTTACCCATGAGTATAGATGTTGATATCTGTAACAGTCTGTACTCTCCACGTTGGACCTGAAGCTTTTCCCATAATTGTGTGTGTGTGTGTGTGTGTGGGGGGGGGGGGGGGGGTAATTACATAGCCCTCTTTCAGTGCACATCATATTCCTGTGAGACTCATATTAATCTTCAGCAGTGCTACTATGCTAATCTAGCTGGTATCTTTTAGAGTTAATATCTATTTAACACAAATTTCCCCCCCTTTTTGTTTCTTAAGATAGCTCCCTGTGGAGCTCCTGCGGGAGGATACTTTAAGCAGTTCTGTTCTCATAGCTAACTTGGAAGTGAATTTATCCTGTCTGGATGTGATAGCATGAGTAGTTTTTTTTCATGATGTGTTTTGGGACACAAATAATGAGTTAAAATGTGTGTAATTCTGTGTTTGGAGTGTGTGCGCACGTACGTGACATCTCAAAATCACGCGGCTTTTCTTTTGTTGTCCTCTAAAACATGACAGGTTTAACATAAACGCACTGCTGGTATAGCTGAGCTGAGTTTGCCACAACAGGAGAGATGCTGTGAGAAGAAGACTGAAAAGCACAGCTACGCCACCACAAGCTGACCTAACAACAAATGAGAGGTTAAGTGCAAAAAAAAAAATAGACGTGTTGGTGTTTGTCAGTCAGCCAACGTAACGTGGAGCAGCAAGGGTGAGATGTTGCTAAAAAGGCTGCAGAGATTACATTACAGTCAGCAGCTCACTTGTTACATTATTTGCCTCAGCTTCATAGAATCACATTTGTAGCGTGTGCCAATGTATCTCCCAAGAGCATATATTGATATGGTAATCGAGAGGTTGTGATCTTGATGCTTTTTTTTGTGTGGAACTCTTCTCAAATTCCAAATCCGCATTTAAGATCCATTCTGTTCGCAGCATGCGAGTGATAAGTCGGCCAGCAAAAACTGCACGTGGCTACTTTTAGGTGTTCATCCTCTGAGGGGAGCTTTTACTAAAAAGACTGTAGTGTTCAAATATTTGCATTTAACCTCGGCCAAATTTGGCAGTGGACTTTCCAGGATGTGAGGGGCTGTGCGTTTGTCACCCGTTTCTGACTGTGTTGCCATGTTCTTGGGGAAAAACCTTTGGTGCCCAGATGGAGAGCAGCAGAGGGTAGTCACAGCTTCTCACATACACGTGGGTACATCAGTTTTATTTTAAGTCACTGAGACTTAAAAAAAAAATCCCATCCTTTAAGAAACACTGGCATATTCCCATTAGATGTCACATGTATCCTCACTATCTCTGCAGCTAATGCTTTCTCCCTAGAAGGAGTTTGGTATTTCTCTTGTCTCCCCTTCTTCACTCACGCTCAGATACATTGTCAGACGATATTGAATCAAGCCTTTTATGTGTGTATGTGCATATCCCCACTCTCTGTTTTCACTGAGCCGCTTTTCATGGAAGGCAGGCTTTTTTAATCTCGGGCAGCAGTGGCAGAAGCAGCCTGGGCAGAGTCAGAGTGAGCCAGGCAGCCATCCAGCCAGGCAGTCAGTCGCTGCAGCGGAGCCCAGCAGCTCCCGGAGGAACCCCTTATACAGGAGAGATATCAAACCATGAATCATTTACGCCAATCCTCCCATCCCCTCCCTTTACCTACCCTCGCACGCAGCCCTGACGCCCGGCCCGGCTGCCTGCTTGCTGCTGTCTGCATCATTAATGAATGATTATTGCATTTCATAAACATGGGGCTACAGTAATTAAAGTGTTATTGATCCTTTCCATGTTGACTCCAAGGTGAGCAGAAATGTTAAAGTGCCCTCCACTTACACATTTTGTGTCACTATGCTGAGTTGAAAAAGTCCTTCTAGGAACAATAGGCATTGATTTATTTAGCCTGAGGGGGTGATACATATTTTTTTTTCTGTTTAGACACTTCAGGAGCAGTCTTGAATCAGAGAGGAGGATGATGATGATGATACAACTGGGTGGGGTTTGCGGTTGCTCTCATTGTGCAGTGTGTCGAATGTGTTGGAGTGTTTCCCTATGTTGGTGTTTGGTGTTTTGCGTAAAAGGTGGAGGGACACGGAGGTTAATTGTGCTGGAAAAGAGTGATTTAGGTCAGTGGTCGTGTCCGCATCTGTCACTCTGACAAGCTGGCGCTTTAGGAGGCTGTGTGGTGCTGAATAAAGGAGAGAGTGAAATACAAGTGAGGAGAGAACTGGCCTCTTCAAATGGAAAAGAGGAAAACCTGATTGACTGTGATTGCGCTCTCAGCGACAGGCACAGTGTTACAAGCAGCCGTTTGTATAAACCTAATCAGTTTCGCCTCTTTATTGAGGATTCAAGACAGTTAAAGTCTCTGCAAAAAGTGCATGTCTCCCCTGCCTCCCTCCATCTGTTTTCCTTCTTTACTCCCTCTGCCTGCTGTCATTTCTCCTGGTCATTTTTCCTCCTCTCAGCTCATTTTCACCATGCTTGTCTCTCTCTTGCTCTTAACATCTTTCCACTGTCCCCCCCCCCCCCGTTTCAATCACGAGGGCACTTCAGCTTCTGCGTAAATACCACAATCTCTTTAGGAGGCAACAGTTGTGTAATTCTAGGCTGATAGCGATGTTTAAAATAACAGTTTGGCCAATAGCCGAGGCAGATGTTTGTTTGTTGTATATTTTGTTTTAGTTATGTATTCCTCCTTTTGTTCCTGGGAAACAAAGAAATCTTGATTATGAATAAATAAAACTTTGAAAGTCTTTCAATGTTACTACATACTACAAATTTGCCAAACTGGATCTCCAAGGACACAGTGTGTAAACGTGAGCCACAGTCGATTGGCCGACGTCAGTCAACCGACATCTGTGGTTCCCTCCAATCAGTGATGAGAAAAGAATTGACAATCTGTTCTGTCCATCATTAATTGTGTTTTTTTTTCTTTTAGTGCTGCGTCCCCATAAACTGTATGGATTTCATGCAAGTTACCTCCATATTATTGGTAAAATTTTCCTTTCCATTTCTGCCCCAAAATTAATATTTTTCCAGTAATAATTTTTCATAGACGCAAATTTTGATAGGATATTGGTTAAGACTAACTAAATGTTTATTCACAGCTGTTTTTAGTCTTCACCAAAAAAACGCTAAATAAAGTCATCACAAATGGAGTCGTTAGCACAACATAAAAAAATGCGAAAACCAGATTGATCGAGCCATTAAGCGCCAGCTAGCCCGGTTCAGCAGCCCCGTGCTGATTAGTAGCCTTTTCTCTCTGCCCTGTGCCTTGTCCTTTTGTTAGTAAGCCACATGGTTCTCTACAGGCTTACTATAATCAGTGCTAAATAGTTCAGCGGTAGCCCTGTAGCCTAATCAGGCAGAGCATAATCATGTCAACCAATTGCATTCCTCTTGACTCCCAGATGGAGGTAAACTGCACAGCCTCTCCATAGCAACCGCCTCAATTACTGCAGTAGTAATGGTGATAAAGAAGTGCACAAGCTCAAATGAAAATGGCTGATGATGTGGACGCACATGGCTCATAATTGGATTATAAGGAAGAACGTTTAATGGCGTTAGGGGCACAGTGGTGGTGCAGATTCAAACATTGACCAGTATTTAGTGATTTTTAGCATTCCCGCCATCTCATCTAATGCTGTTGTGCAATACGACAGCATCCCCAGGGTCCTGGCACCTAAAGCGCAACCCTCTTGTTCCTCCTCTGCTGCAGTGTCGAGGGGGTGGGAGTATATAACTAAAATGCTCATGTGTCCTGCCTGTGACTGGCCCTCTTATGCTAGTGACAGCTGTGGGGGTCAGAACAAAAAGCTGTCTATTTCCGAAGCAGCCATCCTCCTCTTCCTCCCCCCCAAAACACACACGTGGAAATGCACAAAGAGAGAAAGAGCCAGTGGGAGAATTTGGGAAATTGCTTGTTTTCACTATTGAGTCATTCATCAATTATGGCTTTCAATCAAAGAATTAATAGTGTTTCGGTGTGATCTTTCTTTAAAATTTATTATTATTCTGTCTGATTAACTAAAAAAACAGATGATTTCTGTTAATAAACAAATCTTCGTATTTGAGTAGGTGTAATTTTAGCTGATTAATTATAGTTTTTGTCTGCTTTTATACATTGACTAATTACTACTACTGCTTAAGGAGTTTGTTGTTATTTTGCTGAGGGGCAGTTCAGAGCTCTTCTTATTGTCAGACTGCACTTCAGTTATTTCTGTTGAGCCTGCATGAGTTTTAAGAATACAGGGATGTAACTAATTGACCCCGGCACCTAAGGGCTGAGGTAGAGTTGGGGAGCAGGTGCTGAGTGGGTTGCCCACCGACTCTCTCACGCCTGGTCCTCGTCTCGGTGTGCATATCCCTGCTGAGTACCCAACACTCCCCGCTGACCGATTGGCTCAGACGGCTCTTCGTAAGTGCAATGATGCTGGATTGCTGAGCCTGCGTGAGCAGCATAATACCGACTAATTGCCTGAAGGAGCGCTCTCCCCATTTTTTATCACCGCTCCCCTCAGCTGCTGCTTAGCCAAGCCTGGCCAATGCAGAGCAGAGCTGAGTGCCTTCTTTTCTGCTCTCACTCTGCTCTGCTGGCAGTTTATTAAAAGGAATACTAGCTTTTTTCCTCGCGCCCGGGTGTTTGATTTCGACAGCAGCAGAAGCTGTCATGGCAGATAAAAGGTAGCGGGCGCCAGAATTACGGTGCACACAGCCATCTGTATTTACTGCGTCATTCTCCCTGCCTCTGACAAGGGAGGAGGAGGAGAGGAGGAGAAAATGGAGGACAGGCTGCTGCATTCATGTGTCTTTACATTGACATGTCTCATCAGGGAGAGAGGTGGACAGCAGTCTGCAGTGAAGCCATCAATCAGCCCCTTTAATACGCCTGTCCAGCACACTGTAATGCTCACACATAAAGAGTGACAAAGGAAGGCATTATTGGTTCTGTTGACATATTTTTTTTATAAACCACCTCTCAGATGGCTTTTCAGATGGAGTAAAATAGTAGGGTGATTGCTGTGTGCTGGCTAAAATGTCAAGAAAGCAGTTCTGTTTTTTGACTGAGACCAAATGGATTGATGTGGATTGCTGGCTTATTGCTTTGAGTTTTGTTTTTCCAAATTAGCAAGCACAGAGTACAGAACAGTAAATATAACAGTGATACAGAAATCTTATGTATTTGTATAATGAGAGGTTTCTTGTTCTCACTGTGGGTGTTGTTGATTCCTCAGATGCTGCCACTTAAACGTAATCAGTTAATTGGGTAAAATGATTTTATTTAGACTTCGGTTTTTGATTCTCAAAGTATTTTCTCTGCGCACCTCTCCTGAAAACAACTCAACAGAGAGATCCATTTTCCTGGTTTGCATCCCTAACTGAGGCTGTGGGTTCATGCTAATTTTTCATCGGCATCATTTCATTGAGCTTTAATTAACACAACAAGGATTCGGTGTCCTCCAGTGTCATCTACTCAGACAGCTAATACAAACTCATTAGCCCAACTCCCTCTAAAACAGGACTCTAATACCCTGCATTCTGTTTGGGCTACATTTAAAAAAGCTAATACAGATGTATTCATCTGCCATGAAATAAAGGTTTTAGATCATGCCCTGTTGGCCATTTCATGTGCTTCACAGTTGCCCCTACTTTAATACATTACAATCCATGTGCTCGTTTGCTTAACCCGCTTCAGCAGCTGTCTGTCTTCTTCGTGCATCTCGATGCTGTAGCCTGTGGTGACAGCAAGACTAATGTATTCACGGCGCCGCCACGGTGAGAGGCATTACTTTACCTCTGCTTAATTGAGGGGAAACTCCCCTGACACCTGCTTAGTACAGCGCTAAGCTGGGAGAGCGGCCAGACTCAACCCTAGGAGCATGAGACCACTGAACCCTGACTGAGAAATAACGCAACCCCAGACCACCCAGGGGCTGCCGAGGGAAGAAATGATTTAATAATACTGATGAGATATTACACCAACTCTTCCTCCACTGTCTCCCTCTCGTTCGCTCTCATTACTTTTTACCTGGTGAGGGAGACAGCTCTGACTCTGTGCCTGAAGGTGTATTTAGATGGGGCTGCTAAATATTTCAGACCCTGAAGACAGAGACTCTGAGTAAAAAGAAGAAGCAGAAGGGAGCAAGAGGGGCAAAAAAAAAAAAAAAAAAATCAGTGCAGAGGGGTTTGACATGGATTGTGGAGGGAGGTTAGGGAGTGTAGTCAAGGGCAGTCAGGGCAGGCCTGTAATTGGCTGACACTGGAATATAGCAGTGGATTTGTGTGTGTGTGCCTGTGTGAGTGTGCAGTCAGGCAGTGTCTGAATACTGTAAGGCCAAATATATCGCTCCAGCCAGACTGCATTGCTTTCAGAGTGTTGATATGCTGCCATCACCTTGCACTAGAGTGAATGTTGATCTCAAGTACAACAGACACTAATATTATTTTCTTTGGGCTCACATACCAAACTCCCCCTACGTCTGGAGCCTTATAGGCAGGGTCCCATCTGAGACTCGGCATGACAGCTCGACTGAGCTCCTGTCTCGTTTTTAATTGTCCCAGGCCCCAGGGGCTGCTGGGAGCTAGCTGGGCGGGGCTGAACATTTTCTCCAGGGGGATGAGGAGAGGTGGGTGACAGAAGACTCGCAGTGTCAGATGCAGGTGCAGAGAAAGAGATGGAGAGGGGGCTGACAAGCTAACCATGGGGAGCCAAGTAGTGGGAAGCCATTCACTAAAATGAGAGAGGAGAGAGAGCTTTATAAGAGGAAAGCTCACAGGAGGCATCCATTTTCCTGCTCCAGCACCGCTGCACACACAATATGTATTATCCGCCTTTTATCAGCAGGTCTGTTAAATGACACTGTTGCTAGAATTTATGTAAAGAGCAAAATATGGCCGTTGTGGTATATCAGCAGTACGTTTTTACAGTGTGACTGTTAATAGTTTGCTTATTCAGAGGATGAAAAGTATGCTCCCTCATGTGTAGTTGTCCTGTCATCGTGACCTAACACTGGCTGGTACAATCGTAACATTCTGTTCCCCACTATGGTTCAACTCGATGGTTGTGATTAGGCCTGGGGTGAGCAATGTTTCTGCAAGATCAAATTGCAGTAATTTTGAGTAGACTCACAATTCATGACCTCAATCACAATTGTGACCACAGATATAGTGGAAGTCATGTGATTACAGGTGATGTTTGCATCCTGGTTTCACTTAGGGGTGTTTTCAAACCTGCAGTGTTGAGTCCGTTTAAATTTTTTTCTCCCTTAGTGCAGGTTGCTTGTGTAGACCTGAACACTGTAATTGCACTCATGAGCCTTTGGAGGAGGTGATATTGGACCACTTCTGAACGAACTCCATAGCTGTTCGTTTATGGTGTGAATGTAATCTGACCTCAATCCGACACAACTACCAGGTGTACTCTGTAGTTTGAGCCTCCCATGGCCAGGTATGCTTTGCATTCTGGGATGCGGCCAGAGTACCATAGACGTGCAGAGTACATAAACGGTCAGTAGGGGTTGGCAATAAGCTGTAAATTCTCCATGTTACCCACTAGGCCAGCTAGCCTGTGGTTGTTTATCCTGCAGCCACAGGTAGTAAGTGGTGGGGCCGTGCCATCTTTGGCAGCTGCTGTTGTACGTTAATAAATTAAGAATAGTCAATTTAACGACTAGTATTTCTGGAACTGGTCATGCATGAAGTTCAACACAACCAGGCTGTCTTTGTGTTAATTAGCTCAACAAAACCTGAAATCCCAGTTGAAGATAATGGCTATCACGACAGTGGTTCTCAACTTCACTGTTAAGCCAGGCGTTCTACTTCAGGTTGCATGCATGGTCACAAAAAGGAGTGTTTTATGCATCATGTGACTCCTTCTGGACAAAATTATCCCTATGAGTGCGCCTACTCCAATCAGAGATATTTTCAGATGATAATGATGATGATAAAATGGTGATTAAAAAAAAAAATCTATAAAGAACATTAACATTCTAGCAGTAAAATGCAACACTGTTGTAAAAAAAAAAAAAAAGATGAGCGAATAATGTTGCAGAAAATTGTTGATCTTGGGATTTGGTGCACAGAGCAATAAAATATTCAAGTTAATTTTTTTAATGCAGAATGCGCTCTCAGTGCTTCTGTGGTGGCTGCACATTAAAGCTCTGAACTTTAAACTGGATAGATTAAAACTTAGAGGCTACTGTCCCACAGCCTAATAAAGGAGACGTGGAAATCACTTTAGTTTGTCAGCAGATCAAAGTGAAATGAATTGTATTGATTGAACAGGTATTCTGGGTGTGTGCTCTGTGTGCTAGTCATTGTAGTACCAGTAGTGTGAAAGAAACCTAGCAGCAGATTACAATCGAGTATAACAACATTTACATTTCTTGCATCACCATCCGAATATGATGCATGTAAATTTCAGTGGCAATGCACAGTTTGCACTGCGGTAACTATACAACTGGGCCTTAGTCATGACATCAGTAAGGCAGACAGCTTAACAGCTTGCACATATACAACGTTCAGCATAAGTTACCACAGTGATTTAGCCAGGTAAAAAAAAGATCCACTTTTGTGACACTGAAAACTCTGATTTTAAGCGCAACATAGCTTGCTAACCAGTAGGGCTGCAACTAAAGGTTATTTTGGTAGTCGACTAATCTGTCAATTATTTTTTGCTTAGTTGATTAGTCGATTAGTCAACGATTATTTCAATCTTACATCACCTGTTCAAGCCCGCCCACCTGTGAATATCACCATGTTGTCTCTTCTCACAATTAAAGTAATGACCCATAAAAATACAAGTTGGAAACTAATCAAATGTATTTTTAAGCAAATGTGACCATTACAATAAATATTAAATAAACAATTCATATTAAAGTGAATGCAGTTTTTATTTTTAAATGAAAATATAATGTGCAAATAAGTAAATAAAAGTGGCCTCTGTCCAAAAGTTCAGATTAACATAAAAAAGATTTTTCCCATCCAAAACAACTGAAAAGTTTACAGACGATTCAGTGTTCAGAATTCAGAATGAACGCTAATATTAACGCGAGAAGAAAATAGGAGCAATGTATGTGCTCCTATTGTCCTTCCCTCGTTAGCTAAGATAACTGAAATGGTGCCTCTTAGCAAATATCATCCATGAGAGCTTGTTTCTGGCAGGTAAACTAACAGAAACATTCCTGTACAAACATTAACAGGGTATCAACGCGATGCACTATCTAAAACGTACCCATCCAGAGCTGCCGTCACAGCTCCAGGGTGCCGGCGTTTTAAACGCTCAGCGTTGCAGTGATGCTGCCGTGGAAGAAAAGCTCTGCTTTGTACAGTCTGCATTCTTTATTTTTGTTTTCTGTCAATGCTCCCACACCTTGACAGTCTGTCTCGATTTTCTTTCATTTTCTCCACCCGCCTCTCTGTTCCACTATCGTTTATGTTGTTCACGTTACATTCTTCTTCATTAGTATTGTTGTTATTGGCAGACAATGGAGGCAGTACTGCCCCTGTATCTTCCTGTAGTGTATTGCAATTGCAAAATCACGTACGTGGTTTTACAATATGATGCGTCGACATAAAATTCCACTTTGACTAATTTTTGTAGTCGACAACATCGATTATGTCGACGAATCGTTGCCACCCTACTAACCAGTTAATCTCACTTCGTAGCTGTCTCTGTTGGCTGTCATGATTCAGCTGTCTTTCCAGTGAGTCCCTCATCATGTGGATGGACTTGAGGGTCTTGGGTACACCTAGTGACAATAGTCCTTTTCAGCTCATAATGAAATTTGATACGAGCTAGCGAGAAAACCTCCAATCTCCATCAGTTAGACATCTAATTTGTGTGCCGTTACACCAAGCCCACTGAGGGTGTAGAACAGAGCAAAGACTACTACTTGAAAAAAAAAGTGGGGTTAAGAGTCGATCTATGTGATGAAGGACTCACTAGAGAAGCAATTAAATGCCACAGCACCAACCTGGCATGAAGGTAGGAAAACACAGACAGGAGCTAGCTAATAAGCAGCAATTCTAAGCATATAGCAACATATAGCAGCTTTGAGCCTCTGAAAAAGCAGATCACAAACCAATTTAGGATTGGTGCTAATCAGACCTGAGTCGATTTACAGACAAGCATTCAAAAACTGTTGCAAAGCATGCTTCAATACGTGAATCTTTCTCTCTTTACATTTCTTAGCATATAAACTGTGTGTATTTAGGTTATAAATTTGAATATGCCCCCCTTTGGATTCTGGGAAATGGTCACAATAGGCTGTTTTTGCAGCGTTTTTTTTTCACAAGAAATCAATTTATTGAGAAAATAATCTGCACCTTAATTGCTAATGAAAATAATTATTTGTAAACCATTAAATGATTGTATCTTTTGCTACAGTCATACTTGCATACAACATCACAATTAGCTTATTCTATAGAAGTATTTTATTATTTATTACTTCCCATTTAAATGCTGTGCAGCACAGCCCAGTAAAGGACTCCTTCTTCATATTATGTTGCAGCATCAGTTTCTTCCCAGCGTTCAGCCTCATACCATATTTTCTGTGATGTTGCTACTGCCTTGCCACACATTCTGTAATAACACCGCAATTTGTACTATTAATCTGGCAGCTACATGAAAGCTGAGTCAGATGCTAGAGCCTCTTTTGTCAGGCAGTTGATTGCTGCAATACACTGTCAGCTTCAGCTGTGATTCATCGTTCTATTACGTGTACATATATCCAGAATGCTTGAATACGGGAATACATGCCTTAATTGATTATGCTTCCTCTGACTGCGACCATATTCAGGTTAGGTTAATTGGAAAAGAATGTCTACATAGCATTTTATTGTTCAGAGTATTGTCCCTATTGGTAAATTATTGTACAGCTACAGTCCTTGTAAATATACTCAATGAGCCGCTGAGGTTTTTTTCTTCCTTTAGTGAAACATTTGAACAATTGCACAGCCATTCAGGGCTGCTGCAATGCAATTTTTTCAGCTGATAGGAAGCAAGTGGCGTGATTTGGGGTCTTGCTTTTCCTGTGCTGCTGGCACAGAGACGTCATCCAGCCCATGCTTGCTGGGGTCAGAGTCTCTGTAAATAGCCCTGAGGGGATTCAGGCTGCACTGATAGCATACCTGCTGTTACCCTGAGACGTTATCCAAGAGCATGCCAGCCCAGGCTCCCTCCAGCTGCTATGCTCTGCTTTGCATTGTTCTGCAATACCTCACACAAAGATGGAGTGGGGCCATTATACCTCTGGCTCTGTAACGCTCCCTGCAGACACACATAAACATACACACTCATGCTTCCCAACACCTACACCAGCAAGCCTGCACATAACTGCAGCCATTCACATCGTTGCCGGGCTCAGGTCTTCATATGTTTGCCTTTGCAGTTACAAATCATCGCACGGCCATATGCGACCACACAGACACACACACACACACACCACACACACACACACACACACACACACACACACACACACACACACACACACACACACCACACACACACACACACACACATCACACCAGATTGGGCTGTCACCACAAAAAGCTTTGCAGCGGCAGCAATGGCTGGCTGGCTTTTTTCGCAAAGGGGTCAGAGTGGACTGCAAATTACAGGCTGGTGGCCAACCACGGCCTGTGATGGGTCTCAATGCACTCTGTGTTTACCCACACACCTGCACCTCCTCAGCTGGTAGAGGGCGGCAAGCACAGCCGAGAGCACACAGCCATTTGTAACACCTCAAGGAACTCTCCTCTTGTCTCCCTCCTCTCTGTGTATGAGGAATAGATGAGGTGGTGCCATTAAGTGAATTTGCTGTTATTCCCCAGTGCTCTTAGCTGAAGATGTCAAACCTCAGCCAGTGAGGCAGCCAAGGATGACTGCCGACTCAGGCAGAGGCTTACACACGCACACACACACACACACACACACACACACACACTGCACTCTGCTACGCACATGATTCAGCTTCATGCTTCTGTGTAATTATATCAAATTGCTTGGGCATGTGATGAATGGGTCTAGATCTCAAAGGAAAAAAAGGCATTAGTTTGCATTAGGTTGCTGTTTTTCCCGTGTAACTGCTTAGAATTTAATTACAGTCAAAGGTAAACATCATATTCACATTTTCTGAAACAATAATTCTGTAGGCCTAATTGCTTTGTAGTTTCACAGACTACACTTGAGCGCTTACACAAGGGGAATCAGCTTGTAAACAGAAACTGCTCAATCCCATTACATATACTGCAGTCTGCTACAATCTCAGTGTGTGGAATGAGCAAGTAGGCTTAATATTCTCTACATTTTCTCACAATTGTCCACACTCACACATCCTTACTGTAGAAGAGGCTGGGTTCTCTCTTGGTGATTTGTCACAGTTCCCTATTGTATCACACACCGCCTCTCCTTCACACTCCCAACCCCCCCCCCCCTTCTCTCCCTCCCCTCCCTCGCTCCCTAAATCATTTCTTACATGTGTGTGGGTTGCCCCCTCTCGCTGTGATTCTGATACTTCATAACGGGCAGGAGGAAATTGAGCTGACCTTGAGGCTGCCGAGCTCCTTTATAATGCTGATGTATGGGGCTGTGAGCGCAGGCAGCCAGTAAGTGAGAGGCATGTTTTTATTTGCCGGGGAGCAGGGCCCAGTGTCAGGACACATAACAAGGTTCATTTCTCGCCCACTCGAGCTAGCTTGTACACTGGGATGCTTAGTGTCAAGCATTCAAGTCCACTAGGTGTGATTTAACTGCATTAGCCTTTGTATACTGAATAACCTGCATCATGCGGCCTAAAGGATGATGATAGGCAGACCCGAGGATAGAATTAACCCCCTGGATATATGTGGCTCTCTAAAATGTGACTTACATGCAAAAAGTATTACTGCAGGACAAGGCTCGCTTAGCTCAAGATTGAAGTAGAGGTGAACTCATGTCGGATTGTTTCTTTCTTTTGGCGAGCAGGTGATGGGCAGTCCTTTAAAAATAACACTGTCTGTTTGGGAAACTTGCCTGTTGCCCTGGGTTGTTGGTGGTGTCATATTATTATCATCACTGTTCAGCGTAGATGGCCCACTTTCCTTTCTTCAGCATCTCTCTGCTCATCAGTGCAATCAGGTACCTCCGATCACACATCCAGCCGCTCTCAAATTATTGTCATGATTGAGACCAATTCAGCAGCAGGAAACAGCAAGAGGGCTTATGATTTAGGCATGAACACTGTTCAGGAGGTGGACCTGATGAATTAATAATTGAAAATAGACACAAAAAAAAAACCCAACAAAGAAAGAAAAAAATAGAAAATGCAAGCCATATCCCTACCAAAAAAAAGATGCGTTTATATTCTGTAGTTTACTGGTGTCGAGGAAGTGAGGAAGGAAGTGCTTAGATAGGATTTGTCCCACATAAAAAATTTTAAAATGAAGAGTTGTAAGCACATTGTTAAAACATTTTTAAAGACATGTTCAAATGTGTTTACCTTCCAGCACTAAAACCCAAAGCTAGTCAAGGTTACTAGCATACTGAAAGTAATAAAAAAAAAATCATCACGATCGAGGAAGTGAAACATCAACCAGTTAAGCATTTAGCTGTACAGAGTTGTGTGCATGTGGCAGATTGTTGGATTTCAGTTGACCAGAGTGATGTTCATACTGTTGTGTCTGCTCCCTTGTTTTTCACCTTTTATAGGATGTTAAGGGGCAGCACGTTGGTGCAGTGGTTAGCACTGTCCCCTCACAGCAAGAAGGTCCTGGATTTGAATCCACCGGCCAGCTGGGGCCTTTCTGTGTGGAGTTTGCGTGTTCTCCCTGTGCCTTGTTGGTTCTCTCTGGGTACAGTGGCTTCGTCCCACAGTCCAAAGACATGTATGTTAGGTTAGTTGGTAGTTCTAAATGGCCCATTGGTGTGAATGTGAGTTGGAATGGTTGTCTGTAAGCTCATATTAGCCCTGATTGATTCGCGGGGCTACAGGGGTAGCAGTGTTACATCCTTGGATGTACCCACTTCTCGCCCTGTGACAGCTTGGATAGGCTCCAGCCCTCCTCCCAATCCAGAACTGGATAAGTGGAAGAAGATGGATAGATATTATTTTTCAACTGAATACATGAATCAGCATGAATACATCACGCAAATCACTTGCCATCCCCCCAGTTTCTAATTTCATATTATTTCTTTTGTCCTCAAATATTACTACGTAGTGTAACAGTGTCTACCTTTTAAAATTGTGTTTAGGTTTAAATACATTTTCTTCAGGGGATACTTGCAGGCTCGGTAGTAATCAAGCCCTGGTTTCCCAAATAAAACCACTCTGAATGTGCGTGTCTTGAACATGACAGTGACAAAGAGATAGTGGAAAAAAACTATACGATTATTAACTTGTTTTGACTTGTTAGAAATGTTAAATTGTTATTTGGAGCTTTGTGGTGTGATCATAGTGGCTGTGGTTGACATTATGAAGAGCAGAGGAAGCTTACCAGTGCTGCCAGCTCAGTTCAATTCTTATATGGCACAGATCCACTTGCCTAACCCCATGTCTGGATGCTGCACTCTGAAAACAGGCAGGGACCCAATTCATTCACAGCCCATCCAACAGCACATCGACTGTGTGCAAAATATGTTTCGGCAGCTTAACAGCAGCAGACTAATCAATTGATCCAAATTTTGCCGTCCATTGATCTTGGCACCCGGTGGGTCGAGATAATTACACTGTATGTATGATAATGATATCATTAGCAGCCCGTGGTCAGTCTATTAGGACAGGGGAAATGCTAGTAAAAACAACCCAAACCATGCATAGAAACATTTGCGCTGCCAAATGCTGGGGAGAGTTGTCCAAATCTGCTTTGCAAATGCCTCCCTGTCATTCTCCCGACCACACCACAGTAACAGTAGCGTGGTAAAGAGGCGGGCGAGCCTTCTGGTGCTGCTGACTGGCATTCTGCGTGTTGATGAATGTGGCAGCCTGACGGCTCAATGTGCTTACTTAATTGGAGCAGCTCTACTGTCACACTGAGTTTCTCCGTGTCTCTCTCTCTCTCGCTCTCTGATGTAGTAAGATTGCGTTCTACTTAGCTACGCACCTGTGTTACCCAAAGGTTAATAGAGCTTTCTCCCCATACAAACCAATCACCAGGTAATCACTTTCATGCACTTCCATAGGTGGCTATCACCCATGATGACCAGAGCAGCCATTTTGAATGAAGTTGTCAGGTTGCTGCAGGTTGCCAAGTAAGAAAAATGTTGCTTATGCACTGTACTAGAATTTAGCTCTGTTTTGTGTAGTTTGTTCTGAGCAACATTTCTTGCAGGAGTGTATCGTCTTTGCTTTGGAAGCCCCTTCATATCATAACACAATTGACACCCACCCGGTTGTGTGTGGAAATAGAGAAGTTGCAGCTCAGGCTATCTTTGGCTTCTTCATGTTGCATGTGGTGCGCATGAGTCTTGTTTCAAAATAGTGGCTTTTGTGACAGGAATGTGGCAGACAGCCAGTTGCTGACACACTGAGGGGCGGACTAAAGTCATGAAAGCAAAGCGCTTCTTTTTGATGTCATCCAGCTTCCGAAGGGCCGTAGTGGTCAGAGGGATTTGAGTTTCAGCACAGGATTTTGGGATTTTCATGTCAAAAAGGTCGCGTCAGGGTTGAATGAATTTAAGTGTGTGCGTGTGTGTGTGCGTGCGTGTGTCGGGGAGAGAGAAAGAGAAAGAGAGAGAGCATGCATATTGAGCTTTTAAGACTGAGAAGAGGCACCTAAAGAACAGAAGGCCTGACGTTACCATCCACATTGCCCTGTGGTGCTCACAAACAATAACCCTCAACTCGAAGAGCATGGAAGTGATCTCGTTCTCACATGAGCACACAAACTAGAATATAGGAATGGACGTTTCTAGGCCTCTTGAGCTTGCTTTAGTTCTCTCTGCTCTGTTGTG
Source organism: Archocentrus centrarchus (assembly GCF_007364275.1). Taxonomy (NCBI): domain Eukaryota; kingdom Metazoa; phylum Chordata; class Actinopteri; order Cichliformes; family Cichlidae; genus Archocentrus; species Archocentrus centrarchus. The sequence goes on from NC_044352.1 coordinate 21,952,775, forward strand.
GCTAGTCGGAGATGCTGGATGGACGAGCAGTCTGTTAAAGGGATGATGTTGCATGCCTTGCGCTATTTGGATACATCCTGTAGGCGGAGATATGAGCAGATTAAAATGGGGATGGGTTAGTCACAGACTGATTTTATAGGGCTTTAAAAACCTGGGATATAGATGAGTCTGTGTGTGAGTGTGTGCGCGCTTGATGCCCACATTGTCTGCACTGTGAAAATCCCAGAGTTACTTGCAAAATCAATATGGGCTATTCATACATGAATCTAATCCTCAGATTTACTGCCATTTAATCTGTGTATGGCAGGGGCTCTGATGCTCTCTAATGCTGTCAAACAGATGCCCCTGCTCAGCCTCCCAGGTTAGGCTGCACCTGATGACACCACTGAGCCAGGCACATTTTGTCTTTCCTCATGTGGCAACTATTGCATGAAGACTGGCATTGTAGCAACATGTTACATAAAAGAAAATCACACCAAATGGTTAAAACAAACATCTTTGACCCCCAAATCTTCTTTGGTAAGTTTGATCATGGAGCCACTATAAATATTGCATGCTGGTCCGGGTGGTTATTGAGTGTATTTTACTACTACACAATCCCTCCACCCAAATTATCAGACAACTGCATACCCAGCTTACCATTCAACAGTGCTGATATTGGCTGAATAGAAATTTGGTTTTTGAAATTAAAAGAAATAACAGCAGGTGTGCAGTGAATAATATCAAACAGACCATTTCATTTCATGCAAGCTGAATTCAGGAGCAGTGTTACATCAGAGGCAAGGAAAGAAAGAGAACAAACAGAATAATTTTGCACATGGGGTAAACATCTGGGGGTGTTGTCTTGTTTTGTTCTTACTTTGCTGTCAATAAGTAATTGGTACGAAAACCAGCCACACCCTACAGTAAAGCACAGAGAACAATACAGATATGCATCAGTTATTCATAATCTTATTGCTGTCGCTGATATTCTAAACAACGCTGACAAATGTCACAAAATTATCCTCATCACTCATAGGTTTGTACTCGATTTGTGCTAAAAAAAATAGAGAAACTAGTGAGTCATATCACGTAAACACGATGAACACAGTTTCTGTAAAGCACAAAGAAAGAATCGCTATCTTTTAATTAGTCAGTTGTTGTAAAAAAAAAAATTATTTGTGAAAATCAAGACGTGCATCTTACCTTGTAAAATGAATTTTTACCCCTTGACTGCAGGCACATGCGCAGGATGGACGTGCACCCGCGTACACACCTGAAAGCCTTTGCGGCATTAAAATGCATACATTGACATGAATCGGGGTTGTGTGTGTGTGTGTGCGTGTGTGTGTGTGTGTGTGTGTTTTGTGCCTCTGCGTGTTAAAGAGAGTAAATGCAGGGAATCTCTCGGTGTGCGGATGCTGAATGTGAAATGTCAATGTTATTGAACAGGTGCTGCGAGGCAGAGCTGTGATGTTTTTATTTCCAAGCTCTTGTAGAGCGAGGCAGAGTAGAGAGGGCTCATGGGATAATGGGGGAGGTTCAGGGGTGGGGGAGTGTGTGTGTGTGTGTGTGTGTGTGTGTGTGTGTGAGTGTGCGCGCATATGTGTCTTTGTGTGTGTGTGTGTGTGTATAAGTGCCTAGATCTGTGTGCATCCAGTCTGGTTTGTTGGGCAAAGGGAAATGAATACTGGCTTAGAACAAATGCTCACAATCTCCACGTAGAAAATGTGAATGGCGCTGTGAAGCACTCTGTAACTGTTGGTTTTAAAATAATTAGTATTATTTTGTACAGCTTCATGGCTTTCGCTGGCTACATTTGCCATATGTTCAACATGATGCCAAATACAGCAGCCGTCTTCACCTAGACATACACCTCTGCCAATCTGCTATCACCTCGTTTGTTCCATTTTCACCTCATTCATACTTTTCCCCTGTTCTCTCTTGTGTGGTGTGTTTGTCTCCCCCCACCACCACCTCCCCCACTCCAGTTTTTCTCTTGCAGACTGTCGTTGTGTCAATACTTGTTGAAAGGCAGTGTGGCAGTGAGCTAGGAGGTGAATGCAGTCAAGGTTAGTCAACAATGCTTTGTGACACTGTAGCACTGGTGAGCGCGGTGTTTATTCCCTCTGCTCTAACCCACTCTTCTGCCCCCCCCCCCCCCCCCCCCCCCCCAAAGTTCGGTTCCTGCCCCGCCCATTGGACCTTGATCATGTTCTCTCCCTGGCCTTTGTGCTCTCAACCTGATACCTCTCCATCATCATCTTCATGCACTGACCTCCTCCTCCTCCTCCTCCCTGCTGCAGCCATCTTGACTGTTGCGTGCAGTGCTCCTGGAGAGACTGGTTCAAGCCTGTCAGCGCCGCTTCATCCCTCAGTTGCTAGTTCACGCCAATCAATGCTTGTGTTTATGTCTTTATCCATTATTTGCCCCCCCCCCCCCCCCCCCCCCCCCCCCCCCCCCCTGTATAAGCAGGTCTTCTTTGTTTGCAGCAGCTTTTTGCCAAACTTACACCTTCAAGCTGCCAGTCTTTCTTTCTTTCTTTTCTTTTTTTATTGCAGTTTCATCTGTGATTCCTTTCATTGTAATTCCATGTGAAAATGCAATTACTGTCTCGCTATTTCGGATCCACTCTCCAGCTATTTAACAACAACAAAAAAAAGAAAAAAAAAAAGAAGAGGTGCGAGAATGACAACAGCACCTATCTGAATGTCCACAACAACGGTGGAGAGTCCAGTCGTGATATGGAGGGAGCTGCAGTTCAAAGCCAGCTAGCAGGTTACTTAATGAGTTTGGTAATTGGCTTGCTGTGGCCTGCGTGCATCCCTGCCCTCCTGCTGCTGATGTGTGCAGGAACAGAGAGAGCTACAGCTTGCACTCCCTCGCTTCCCTCACTCGAGCTATCTATATTTCCCTTCATCCATCCCTCTGCTACAAGCTGACTTGTGGAGCTAATGCTGCGCAAACCCTCCACTGTTTATTCCTCACTGTTTGTTCCCCGTTATAAAGCCAGTTAACATGTTAGGTTTCCAATCTGCTCAGTATTGAACATCAACATTACTCTGTCTCTCCTTCCCTCAGTCTCTCCCACTGGGCTAGTATCTTTCTCACTTCCTACCGCACACACACGCACACACACTTTTTTTGTATGTTATATGCTTTGTGCATTACGGGGAGAATGCACATCCACAGATGCAATTGTGCATTAGCATATTGAGAAACATACCTCCATACCCAGCTGGTTCAAACAATAAAGACGGGTCGTGCGCTTGCCAAGTAATCATAAATGACGCGCAATATAATGTTCAACACAAAAGGGACGCTTTTTTTGGAGGAACAAAATTCAAAATGACCTTCATGGTTTAGCTGTGATTGAGAGGGAAGTATAGTTTTTTTAGTCCGGGCTGCTTATTGCTTTGTTAGTACAGAATATTTAACAACTTGGGGAGCTGCACTAGTGAGGCTGTCCTAATATATATTCTTTCTAATGAGTGAGCTTCACACCTTTCTAGTGATTCCCATTAATTTCCATTTTGTAGCTTTTAGAAAGAAGTAAATAAATCTGGCATGCATTAGTAAATATAGCTGTCTCTTGTTGCAAGTCTGCTGCCAAGCTTTTTATCTACTCCCTCAGTGGAACAGTTGATTCTGAACGCTGTAGGGGTTGGAAGGCCAAAGCACAGCTAAGTGGCTCCTCTTGACCTCAGCACTGATCTCCAAACTGTCTGCTCCGACTGCACACAGACTGATTTTAACCATTCGCTCCCACTAAAAACAGTCTAATCTCATAACACAGCCTCAACACCCTGACTGCATGCTGTCTCTTTGAATAACACATCTTTTTCTCACCGCACCCAGTGCTGACATGCTGACCGTACATTTGCCTTTGAGATTACTTCCCTCTGCTGTTATTCATGCCAAATGAAAAAAAAAAGGAGAAAAAAAAGCGAAAGTGAGGTGGGAAAAGCCAAGCTGTGAAAAATTAGCTCGAATGACTTGAGATGCTTGTTACTCTGACTTATAATGGATGTGGTTATTCTAGTTACTGTTATGTATGTGTAAACTAGATGGCTGAATCATTAGCTTGCACACTGAGAGAAGCCGAGTGTGACCAGAGGAGAATAATTGATTTCTGAATAAGCGTTGGCACTGGAGGGAAAAATACAGCATTAAGGGCCATTGTGCCATATTGAGCATACGCACATGTCACGAATTAGCGTGTGGAGTAGATTTTTTGGTTTTACACATTATGAGCACCGGCTTCCCCACCCCAACCTCCTCCACAGGAGCGGCATGAAGCTGTACCTCTTCTCATTGTCCACAGGGTGGCAGTGTATGGAGGTGAGACTGCCATGTGCTCTGTGTGAAATGGAGCATTCTCTGGTTACCTGAGACCACACAGTAATCACAACCCCTCCCCCCACCCCCTAACTGCCACCCCCCAAATTTCTTGCTTTCCCAACCGTGGACCTCATTTGCTTTGATAACTGCCAATCACGCTTAATCGCAGCTTCGCCCAGGAACAGTTCTTCCAAGCTGAGCACAGAGCTGAGCAGCAGACACATGTACTGTTTGTTTATCTTGCCGTGTCTTTGTACACAAAAGGATTTGCCTGAAATGTAAACTTCCTCTTTTGCACCACAGCCTGTCTGCACCCTGTCCCTCTGTGGCCCTCTTGGAACTACAGTCTCATTCCTCAGAGCCTGTTCTCAGTGCAGCCACGGCAGGCTGAACTGCTCTTTTATTCAGATGAATGAGGCCCTGTTTTTGCCTGGAGAATCAGACACAGACAGTCCATGTGAGAGCTTGAAGAATGTCTGTGGAAAATCAGGGACTTGGTGAAATAGCATCTGAGGTATTACACATGTGCATTTGCTTGTGACTGGGTTCACTCGCTCTGTATTTAGAGTTTACAGCCATATAAAGTTTTGATTGATTGTTTTCTGTTTTTATAAGCATTTCACACCCCGATTTACTTTTACCTTGGCCTTTTTTTCTTTTTCTCTTCGTTTCAGCAAGCTGTGATCTAATGGAAACTGTAGAGCGCTCTCTGTGTGAATTCAGACAGTGTGCGCTTCTATTAAAAGCTGTTTGTTTTCTACTCACACATTTATCAAAGTCTGCAAATGAGCAATCAGTTAGTGCTGTATTTTACAAAGAAAAATGCTGTGCTTTCTCCCACCACCATTTAATCAATTTATCTGCCAGGTGGCAGCTACCCCCATCTGGAGTAAGGTTTACTTACATTCATTTTTTAAATATGCAATACTTTAACCAAATGGCTGCTGCAAGCAAGTTTCACTCTCTTGAGTAGCTTGTGTAGCTTGGCAAAGAGATTAGACATATGTAGCCTACAAGTGTCTTGGTTTTCAGAGTGTTGCGAGGCTGCCAAATGTGACTGTGAATAGCTATGTAAACAAGATAGCTATGCAAGGCTAGACCTTGCTCTGATTGCCTAAAGTGAAATACCTTTCCTTGGCTTCTCTCACATTTTACAACTGTGTTAATGATGGCAAATAAAGCTTACTAGGTAGCAGCTTAATTACTAGCTGCCTGTTTGGACTGAAACCAAAAGACAGCTTGATTTTCCACTAAGTATTGTCACCTTGATAAGGAGAAATAGAGAAATGTGTAACCTCCATTGACTTTTTTCTTTTTAGCTAATGTTGATGTCCTCTGTCGAGTGTTATTCCTTTCAGCTAAAGCAACCGCCTCTGAAAACCTTGAATTTTGCTATTCACAACTGTTTATTTAACCATATTTAGTTGAGTAATTTGCTTGCGTTACTTTGTTGGGAGATTGAAAAGGATTGTTTTATTGCACCCCCCCCAATCCGCTCCAGGCAACGCCTGTGTTTTAATTAGTCGAGCAAGACCCTGTTTTCCCTTTGGATTCCCCCAACTTGTAAAGTGTTCTCCTCTGAATCTATGAAGGCTAAAAGGGGCAATGAATGATTTGAAGTCAGCTTTCTTTTGGCTTGCCTGCCAGCTCAGAAAGGGGAGGGGCTTTCAGCACTCGCCTCAGTATGAGGAACAGTAACTTCAAGCAGCAGTCACACAGAGTCTTTGTTCTTTATGGATATAGTACGTGTGGTGGAGACAGTCACTGCTTTAAAGCCCCATCTGGAAGAGCGCTGTTCGAATATCTAATACAAGAAGAAAGGCTCCTTTAGATAATACCTGCCTAAGAATGGTAAAATAGTCTCAAAGATCAATCTAGCACATCCGTTTTGCCTCCTTTTATTATGTGTTGGCAGCGGGGGAAGTTAGCTTGTTACACAGTAGAGATTTAGTCATGTGTTAAAGTCGAGCCTCTGAAGTACACCCCCACCGCCGCCACCAGCACCACCACCCAGCCTAACCCTCTTCCTGGTGTATGAGTCTGTTTTCTTCTCTCAATCCGTTTTTTTTTTTTTTTTTTTTTCCTTCAACTTGTCTGCTCATCCCTGGTGAATGTATTAAATGAAGTTACTAGATATGAGTGCTTAAGAGGCCAAGGCCTCTGAGGCTTGCCAAGTCTCTCACAGGCTTGGCTCAGTCATCCATGTCACTTTTTTTTCTGTTGTTTCAGCTACTGGCTGACTTATTTGTGTTGCTGAGCACTTTTTCTCCCCCTTTTCTGTCTGTCTCTATCTCCCCTGCTCTCCGTTTGCTGCCTCTGAGTGGCTTGTTTTTTTTCTGCAGCGTGGAGAAATCAGGCTAAAGCAAACAGTTTGTGTCAGCCACAGCTTTTGTTAAGTATTCATTTTTAATGAGGGTAAGTGGCTACAGAATCCTATAAACCATAAATGGAGTAGACAGACCAGGGAGGGGGAGGCGAGGGGGCATGTGGGTCTTTGATTCAGTGGCAGTCTTTTTGTTCAGTAACACTTGTACTAATTGTGTTTGATGTGGATGAGGGAAAACGTATTTCTAAATGATAGCTTGTGTTTGCTTTAATGTGCTGTTTGTTTGGGGTTTTTTTTTTGTCCTCTTCCACCTCTTCTGGTTTTGTTAACTTCTACAGGAATTGTTCTCCTCTAATACTCTTTAGGAAAGGAGTGTTAGAGGAAAGTGCCATTTTTCTCTTTCATGTGGCTCTGTTAAATTTCATTGCCTCGGAATTCAAAAACAGAGACCAAGGAACCAGATTCTGTTCTGTCGGGATCGAAGGCACTATAGCTGTAGAGAGGGGCGCTCGGGGAAAAGGTATTGTGATGGGCCGTTTGAATGCTGAACAGAATTGAATAGACACAGACAGCTTCCCAGATACATGCTTAGGCCTGTAGAATGTGGAGTGCTTTGCTTGTAACTGCACGGTTGTCTCCTTTCATTATCGGTTAATGGTGCCCAACTTGACAGAGCCATGTGATAAACAGAGGAGCTGTGAAATCCTGGAGGTGGAGTTCTCGTCCGCCTGATAATGGGATCTCATCTGTCGGGGAGGGGAGCCTGCCCGGCCAGCCAATCCAGCTTTGCTTCGCACTGCCTTCAGAGTGGATTCGCTGCACTCACCCTTCACTGCTGTCTTGGGCCAACTTAAGCCTCGCGCTGTGCTGGAAATGGTGGCATTTTGACTCACTAGACTGAAAAATCTTTGTATTCCTTTTACGCTTTGATTGTGTGATAGAAACTGAGGGAGACATGCGTTTCCACCTCCTTATCCATCTTGGACCCTTTGAATGTTTGTGTGTCTCAGGAAAGGAGGCAGAGTCTGTGTGTAAATATCATAAACATTGACCCTGTGAAATGTATACATACTGTGATAAGGGAGGAGCTGTGGCTGCAGTGGTGTTGGGTTTCTATGTGTAGCTGGAGGGGGGTGGATGGGGGGGGTCGACATCTCAGGACAGTTGCCTCAGGAGCTGGAAAAGGTTTTACCAGCACTCTGTTGCACAGCAGATCGCCACCACCCCCCGCCGCCATTGAAACGAAGACGACCAGTGTGGTTTGTAGCACAATGAAGGGCCCCTGCACACCACCCCTCAACTCAATTTCTATCGATCCTCTGCTGCCTGCCTCTCCTGCTGCCCATGTTTGCCTTTTGTGCAAAAAAAAAAGAGCCCAATGCACTATTTGCTTTAGTTAATTGGATTTTTACAGTGATCCAATATCTTGTTTAAGACAATGAAAATGTGTCAAGCTGCTCTCTGGGTGAAAGGAAAATTATCCTTTTCATTTATAACTTAATGCAGTCCACCCTTGTGTTCCTGCTCTGCTGAGGTGTGTGGGGGTGCCTCCTATTTTTCTCTCAATGGTAGCATTTAGATAAAGGTGTGTGTGTGTGTGTGGTGGTGGTGGTGGGGGGGGGGGGGGGGGGGTTGTATTTTCTAGCATGAAATACAACAAAATGATTACAGAAACCTTGGAAAAATACCCAGGATCACATTTGATGTAATGTACAGGGCTTATACCATTAAAAAAAAAATCTGCTTCCCCAAATACTGCTAAGGACTAGTCACATTATCATCCCTGCTTGTTTCTGCCTTTTTAATGGGTGGGGTGACTAATTAATTCATTATCCAGAAATGCAAATGAGCGCCACAAGCCTGAGCACCATCCACTCACATTTCTCTTGTGTATATTTCCAGGAGGTGCACGTACTAATGTTATCAGATAGAAAATCAGCGACCTGCGTGTAAGAATGGCGTTATATGTAGTTATTTATATATTTATGCCACCATTAAAACGTGTCACTGCCGCGTGGCACAGAAAATGTGGGCTATTAAGCAGTTATTTACAAAGGCAGTGCTACAACTGGCTTTCATTGTCTCGCTTTAGTGTTTTAGTCACATTCCCATAAGCGTTGTCATTGATCGCTCGATGATGGTCGGTCGGGGCCACTTTGGCCGCCGTGCGCGTCGGTTCCTGGTGCAAGCACGCACACACCCAAACACACGCACGCACGCACGCAGCGTTTCCCCACGGCGCTGCCATCAATCAACGGTCCCAATGTGTCGTCCCCAACCAACCAGCCCCAACCACCACCACCACCCCTTTGTCCCCGACGATAATTTGAATCCAGTCCATGTTTTGTTTCGCTCGGATTTTTTTTTTTTGAGTGTGGTCGGCGTAATTCTCCTTCACTAGTGTCTGGATAAAGAAAGACTAGGTCAGCCATGTGGATGCGTCTGTTGAACAGCTGAAGAGGGGGAGGAGGAGGGGAGGAAGAGTGGGGGGGTTTACAGACACGGAGGGAGCGTGGAGTGTGTGCACAGGAGGAGGAGAGAGAGGACAGAGAGCGTGCGCGTGGTGTGTGTGTGTGAAAGAGAGAGAGCGATAGAGCGCGCGTGTGTGTCTGTGTGTGTGTGGAAAAAGGAAGCGGAGCCTGTTAACGGCGAACTCACTGGTTTCCTACCCCTCGAAACAAGCGCTATGTTACTTTGCTTGTGGACACTGTCATCGACAGCAACAACAACACAGCCAAAGGGAATAGGAGCAGTTTCGAGGGGGGACTTGCTAACGCTGTAGTGCCTTTTGATCGGCTAATTCCGGACGTGAACAGCCTATCAGTAAAGTGAAACCGTCTTTTGTTGAAGCAAGTGCTCGCCTGAGTCCCTCCGTGCGGGTGGCGTTTTCTTCTTCTTCAGCGGGGGGATAAAAAAAAAAAAAAGTGTCCGTGTTCGCCTCGTTTTGGTCCCGGGTCTTGGATTAGGTCCAGCTGGCTTGCCTTTTTAAGTTCGGTGGGTCATCTTGGACAAGGATCGCGTTTTGAACTTGTTTGCAGCAGTCTGTGGGACTCCCAAGAATCAGCAGACTGGCGGGTGAGTAGCTGAATACAAAAAAAGATTGTGGATAGTTGTGGTTGGAGGAGGAAGAGGGTGGTGTGGTGGGGGTACAGACGGGGAGCCGTGTGTGTGTTTTGTGTGGATAATAAAGAAACTGAATTTGGGCAGTATCGAGGACTAAAGCTGGGTGACACACATAGTTTGAGTTTAAAATGCCCTTATTTTGTTTATACCCAGAGGAGGAAGTGTGTGTGACCCGGAGTCAAATGTTTTTGAGTGCTCTGGGGGAGCTGCAAAGTTGGCTGCATTGTTGTAGAACTTGTCTCTCTGCGGACTGTAGCAGACCCCCTTCACGCAACCTCCGTGACCCTATGAGCCTGTAACAGTGTTTCAGCATTAATGGTTTTAAAAGTGTGAGAAATGTAAGTAAACAGAACTGGGCTTGCATTGCAGTTTTTGCTGCCAGGGAAAGAAACATCACACATATGGAAGTTCCTCGTGCTTGTGCGTTTTAGCAATCAATTAACTTTGAGGAACCAAAAAAAAAAAAAAGGAGAGAGAGAGAGAAACTTGCATTTCTACAAGAGAAATGTTGAAATGAGTCTCAGTGAGTTGGTGGTACATACATTTTGACTAGTGGGATTTTCCCTAGTGTAACATAAAGGCTCGACTGTTGGATTTTCACTCTTTGTCATGTCATAAATTGGTAATCGAGTTGTAATAATGGAGAGCAGTTTTTGTGTGTGTGTGTTTGAAAGGTGGGGGAGTTTACTGTCTGTGAGACCGGCTGAACCAGTTGCAAACTATTGACGGACCACCAAATTAACTTGATTTCCCCCCTTCAGCACCCCAGAGGCTGTGAACTCTGGCCCAAGCACATGCAGCTCTCACTATGGGGAGGGGGGTTCTGGGTTGAAAAAAGCAGGGGGGGGCTGGGCTGGTGGTGGTGTGTGTGTGGTGTGTGTGTGTGTGTGGTGTGTGTGTGTGTGTGTGTGTGTGTGTGTGTGTGTGTGTGCATGTTTAGGAGGTGGCAGCTTAGGATTTGAATGCAGACTACAGTTATTTGTCTGAAAGGCAGCTTATCCAGTATTTTCAAGTTATATCTGGGGGGGGCACTGTTTACCTAAACCACTGTAAATTGGTCGTAGTAAATCTGGGTGTCAGAGGCTGAATCCACTGGGTACGTGGCCACATAAGCACAAACAGAGATTCAAATCATGGGGGTGGAGCGGTGATTGGCTTCAATCTGTGCTGTGTAAAAACAGTCCCTTCCTGGAATCCTCCTGCTGCATTTTTTCACTGAACTACCACATAAACTCAGATGTTGCATCACTAATTGTGAGGGGTTAATTTCTACCATAGCCAGCTTCCTGTGCCTTTTTTTTTTTCCTGTCTCCTTGCTAGCTGGGAGGTGACCTCTACCTTAATGATTCAGATGTGATTAATCCACTTGAGTGGGACGACATTGCATTGGTGGTTAATGTATGGCACAGGTGCTTAAAAAAATCATGTGAGCATGACTATGGGGACATTGTATCAGTCACAAGGTGCAGTTGTAGTTAAAAATTTAACAATTTGTGTTGTTGCTAGTGTGCCAGTAACTCGCAAATCTCAGCTGCCAGTCTCGGCTGCCAGTGTTTGGGTTGATTTGTGATTTTGATTAATTGATTCTACTGATGACGAGACCTACTGCCACTGCTGATGATTCTGAGTCGATTTCACTGCTAGAAATACAAGCTTAAGGCAGGTTTTCAGCTTTTTTTTTTTTTTTTTTTTTAAGAAACGTAGACTAATGCCATTCATTAAGCTGTCCACCATAGATATATTTATTATTTCAGCAGGGTTGGGTTTTATCCTTTGGGATAAAACTAATGGGCCCATTTCTAACATATATATGTATGTCTATATACTGTGCAATCACTGTCTCAGCCTGCTCTCTCATGTGGGAAAACTTGCATAGCCTGCCTTTGTGAACACATTTTAAAACAGCATCCTCTTCACTTCCCCAGAGGTTAGGATATCCATTTAGTTTCACTACTTGTGGACTGAGTGAAAGAGGAAGTGGTCAGCCCTCTTAATGGAGTTGTACACAGGAGCCCGAGTTGTTCTGCAGTGTGGGATTTGTATGGAAAGAGAACGCTGAGCATTTCGCAGCACTCGGGCTGTTATCAGATGAGAGTATAGCAGCCTAAATCTTAATTATGTACACACTGCCTTACTGCTGTCGGTATCATTTCAATCATCTCTATTTGCAGTGGTTTATACCAGTGTTTATAGGAAATGAAATCTGATGTGCAATTTGATCTGAGTCCGCAGACTGTGTTGTTTGATTCATGTAAACCAGGGGAAGCATAGTAGCGGCGTGAGTCACCGCTGCTCCCCCCCCACCGCACTTCACAAACACAAGTCTCACTGCTGACAAGGTACAGAGAGCTAGTAAACATTCAGCTCGCATACGGGCGCGTGTATGAGTGGCACCTCTGAGGAATCTGAGGGGCGATATCCAGATCAAAGAGGCTGTTTCTGACCATGCAGAGAGGGAGATGCTTCATAGAGTGAGGCTGTAACGGCTGTCTGGCTGCTCAGAGGCGGCTGAATGTTGACAGGGCATTGGAAAACGTTATTTAATCTGCTCGCATGATGGCCCTCAGTGGGATTGCACCACGCTGTGTCTCTGCCCCCTTTTTTCCCTCAGTGTCAGGATGATGGCAGTTCCTGGCTGCTAGAAAAACACACACACACACACCCACACACTTTGAGCCTGTCTGTATGTTGTTTTTTAGCATTGTGATGTAATGCATAAAGAATTAGAGAAAGGCGAGTTGTAATTGATGCAGTGTTTGGGGGGCCTATCATTTTTCTCTCTAATGAGAAAGTCTGCTGGGGTCCTGATATGTTTTCCATTCGGGTAATAGTCTGAATGACTCAACTGTATTCCATTGTAATTACAAAGAAAACGATCCAGTTGTTATTATAATAGGTTACATGAATGAAAACACATGTGGCCTTTGACTCCTTGAAAAACAAACTGTTGTGAGATGCTGATCACTTAACCATAGGCAAATTACATCTCCGGCTTTTTCTGAATGTGGCTTAACGGTGTATATCTCAGCCACATTAAAGGCATTACTTGCAGTTACTCTCTCCCACTTTTGACCTCAACAATACAGTACAGCAAGCGCAGCCTTGTTAAAGAAAAGCCAGGTGGAAAATCAATGAAAGTCATGGCTTTTTCCCTACCATTCCACCACCCCCCACTCCACTGAAGCAGACTGGAGGGTTTGAGGAGCGATGATAAATCTCTCCAGGACTTGTGGAGTTTTTAGACAGGTTTCATTTCTAAATGGATCGAGCTCGCTCACCACTTTGTGACCTGTTGTCCTTGCAGATAGTGGTGTACCGGTGACTCATTAGAATACATTAGCCACAGATTGACACAGTGCACATGAAACAGTGGTAGAACTGCTAAGGAGGCAGTACCCTCTGGTGGGTGACTACTGAAATGGAGAGCAAATAAGGACTGCAGAGGTGCTTTGATTGTTCATGGAAATTCCTTTTAATTTGTTGTGTGCACAGAGGAAAAGTCGATATCTTTAATTAACAAAAACCTCAGGAGCCGGCAATGAGTGAGAAATTGGCATAATTGAAAAAATAGGCCCTACCCCCCCCCCCCCCCCCCCACCCCCACCCCCCAAAACCTTCTATGTCTGTATATCCTTAAAGCAGCTGAGCCCATCAGAGGGCACTTTTCGCACATGTTAAGTGGGGGGACATCTGGCCTTGTTAATTCAGTGCATGGCCATAAAGTGGAATAGCGGTCCCCACAGGGCTGCCTGCTCTGAACACCGTCAGATGGAGCCTGTGTGTCCTCTCTGTTTCCTCGTCCTCCCTGTTGACTGTCCCTCTGACACCAGCTTTGACACTTCAACAAGAACATCCCTGCATCTTGATATGAGCTTTAATCACTGCTGATGTCTGAAGGAGATAAAGCGACAGCTCATAAATCTTCGCATATCAGAATACAAAATTAGGGCACGGCTGGGTTTTATTGACCAGTCCCACCTTTTTTATATACTTCAAATCATAACACTGTGTGGCATTGTTTTAAGCACCTGCATCCTGATAGCTACTTTTTTTTTCTTCTTCTAGATGAGATGTTTTGCATTAGTAGCATGTATTCATAAAATCCATGTGCTATGCCACCTGATGTCCCTGCATCCTCTGGATTAGTAGCAGCTAATCAAATGACACCAGTGGGGACATGTTCATGCTGTGCATTCATATCCTATTTTAGCAAGTAAACATTAAATGTGTTTAAATGTATCACGGCTTTATTTATGCATAAATCTGCTGTTAAGTCTGAATTATACATTAGCCAATGAATAATGCATCTGTGCCATTCCTTAATGATTACTTGCCAGGCAGCGAATGGTAATATTTGCTGATAAATTTACCCATTGATCTTGCTCGTGTTTAACCAAGCTTGTAGAGATGATGTTTACTCCATTTTATATTGAGTGTTGTTTGTTTGTCTTTTTTTACAGGATGCAATCAAAAGCAAGGCTAATTTCATGTGTGTGTGTGTGTGTGTGCGTGCGCTTTTAAAAAAAAAAAAAAGATGTCTTTTAACAATGACAAGAGAGCTCTGAGGAGTTTACATAAAATGTATATGATCTAAATTCTCTGAGCACATACTAAGCAAATCTTGTAGATGTTAGTTTTTCCTTATTTTCTCTCACGTCCGAGTAAAGTGTGTTTACATGCTGTTCATAATGTTCACGACTGCTCCGAGGATGTTTTGTTAATTCTTAAACCTCCACAGATCAATGTCCAATTACGTCTTTGTCTTTGTTGGCTTGTAGCCATTACATGACAGTCTGTTCTTGTTTTTAAGTATGAGTCTAGACTGTGTTTGTTGAATTGGTAATTCAGTCCATACTCTGTAGAGGTTCTCTTCTGATACCGTGCCTTTTTATTGGCGCTGGTCTTACCCAGATTATTGGCACATTATCCCCATAATGCTCCGAGTATAGCATTGCCTAAGCCTCGAAGCACAGGCTGTTACTGTGCAGATATATTGCTTGTCCACACAATGAGAAAATATTGACTTGTTGTCACTCACTCATTTGATTAGTTGTGCTGGTGATTCTGCTTTTCATTTGTCACCGTGGCAACCTAAATGGGAAAACACAGCAACAGACTTTTGTTTTTTTTTCCTGTCCTGTAATGAAGCGCTGGAGCATTGCAGGCTATCGCATCTGGAAAAACTCTGAGCAGGAATGAATGTCTTTATCACTCAAAGTGTATCATTGGCACTTGTCAGCTCAGCTAATATCCACAAAAAAGCCAACATTTGACAGCTTTTCTCCGAGCAGAATGTGCAGCTGTGTGGGAGTGATGTACTCCAGAAATCCCACTTTGATTTCGCAGCTCAGCCGAAGGAGAATTATCTGTATATTCACAGCGTTGGCGAGTAACTTCATTTTCTTTTGTCTGTAAGAGGAGCCAGCTTAATGCAGGCGTCTGTTGTGTGTGTGTGTCTAAGCCAGGTCATAACAAGAGCACCTTACATTTAATCCAACAGGATTCATCAGTGGCCTTGTTCCTACAAAAATAATGAGCTAGACAGTAAGGGTTGCCCCAGGCTGCGTGTAAGGAGATGATCTCTCTGAACTGGCAAATCATTCTTTTTTTTATAATGCTAAAAAGACAGGCTAATGACTGTGCTTGATGTCTGTCAGTGATTTAAGTTAACTAGCATTAACTCACAGAAAGATCTAATGGGCATGATTGTCAGGCTGAGTCAAGGCAGCCACAGTGAGAGGCTTGTGCTTGGGCGGGGGTAGTGTAATTGTTTTTGCTGGCCATGATTCTCTCTGGAAGGGATGACTGCACTATCCAGATATGTAAACAAGACGAAACTGAAAGGCAATATGCTGATACCTTGTCTGTTTTCTCTTGATCAGCCTAGCTTTTAAAATGACATTTCTAAGCTCTACTCAAACGCTTGTTGGCTTCAGCTTGGCAGTAATGGTGGTTTCACAAACCTGCATCTGCTCGACTGAGTATTTCAGACATGTAAATCGTATGTGGAAAATGTGATCTTGAGGAAATCATAAACTGCGACAGCGCACGATAAAACAAAGAGAGGCCGAGTTAGAGACAGCAGATGCTCAAAGGGTTTGATTCTGCTTATTGGAGCATGACACTTTTAGTGCAGCAGAGAATCTCATTGCGTTTGTGGGAGACAATGATACTTGTCTTGCCAGTGCCCTGCCAGTTATCTGTTCTCCAGAGGCGTTCGCTGTATTCATTTAATGCTTATTCTTTTATCCAAGCTCACATTTCTTCGTATGCTCACACCTGCTGTCATTTTTGCTCACAAAATCAGGGTGCTTGTTTTCCAGCACAAGACAGCTTGTAATGTTTATCAGACTGCAGCTGTGTAGACTTCCACTAAATCTGTACTGAACACCCATGTTTTTGGGATTCAAAAACTTTGTCATTGTCCATAACATGCACATGCATGTTGAGGATAGTGGCTGTGCTATGATTTTTTTTAGGTACATTTATGTGTAAAATGATCACAGAGAGAGAAGTCTATTAGTGTTTTGTCAGGCCAGACGTCAGGCACATAAGCTGGTATACATGTCTGCATCTAAAAACAAAAAGCCAAGAATATCCAAATGCCAAAACTGCTAACTGAATACAAACCCAACAAATGAATAGCTGAATATACCACTGCAGCCAAAACATGTTGAAAAAGCAGGATTTTCTTTTTATTGTACTACTTAATTTTAAATATTTCCATGTAAGGCTACTTTAAATGTCATCCATAGTTTGAAGTAGCATGTCAGTGCAGTCAGTTCCATTTTCTAATTAAAATGTTTAAATTTCTGAAATTTAAATTGGAACCGATTTTCAGTACTTTTGTCTTGAATAAAATTACCCAGCAGCCCGCTGCACTCGTGGTGTCACAGCTTCGCTGATCTAACATAAAGAGCTAATGGACAAATAGCTCATTATGACAGAGCACACATAATGCTATTAAGCTCTTCTTCTCCAGACCTGGAACTTACCCAGCACACCCATTGGGATGGTGCAGTATTAATGGGCAACTGCAGGCTATTGGAGACTAACAGGTGTTTGTATTGTGCATTTATGCAGGTGGCTCAATTGGATATGTGCTCATTGTGGTTGCTGTTAAAAGTTAAAGTCAAACTGGTGGGGGTGGGGGGGGGGGGGGGGGGGGGGGCGGGGGGAAAAAACCCATGGGTCATCCCACTTTGCAGTTACTTGGAAATAAAGTAAATTTAACAAGCTTGTTGGTTTATGCGTGTGGGTGTACTGAATGATTAGCTGCTGTTATCTTGTAAAGGGAAATAAATTATAGATGCATTGATGTAATAATACAAAAAAGATTTTTTTTTTATTGTTAATATTGCTGATTTGGCTCTCCTACGGTTATCTCTTGAGTGCATGTTTACAAATAGCAAAAGAGCTCCGCCTGCAAAAGAGGAATACTGCCTCGTTAAAGTCTGATAATGTTGAACTTAAGACCCATCAGGAAGCAGTCCAGTTTGCAAACATACAGCTTTTGGGGTTAGTGTTTGAGTCAGCACAGGGGCAAGACTGGACATCTGTCTCCCAGTGATCCATAACGCCCACAATCCCTCCCACAGACTGTCGGCTTTGGCACTCAGGCCCTGCACCGGTTGCTGTAGTATGCCCAGCCACCCACAACAGTGGCTTATCTCGCAAGTATAACAAACAGCAGGCTAACAAAGAGGATAGAAAGCAATAGGACACACAGCAACAGAGGACCTTAAGAGCCCCGTGCCATCATAACTCCACTTCAAAATGGAGGCCTTTGTTCTGAGATTGTTGGAGAGGACATCATAGCAAGGTAGCAGCACATCTTTGCATCCTCAATCACACACACACACACACATGCACACACACTCACTCCCACTCACTCAGCCTGCTGTCGGTGAAGGAGATCCTCTTCCTGATAGGGCTTCAGAGAAAGGTATTCCTCTGGGACTGTTGTTGAGCGATTTCTACAATTCTGCCATGCACTGATTAAAGGAACACTTGTAGATAATCCCTTTAAAAATAGGTCTATGTTGTGGCAGAGGAGGAGTGAGCGAAAGTGCTAGGGGCAGGAAAAAAAAGGCCCAGATTTGGATTTTTAAATGGTTATATCACCTTGGTATCTGCCACTCTGCTAAGATAAATATTTAATGACAGGGTGGCTGAAATAGAGCTGTTACAGACTGCTGGTGAGAAATTGAGCTTCTATTTAGAGCCCCTACTGTTCCATAAAGTCATGCCATTGGTAGACAGCCCAAGGTTATTAGTGTGGTATGAGAGTAGTGTGTGTTTGTGGTGTGCCTGTGGGTTGATCAAGAGTTCTCACTCTTTCCTTGCTGCAGTGATATGAAGGAGAGAAATGCACTTGGCCTGTAATTGAGCATTCACTCATGAATCCTTGATGGATCATGTGTGTGTCTGTATGTATGTGTGTGTACATGTGCGTGAGAAATGGCATTGTTGTAGCAGCAGCACTGTAGTCATTAATGTACAACAGCAGTGCTGTCCAGGTGCACTACACTTGAACTACTTCCAAAAGAGAAACAGCTGTATGTTTTGCCCTTTACTGCCTTAGATTTGCTCTGTTTCATTTCACATGATCTCTGCCCTGTGGGCTCTTGTTCGATGTCATTCACGTCATGCAAAATTGATTGCAAAGGTTTGCATCTGTGCTGACTGCAATGAAGCTATCGCAGTGTAAAGACAGATTTCCCGGCATCGATCCTCCTGACTGTACACTTTAAATCTCTAGTGAAAAGAACCTTTAAATTGATATCAGTCTTGGCTTTAGAGTTTTTGGCCAGGATTATGAAGTGAAGCCTCTATTAGGACTTGAATGTTACTGCACAGCTCATTTAAACACTGACCTACGCTCTGCTTGATTCATCCTGTTTACTCATTACGTGATAGCTGTGGTGAAAGCAATTACTTTGAGCTTCCAAGTACCTTGCTTTTGGTCACACTGCGGCTCTTATTCATTTCACTGGCGTTCCCAAGGCCCCGAGGCTTCCAATCAGCCCAGTGAGTGGCGTGCACTAACATCTAGCCTCTCTGCGTAGGAAATAGGTGGGTAAACACAGCAGAGTCCTTGAAGCACTTCCCATTGCTGCTATTGGATTACCAGCTGCCTTTCCGGGCCTCATCTGCACAGATGAGCGCCAAGATCAATGGAGCTCTTAGTGCAAAGCTAATTCGATCAGGACTGGCTTTGCCACTGCTGATCAGAGATTTTTTTTTTTTTTTTTGACATAAAACAAAAACGTAATCAAGTCAAGCCCATGTCCGATATCCCCATATTTTCAGCTGCTCCAAGTCCCATAGACATCAATCAGGAAGCATTTCATATTCATTATTGAATTGTTGGGTTGGCTTGCTGAGAAGAAGTGTAGAGATGGAAGCAGTGAACTGCTGCGTAAAGCGATCCGGCCGGTTTCGCTGAGTATAGCAGGAATTCTGCCTTTTCTCC
Organism: Archocentrus centrarchus; assembly: GCF_007364275.1. Classification (NCBI taxonomy): domain Eukaryota; kingdom Metazoa; phylum Chordata; class Actinopteri; order Cichliformes; family Cichlidae; genus Archocentrus; species Archocentrus centrarchus. The sequence goes on from NC_044352.1 coordinate 21,972,020, forward strand.
AGCAGAGCAACTGGCATCATAAATAAGCTAAGAGCATGTTTTTAGGGGGATGAGGTGTCTCCTGTGTTGACAGTGAGCACAGAGAAAGGGTTGAAGGGCATATTGACCCTCTTGTTGTGGAAAGTGAAACGCAGACTCTTCCTTGCCCCCACCCCCTGCCCTCCCCTCCCACCCCCTGTTCACCATTAATTATTGTTTGATGCTAACAAAGGAGGGAGGGAGCACGTTATGAAACATAATTATTCGTTGCAGCATTTCCCCTCGACGGGCCTTATTCCCCCTCCCCTTGTGCTTGGTGAAGAAGCTGCCAGGGCTGTCAGTTGAGTACAGCAGGCAAAGATGTCCCCTCAGCCTTTTAAGGAGGGGACAGCAGGGAGCAGGGTGAAGGACGCCATTTGCCCGAGTGATATATGAGGAGAGACAGCAATATATGTAAGGAGCTGCTGAAAGAAAGATAGAAGGTCAAGGCACATTACACTCCAGCCATTTACTGGCTGAGCATATAGTCTGACCCGACCTGCAAATACAGTTGCTCAGCAGCAGCAGCAGCAGCAATTCTTGTTTATATATCTACATGGTGTGTGTCAATGGCCTACACATTTCAGATTGACACGTGTGTATACACACAGATGAATGCAGTACTGTAGTGAAAATGCTCTCAGTGGCTTTTTATAAGCTTGCAGATGCAGTGGGAAGCTATTTTAACAAGCGTGTAGCTGCACAAACCTGCCCTCCTAGATTTTCACTAAGCAACGGCAGTAGCAGATGCATTTAAGACCGATTTCCTATGCATGAGCACAGCATATGGTGTGCTTAAACAGAATGCAAGCATGGGATTAGATAACAACTGCGTCTCATAACATTGGGGTAATTTAGTGCAGTGTACTTACTCCAGCACTATATTTCTTCCCTGGTATTATTTTACTGAATATTAAGAAGGCAAGCCGTTCTTAAATTTTATGCTGTTGGCATAGTCAGGTAGTGTTTTTAATGTCATCAGTGGCCCGGTGACGAGAGGAGAAGTCTGTGAGGCTGCCATGGCCAAAGCCTAACATTAACATTCCAGGAATATCTGAGGATTATTCGCATCAACTCACACACACACAGCCAACTCTGTTCACCTTTTGGTTAATAAAAAAAAATTAAAAAATACAGCAGGACCACAGTTAGGCTAAGAAGTGTGTTGGCTGGTATTTTTAATGTGTCATTGTTGTTGCACTGTGGAGGATGCCATGCGTAATCCTATATATTGCAGTTGTTATGTATTGGGGAAAGCTGAAAAATATTCAGCTTGGGTTTGCTGGAGGCATAGCACACTATCAGTTGGGGATCAAGTCCCCATTTCACACATGAACAAGCAGAGTTAATCTCTGGATCACTACTGTATGCCGACTAATGCCTAGCTTCTATTCTTAAATTTTCCCAGAGGCCCATTGTTCTAGGCCCCTGCTGTTAATATTCTTGGAAAATAGTTGCCTTCTGTAGCTGATGCCTTAATTTAGGCGAAGACCTAAGTATTTGCTTGTGTTCCAAGTAGTAAAACATGCAGGTCCGACTCCTTCAGACTCTTTAAAATTGTGTGTATTTGTAGGCTACCTGTGCGTGGCAGGGTGCACTAAAATGCCACTACTGCAAGAGGCTTAGTCCCAGCCACTGCATGTTTTATGAGTTGTCCTCGGAGGATATGAGAGCTCTGAGCTCAGGACCTACTTGTTCCAGCAGTGTTTTCGTCACTCCTAACCACTGAGGGAGTCTCATTCAAAATAAGGCAATGTTAACAACACAGCCCCATCTGTGGCTTTAATTTTAAAAGTGTGGTTAGCTCCACGGAGGCTTCACAGATTCATCATTCATATTATTCTCATCCACATTGCAGAGGCTGCTTTCCCTTCTGCCTGGGATCACTGGCCTGCATGACTGAGATGGCGGATGACAAGGATGAACGCTACACTGAATATTGTACTCCCCCAGTCACTTCACCCCATCGACTGATTTCTAAACCTTTTTCTTAAACAAACACATCTCTAACCTGGGAAGCCTTCCTGACAAGCATGCATTTGCGGCGCTTATACATCGACTCGCTGTATGAGTTATAACTCTGGCTCCGAGGAAGCTCAAATTAGCATGTAGGATACAAACAAAAGCGAATGCTATTTTTAAGAGATGAATGCTGTGTTTTATTTGGTTTGCAATGGCAATCAGTCAAGTGTTGGTGTAGCGGCGGCAGTTGGTGCTTAGAGAAGAGGTGTTTGCGTATAAAATAATAGCCCTTCCTAATTAGAGGTAATACCATCCTGTGGTATGTTGAGGTGGAGGTGTTTTTCTTTTTGGCTCGGATCATTATAAGACATCGAAAGAAAGGATTGCCCTCCACCCCCCCAACCATCTGCTCCAGGATAGAACAGTTTGCCGCCACACAGCTAAATAATTTAGGCGGAAAAATGGTTTTGTGTACTGACCTAATGGCTTTGTTTTGCGAAGCTGTTTTTTTAAGACATCCTTCAGTGTCTCCCCCCCCCTCCCCCCGTTGGCCTGTGCTGTCAGTTTGAAACCTCAGAGCTGTCTTATCTGTCACTCTTATCTATTTATGTTAGTTTTTCTTCAGTGTTGGCACGTCACTCTGTGTGGCATAATGATTAGAGTAGCTGGAGGGTGTAGGGCAGCCGTATGAATACATTTCCTCCTCTCTCACGCTCATTTAGACTACCAGTTGGAGTTGAACTGATGGATAGGATCGTTAAGCTGATAGGCAGATTTTGGGGGAAGAGTGGGGATATTTGATTGCTGAATATCAGAGGCAGCGCTACGTGATTGAGTGCACAAATATTAAAATCTTGAGTCCTTTTAGCAGTTCACAAAATCGCTGTTTGGGTTTTTGCCCCCCCCCCCCCCCCCCCCCCCCCCCCCCCCCCCGCTAGGGTTCTGTCCTGTTTTACAGAGATAATATTTGAAGAAACATATAAATATGTCCCCAGTGTGTATTTATACCTCTCCTAACCCCAACTATACTTTTAGGTATAATTTCTCTTATAACAGCACAATTCACCAAAAGGTTTTTGATCTGTCAGTCCTTCACTGGAGGTAAAGGACAGCAGAAATGATTTTGAATCTGGCATTTTATTCCCACTGTAAGAAAGCTGCTCACTCCAGTCAAGAGAAACTCAATTGGTAGTCACATTCACCCGAGCGCTTTCTGCTGCCACATAGCTCACATTCCCCTCCTTCTGTTATCACTGACACATTGGGAGAGTCCTTTGCAGTCCTGCTCACGATTACATTTCTCAAGAGTGCTTCATTTAAAAGAAATGGGAAGGGTTACACCGGACAACCTTGGCATTTCCCTCAGGAGCTGTGTCAAAGCATGATGCCTCATGAAGCACTCGGCTCCAGCCAGAAAAACGCTTCTGACTGAGAGGTACTAGGTCTTCAAGTAGCTTGTATAAGGCTGCAAAATGAAGCCCCGCACACAGACCCTGCAGATAATGGACATCTCGGATTGTGGTGTGGCCCCCTCTGAGCTATTTGGAGCCCTCACGGAGAGCTCACAAACAGGGACTAGAGGGGGATTTAGCCTTCTTTTAGAGATGGAGTAGAGGCTTAGACCCTGTGGAGCACACAGAATGATTCTTATGCCTGTGGTTGAAAGTATCTTTGAGTTGTTGGACAGAAAATATGCTTTATTGGTATTTTGGTATTGAATGCTATTGTTACCCCAGGGAGATTTCGAAAATTGTCTTGTTTAATTTTTTTTTAGGCATTCAGAGTTTATTGAACACATTGTCATTGTGCACGAGAATCATTTCTTGTGCAGCAGTGCTTTGCTTTTCGAGAGCGTCTCCAGGCAGGTTTAAATGTTGATGTTGGAAAGCCCCAAGCTGTCTGTCTCTGTGTGTGTGTGTGTTTTTTTTTTGTTTTTTTGTTTTTTTGAGCATGGCTTTTACCTACTAAACTAACCCCGGATGCCGTCTAAAAATAGAGGCTTTGTGAGCACAGCTTTAGCAGAGGGGAGAAAAAAAAGATGTGGTTACTCATCAGTGAATTGAAAAACAAGTAGAGCAGACAAGTGTCTTTGCCCTGCCAATGTGAACTAAAACAGAGAGGACCTCAGAGAATATAGCAAGCCATGATTGCACCAGGTAAGACAAAGCAGGCAGGGTGCAGAGACCACAGTGAATCCCTTATGAAGTGGCCTGCCCCTCGCCTCCAGCTGAGCCTTTCATTGTGATGTTGTTTCTAGGGGGCTTGGATGGCAGTTTAGATTAGATCGCACTCAGTAATGGATTGGAGCTGATGAAAACCTGCTGCAGCCCAACATCACCACAGCTAGGATCCCTGCACTATTCAGGATCTGGCTGCTTTATTTGGATCAATTTGAGTTACCCTCATTGTTGATAACCCTGTGTATATTCATGCTAACATTGTTCTCCTCTAATCTGTATTCATGCAAGTATTTCATTCAATCCCTTCGCAAAGCCGCCCCTTAATCCTTGCCAATCACATTTTGCTACTTCATAATTCTCCAATTGAATATGTCATGAATGACTTTTCAGTCTCTCTCCCAAAACAGACTCCATCTCTGTGGTGGTTATATTGTTGTTAGATTCTATTTCAATTTAAATGGAGAAAATTCTCTCTTCTCTATATACTTTATATTGCAAATTTCTAATCCAAGATAATCAATTACTAAAATTTAGTGGGATTAAAAAAAAAAAGAAACCCTACAGCTGTATCACGCTATAGAAACTCGAGCAGAGCATGCTAATTTGGATGTTTTTTTCCCCCCTTAGACAGGTTCTGATTAAAACTACAGTGATGAGCATGGATTTGGGTAATGTGGGTGTGTTGGGAATGAATAAAACATGGCTTTTTAAAAGTCTGTTCAAGGAGACCAAGAACTGGGGGGAAAAAAAGCTGCGTTTAGTAACAGAAACCTGCTGTGTGGCCATTGTGGGGATGATGTGTTAATCGAGCCACAAACTGTGTGGTTTTTCAGGCCAGAGGTCTCATTTAAACAGGCACGGAAAAGAGAAATGTATTTGAGTGTGATGCCTCTGGCTGCTAGCCCTCGACTCCATTGCAGTAATGTAAATGGTGGATTAGGTGCCGTTAGCTGGGAACCCACCCCTCACAAACCCAGCCACTGCCCCCTCCTTCTCTTTTCCATTAAGACAGCTGGTATCTTTCAAAGGGTCCTGGCCCAGTGATTGATGTGTAATAGCTCCAAGCCTCACCTGCCCCCTCACAGCGTTATTCATCGGCCGGGCAGTCAGCAATGCTTACTGCTTTCTGCTAAGCACTCTGTTTCTCTGGTAGTGGGTGTAGAGCCACCTCCCTCACTTTCTCTCTCCGTCTCACTTTTCCATTCTTTTCCCTCTCAGTCATCAATACATTATGACTTCTCATTGTCATCGCGTTACTGCTTCGAGCTGACTAACTGCTTTTTACTCACTCAATTTATTCAACTTCAATTATCTGCATCAAACTAAGCAATCGGTGAGGAACAAAATGACCACAGACAATTGAACATGTTGTTAACATGGTATATTTCAACACAATTAAACATGTCAGTGTGTGTCTGTGTGTGTGTGTGTGTGTGTGTGTGTGTGTATGTGTGTATATATACATATATATATATATATATATATATATATATATTTTTTTTTTTTTTTTTTTTTTTTTTTCCCCCTTTGAGAGTTAATTAGTATAATTATGTTAACATAAGCGAGGTAATTGGATATAAAGAATCTGAGGCCGTTCTGGAGAGTGTGTCCAGATGTAAACTAATAGCACCTACATGGTAAAGGTACTAACACAGGCTTATAACTGCCTCTGACTTCAAAGGAGAACAGGTCAGTCCTCCATTTGCAACAGTCCTTGCTGGTTTCAGTGGAAGAGGCTTATGCTACTGATTAGAGGAGAGAAGAGGTTCTTAGCTCATACGCCGATTCTGGCAGCCCTCAGGATTAGAGCTGTGCTATCAAATGCTACCTTCATTAATGTTTTCGTGTACCTCACACCTCCAAGACATGCTGCTGGATATAGACACAGGAGAAAAGGGATGTGTGTGTGTGTGTGTGTGTGTGTGTGTGTGTGTGTGTTCTGTATTTTGGCACACCATCTCGGGTATGTTTCCTTGATAGTTATGTGTCCTTGCACGCACATGCTCGTTGGAACTCTTCAGAGCCTTCATGTCTTCTGCGGGTGCTAATGTGTGTGCCGGCAGCTCAGTGGTCGCTGTGGTAACTCATCATTAGGTGATTAATGGGGCTGTGACGAGGCTGCAGTTTAATCAGGCCCGGTGTTTGTGTTGAAGCCGACGACAAGAGCAGCTGCCCTGTCAGTTGGTGTCTGCTCACGAGATGACAGCACCCGCTGCTGAGGAGTGCCGTTGTCAAACGTGCTTCATTGTGTTCGTGTGTGTGTGTGTCTGTGTGCGTGTGTGCGAAAAGCCTTTATTCCACCTTTTACTTTGCTTCTATCCGTCACCTCACGCTCTTTCTGGCTCTCTCAATAAGCGCTCGTCCACTTGCAAGATGTGCCGTATAAATTTTAACTCAAAGCCTGTTTTGCTTTACCTGCCTCAGTCTCTATCCATACCTCATTTTTCACTCTTCCTCTTCCATTCGGCCATCATGACCATGGTAGAGCGGGTGCTGATTGCCTGGTCTGATCCCTCTGGGGGCTGTAATAACTATTTCTAGTTAATTTGTTGCGGTGGGGGTGGAGGGGGTGCAAACACTGGCTGTAAATGCGTAGCTTCCTTTGTAGGTGCTGTGTGCAGAGGCTGTGCAGACAGCATGCTGCTTCAGCTTTGCCCACTTCACTGTTTATGGAGGATTTTTATTATGACACGGGGAAAGCGGTAGCTGGACGAAGATAGCTGCAAGTGGCAGTGGACCAGGCATGGCGAATGACTGACTCTGCCTCCTTCCTCTTCCTTTCCTTACCCAGTGGATTGCTGTATTCTTCCCTCCAGAGCTGTCACTTCATATTAACGCAGCGGTGACTGTCAGCCAGGGCAGAGGGCTGGGGTGAGGGAGGAGTCCAGTAAAGCAGAGACACACTCACAGATGAGCAGAATTGAGCCTGGTGTCAACAGAAATGGTCTGCAGAGAAGCTAGCCTGTTAACTCTGTCATTGAGCTTTATGCCGCAGCTTTCCCATGGCCTTATAAACTACAAACAGCGACTTCTGCCAAAAGAAAAAAAAAAATCTCAGATGAATTCTGTTGGCTGGCAGCCTTTTCTTTACTACCTTATTCAGTTATGACTTCCCTTTAGCTCATTGTGTTACAAATACTGTAGCTGCAGCACTTGTCTTCCTGTTGTTCTCTTTTACCCTTCAATAAATCTGTTTTAGCACCTTTCTGAAAGTGTGGAAATATGTTAGGTTTTGTTCTTTTATAAAGCTCCTCTGTGCTCTCCGGAGCATACTTGGTTGTGGAGGAGAATGCCAGCAATTACTGTGATGTTGAGAAGAGTCGACACAGCAGCCTAATCTCCAAGAACTAATGTTGTGCTTCTCACCCACAAAAGGTGTCTTCCAGTACAGAACAACCCTTTTACTTGGAGAATGTTGCTTCTATATTGTAAAAGCGATGCTTATTATCACAGGCTAATTGCCCTTCTTCTTTTTTTCACAGCTTTTCTGAAACACTGGGGTTGTTGGAGTGGCCAAATTTTCCCTGGATTTGACTGGTAAATTCAGAAGACTGAAGCCCAGGCTCACAGTCTACCTTTCACGGAGGCCCAGCCGTGAGAGGACTGAGGAAGGCACGTGGCGGATCATGACGGCCGATAAAGAGAAGGAAAGGGAGAAAGAGCGGGACAGGGACAGAGACAGGGATCGGGACAAAAGAGAGGCCGGTAAGTCCCGCCGGCAGGATGGGGATCGGGGTGACCGTGAAAGCGAAAGCTCTCGGCCCCGGCGTAGCTGTACGCTGGAAGGCGGGGCCAAGAACTATGCAGAGAGCGAGCACAGCGAGGACGAGGACAACGACAATGGCAGCACCGGCGGAGGCAGCGGCACGGCCGAGGAGGCCGGCAAGAAGGGCAAAAAGAAGATGCCTAAGAAGAAGTCACGCTACGAGCGCACAGAGAACGGCGAAATCACATCCTTCATTACAGAAGACGATGTTGTTTACAGACCCGGAGGTGAGTCCCAGACACTCCTAATGCAATTGCACGAGGCGGTGGGCCACATTTATCAGTTTGGTTACTAAATGATTAGACTTCCTCAGGTTACTGGTCATAAGCCCACATTTTCAAAGGCATACTTTACTGGTTTTGTCAGTTGGTGTTTGCAAACACAACATTAAAATTTGCTTCTTCTTTTAACCTGGATCAAGAAATAAAGAAGGGAGAAAGCAGTGGTGGTTGAGCGAGCTAGAGTGTGAATGAACAAAAGACCCCTCTGTGTACAATTCAGTGTAATATTAGTTATACAGTGTCACTTTACAACAACAGTCATCCCATGGCACTTTACAATGTAAGGTAAAGACTTTATATTCTTCTTATTATTATTGAGAAAGCCTCAGCAATTCCCTTTGAGCATGCAGTTGGCAACACTGGCTAGAAAATCTCCTTTTTACCAGGAGCTGTTGATGTGAAGGGAAAGCAGAGAGAGCAAAATATGAAACGACACACATACATACTGTAAACATCCTCCATCAAAGCCAGTTTTAAGAAACCCTGTTTCTGTTTTTGCATAGCTTAGCTTTAGTGTCACTTACACTTTTTAACACAACCCACTTTCTTCACAATAAGTTTATTTTAAGAATAGGGAAAAACTGGCATTGATTTATCAGTGACTGATTCTTGTCATCTCTGCTGCAATAAGCTGCTGAGGAATTGCAGATTCTCCAAAGTTGCAGTCCCCCAACAGCAGAAGTACTCCTTCAGGCTAGAGGCCAATGCATCATACAATCAATTCCAAGTTGACCCACTCTGAGCTTTGTCTTGAGCTTAGTCAATAAAGCAAAGTGGTGCTTCAATAGATGATACGATAAAGACAGCCATGATAATGATTTCATTCCAGCGCCGTCTGACTCACTGAAAATATGCTATCTCCTCTGGGGCCAAAAGGTACTCCACTTTCTGGGAGAGGTTTTTGAGCTGTGGTGGTGTGGCTTGAATATCTCGGATAAACGATGATAAAAAGAGAACCGACTTTTTTCACGGCTGTAAACACAGCCTGTCTTCACTTACTGTTTAAATTAGTTGTATTAGCGGTGGAAATGTCAACACTGAGTGACAGAAAGAAGCCAGACTAACTAGCTGTGTCTTTTACACTGCTCACTGCTATCTGCCTTGCCCCTAAATCATTGCCATCATGCTTTTATATTTATCTGGGAGCTAGCAAAAGGTCAAGTAGTGGGGGAGGGGAGTGGCCCACATTGCTTGGGTGTTTAATGGGAAGCTATAAGAAGTTACAGCGAGTGTGTTAGGCTGTCTTCTTCGGCTTGTCTCCCCAAACCACACATCCACACTAACACTCAGCCCTCCTTCTTTTTTTTTTTTTTTTCTCTTTTTCGTCTACTAAACAGATGACTTCCAGTAGGTGCAGTGAAACAGCCAGACATCCCCACTCTGTGCTCTCAGCCTAGCTGCGTAATCTGGTCGGCTAAATTATCTCTGCACTGGTATCAGTGGAGGTCCTCAAGCAAGCAGTCACACTGAATCAAGCCTTGTTGTTGCTCACACTATTTCTATCTCTATCACTCTGCGGCGGACTCCACTGAAGCCTTTTTTTACTTGGCATTTCATGTTTAATAGAGAAAGCACCGACGCAGTGTCTCATAGTTGACCATGCGAGGTAGAGGGCGGGTTGCTGAAAGGGGTGAGAAAACAAAAACGGAAGCAGTCAGTTATATCAATGAAACATTCAAAAGGCATATAAACGAAGCCGACCGTCTCAGTGGATTAGCTCTTCCGAATATTTATATTTCCACATCCGAGTGAGCAGCATGGCCAGGGTCTGGTTGATGTGGAATATTTATATCTCCTGTCTTCTCCTTCTATTAGTTTGACATTTCTGGAGTGGCCTGAATGTCACAGCCTCCTCACGTCATGTAGACTGGAGCTGTTAAGATTGGTTTAGATTAGGAATGAGCCACGATAGGGTGGTGACGGCCCCAGCATCGGTACACTCGTTTGTAATTTACCTCCTGTTGTCAACATGGAAGATCCTCTACCTCAGCAACCGACTTCCTGCTGTCGCCTCTGCTTATTGTTCAAGTGACAAGCCGTGTGTGTGTGTGTGTGTGTGTGTGTGCTTGTTTAGCTACAGCTTGGTCATTGGTAGCAGCCTTCTTGCAATCAGATTTGATGTGTGCAGCTTAGGCAGGCACAAAGCCTGCAATGGATTATGCTTTACTAAATGTTAAATCCCTTTATAGCCGTCTAGTGACACACAATATGTAAAACTGACCACCCTCCGAGAGGGATTTGCGCCACCCCAGACGTGGGGAGAGGAAGAATGTGATGGAGAACAGTGCAGACAGTGAAATAAATTGTGAACCAAAATGCCATTTTGATTGCTTCTGTCACAGGGGAGATTTAGAAACATACAGGCCTGTGTCATCACTTAAGAAAGAACAGTTAAGCTAGTATTGAAACCATCTCCACACTCCTGGTCTTCAGCCACCCTTCAATCTCTCTGCTTAGCCCTTCTATCCCTTGAAGATGGGTTCAGGCAGCTTAGCGCACATCGATTAGATGGGGAAGTGCAATCGGCCTGTAGGTGGGCCTGCAGCTAACTCTAGCTTTGCTGCTGTTTAAAAGGAATGGAGGAGTTTGCCTGGTGGTGTCCAGGGGGCTGTGTCCCGGGCCATTTGTATGATCGGCTGCTGGGGTGAACAGCTAGCTCGGGCAGACATGCCAAATCGATCTGTGCCCTGTAGCTTAACTCGCACCACTTCCTCAGGCCCAGCCAGACACCTCCAGAGCCCATCGTCTACGTTCATCCACATCCCCACCCTAGATTATAGATCCTCTCTCTAGAGATTATACACACTGCTGTGGTGGATCAATAGGAGATACCCTAGAAGCATAGAAACAAAACAAAAAAAAACAAACAACTTGTCAGTGCACGCACATACATAGCACGCTGATAATCAGTATTGTGTACTGGAAAACATACACACACACCCTGTCATAGAAAAAGGCATGCTTTTAACAGTTGGAGACATGGTGCCTATCTCTGACAAACACACATCAAACAGTGGAGCTAATGGAAACGATCGCATCTCCTCCTTCTACCTCACCGTGTGTCGCACGACATGACTGCTGCATCATCTCACTTAACACCTGATTCATATTAGTATTTTTTTCTTTTTACTTGGCAAATGTAGATTTGTGTAGGTGAATCATATATGCAGAGAGATTAAGGCTAGACTGAGAGAAACACCTTGTGTGTTGAAGGATTTGTTGATGTGTTCAGCTGGCACGCCTTGTGTGTTTCTGGGTCTAACTGCATGCCTGACACACGCAACCAGTCCTCCTCCCTACTCCAAACTTTGGAGCAGCTGTTTACAGTCACACAAACTTGCCATGTCCTTTATGTTTAGAAGGGCTTCAGTTTTGTTTTATCAAATATACACTGATCAGCATCAACACAAACCCTCGACACGTCGCTGTCGTGATTGGTTAGTTATTTCAAAATGTAGAAACTTTTAATGACGGAATCTGTGTTATTCCTCAGGAAAGCAGATCATATTCCAAAATAGGATCGCCCACACCTATCATCACATATCATAGATTTCCTCTGTTTTTGGTATGAATCTTATTGAGAAGCCTGTAAGGTGTGAATCAGTAAATGTTGGACTGGTTTTTGTAGAGCAAAGACAGCCAGTGTAGCACATAAGCATAGCGCAATCCAGAGCTAGCTGTCGATCAGTTTGCGGTTTCCATTCAGGCTAACATAGGGGACAAGCCCTTGGAGTCATTTCATATTGAAACATAGCAGTGTGAATCTGTAGCCTGTCGTTAACTGAACAGATCTATTTTTAAAAGGGCCCTCTCCGCTCTCCCATCTCTCCCCACGCCAGAGACTCTGGGAAAAGGGCTTTTTAGTGAAATCCAACCACCTGCCGACTGCTAAATGAGAAAGCGTGGGCTAGCCGAGAGGGAAAGGAGAGGGTTTTGGTGGTGGGGGGGAGGGTGTTGTCAAAGAGCCTCTGTTCTCCCCTAGGAGCTCAGTCAGCTGTAGGCCTGCCCTATTGTAGAGAGCTGATGGTATCGCTTGCCAGGTATTTCCCACTGCTTTTCCAGGGAGAAGAAGGGAGACTTGTTGGGCTGGTTGGAGAGAAGAGAGGAAGGAAAGTTGGGGAAGAATCAAGTGTCTGTTTACCTTCAGGCCTTGGCTGCCTGTTACGCCACCCCACTGGGACCAGCCCAGCAGGAAGTGGCCTTGGTCATCAGCTGGTCTCGCTTAGAAAGAGCTGCTGCAGTCTGTGGTGAATCACTAGTTACACCAGTTTTGTCTTTCTTCTGGTCTCCTCACACCTCCATGCTTTCATTATTACATTCCTCGTTGTGTTTAATTTTAGGATTAGTAGATTCAAGTGGGGGGGGGGGGGGGGTGTTTGCCAAAGTTTTGCTGTGCGCCTGTGTGTCTGCGCACGTGTTCATGGACGGTTTGAGCCGAGCACCACTTTTAACAATGCAGGTGTGTCCTGCCTTGTGGTTATCACTCACCACCTGCAAGCATGACTTAAACAAACGCTCCCTTTTGATTTAATAAGCCAGTCTAGCTACCTAAAATATGCCCCCCCCCCTTCCCTGCACCACTGTTTACAAAACACTGGCATACATGGTTGTGTTCACAATGTGACTTTTCCATTGTTGCTGGCTCATAAAAGAAATCCAAGCAGATATTATCTAAGAACTCCACCTCCCCTTCTGCTGGAATGTTGCAGCAAATTAAACAGCATTTTATTTGCTTGATACGGAGAAGAGAAGAGGACATGCCTCTTTTGCTGAGGCTAGGTGTGTTTTAGATTAGACATGCTTGGCAGCCATGAGAGAATGGCTGGCTGAACAATGAAGTACAGCTGAAAAAGAAAAAAAATAGACCGAGAGTATTTGTGTGTGTGTGTGTGTGTTTCTGTGTGTGTTGTGAGGTTGTAACACTGAAAATTCAGCTGCTTGAACTCAGCAGGTACAGTTTAAATGGAGAAACAGTCATCACCGGGATCAGGTTTCGGTGAACTGCACTCAGTTACTTCTTGATTATCTCCCCTTTGTTGAAGTATCGAACTCGCTCTGTGTCTCGTTTGGCGCTGCAGCCGGCGGTGGATTCCAAGTAGAAGAACGTAAACGTATGGCTGCTGGAAGAAATGAGCGCTCATTTGCAAAAGCACCACTGTGGCTCTCCCGCCTCCAGTGAAGGCTGCATCCATCCGCCAGCACACACTTCAATCCTAAAAAAAAAAAAAGACCCATCCCCCACATAGACCCCCACCACAGTTAAATACCTCGTCCCTCCCCTTTCCACTTCTCCACTTGAGCGAGGAGACCCATTTCCAAATGCACAAAATGGCAGGAATGTTCAACAAACCAGGCAGACCCTGGAGGAACCGTGTGTCCCGGTTCAGCCCTCCTCCCCGTTTACCCCAACCCAAACCTCCCTGAGCTCCATTGCCTCCTTTTTGTTCAGATGACAAGAGTCTGAAGCGTTAACTTGGATTTAACTTTCACATTCACTGAGATTCGTGTTCGAGTCAATTTCAGAGAAATGCCCTTGAGGTAGTAGACTTTTAGTGCCCAGGATGAATTCAGAATGTGCTTTTGACGCTCGAAGAATAGACTCGCTTGCTGTCTGTGAATGATTAAACTAGATCCCTGTCTCTTTTTTTTTTTTTGCCCACCACCTATCTTTTTCACTCGCGCTGTCTGTTCTTTGTGCCTGTTGATGTGCTCTCGGGTGTAGACTCGGAGATCTGGCCTCTCTAAATGAATGTGCTGCCGAGGTGAAGGGACACTAAACCCTAATTCCCCCGATTTGACTCCTCCGAAACATGTCAATCTCATTCAGATTAGTCTCTTTTGTTCTCTGCCCTCCCCCCACTCCCACCATCCTGATCCCTCCTCCTCCTCTACCCGTTTTTCTCTGTCTCACCCAGTGCACGCACGCACACACACACACACACACACACACACACACACAGTGTGTTGTTCACAGATCACACAATAGCACTGATGGATATTTTCATTCATGTTATCTTGTAAATGACTTCCAGGGATGGTGTAGAGGAGGAAGAGGAGGGGGGGGGGAAGCATGAAGAGGGCAGTAGTGAGAGAGATATAATGCGTCACTCAGAGCCAGTGAGGGCGATAACACCCCCCACACCCCCACACCACTTCCCCCTTTTAGAACAGCTCATTCAGCCTCCAGCAGATAACAAGCCCACCCCGAGGTTACACACACACACACACACACACACACACAGCGTCTCAAAGAAAAAAAAAAAACAAAGCCCATGATGTCACAGGCATACACACGTACACACCAGCCCCTCTACAAATGGTGTCTTCAGTGTCAGAGTCATTTAATATCTTTTGCCACCTCTCTTTTCCTGTGCAAGTGCAAAGATAAACCACAGCCAGATCGATAACTCTGTTGACACAAATAAATAACAGTTGATGGCAGCGTCAGTCGCTCAAAGAAGGCAGCCACGCATCTTTTGTTAGGGAAAGTGTGGCGTAATACTACTGCGAGGAGCAGCTCAGCAGGTGTTTTAGTGAGATGAGGGCCAGCCGTTTGTGTTGTCAGTGTAAATGTTGCCCCCCCCCCCGCAAAAGCAAAGCTCACAGAGCTGTGCGATATTGTCATCCTTCATAGCTGTGTGTGTGTGTGAGAGAGTAAATGGCAGCAGAAGTGCTTTTCTTCATGCTGCACCAAATGGTCAGAGCACCCGGCCCTCAGAGCATTAAAGTAGCTGGTTGCACTGCTTCCATGTTAGTAGAAGGTCGGTTGTGTGTGTGTGTGTGTGTTTGTGACCTGTTTTTCAATCAATTAAGTCAGTGGCTTTTGATTGCTTTGCGTGGTGAGCAAGTATAAAGTCCTGTTTTACACCAAAATAAATCATTTTACTCTCAGTTTGATTTGGTTTTGTATTTCAGCTAAGAGCCAAAGGTGACTATTATGCTAATTTGACTTTTGTGAATTCACATCTCTCTCTCTCTCAATAATCATTTTAAAACCTGGCTGTTTCTAGGAAGTACTGTAGCAGGGTGAGCAGTAACCATTAGCTGTGTCCCCCACCTCCACCTCCACCACCTCCTCCTTCTTAACTGAAGTGGCTGTGTGTTTTTTGTCCTCTGCAGCGTGAATGTTTTTGTTAAGGAGATGAGAGTTCACGACCTGGCCATACCACCAGTCACATTCAATTTAACCACACAGCCAGCCAGGGCTCTCGTCTCTCTCTCTCACACACACACACACACACACACACACACACACACACACACACACACACACACACACACACACACACACACACACACACACACACACACACACAGTGGTGGAGTGCTTCATTTGATGCTTGTGACTGTTGTATGCCATTAGATAGCTTTTTAAGAAATGAAATGAGAAGACAGAGGGTGTGCTTCTTTTTTTTTCTCTCTTTTTTTTTTCATTAATTTGTTTCTCTCAGAGTAACCCAGAGCTAACTAGATGTGTAGCTGGCAATGGTTGTCATTTTGTAAAAACAAGTTACAGTTATGACTTGGGGATGGGATGGGGTTAAAGCTAGTATTGCTCACTGGTGTATAAATGGAGTGGAACAATAACATAATTCCCCTGGGGCGTAATGTTTGCTTTGGAAAGGCAACCTTGTAGAGCTCCAAAAGTCCTTAATCCTATTACTCGCATTCCAATTGAATTTGACTCAAGGAGAAAAATGTCTTTTCAGCAGAGGTAACAGCACACAAAATAATATATTACTAACTCTGGCTGCTTAAAAACATGAAAGCTTTGGGAAGTGTGAATATCTCCATTAAAACCTTTTTTTTTTTTCTCACTTGCAGATTGTGTGTACATTGAGAGTCAGCGGCCCAACACTCCCTACTTCATTTGTAGCATTCAGGATTTCAAGCTGGTGAGTAGATTTGTTTTTCCTTTTGTTTTTTTTTTTCCTCCCTTCCTATCAGCCCTTTTCATGTCCCCATTTCCTCACACTAGCCTGAGGTTCAGCACCAACCCACCCATATATCCCATAACAGGGAAAACATGCCACCGTTGAGAAGAAATTCCAGAGGAAATCGGGGCAAGTCTGACGAGATTTTCATAATAGATCATACTGAAATGCTGATGGGTTATATCATGAGGTTTTTGTGCGGGCAAATAAAAATCCTTCAGAGAATCTTAAACACTACTAACCTTTGCAATCCACTGGCAGTGTAATAATGCCTTTAATGGAAATATAGATGTTAGTCGATGTGCTTAATTGATTCCATGAAGGAGACCTTTACCAGTTTTCAATTGATTTTTTTTTTTTAACGACCTAATGTGGCCAAATTGCTTCTTTCGCTGAATAAAGAAAGAAGGTAGTTTTTAATTTGCTGATGAGAATGGCTGATTCATCAGGCTCGGTCGCTTTAGTGAGACGGCGCTTGTTTTCTCAGCAACAGGACACTTAAAATGCATCACAGCCACACATGCACACACAAAATTTCTCACACTGCGTTCTCCATGTTGACAAAAGAGGAAGTTGAGTTCATTCACAGCAGATTTGTCTTTGTTCATGCAAATAAAAAAAAGGACACAGTATTATGGTTTGAGAGCTGCAGTTTAGATGCAGATGCAGAATATCTTTTTTTTAAGTAATTTGCTGTATAATCCTGGATAGTCTTATTACCACACCATGTCTTTTTACACTAATGGTAGCAGCGGCTTACCCCATGCTGGATTTTTCCTAAAGGTCAGTGCACCCAGATGATTGTTTTCTATTGGCAGGCGAATGGAAATATTTCAGTGAAGCTTGAAATTCATTATGCAACTGAATGTGAATGTTTTTAATTGGTCTTTTGTGTGGTTTTCAACTGCTGCGAACAAAAAAGCTGAGCACATTTTGGTCCAGGTTTGCAGTAATGTGACCACTATTTATTGGGCAGAGACTCTTGGAATATGTAATGAATGGGTTTGTGTTGCCTTTTGCTTCTCAGAGTATTACCTGTTTTTTTTTTTTTAATAGGAGTTTGGTTGTCTAAGCAGGGAGCACAGAGGACTTTGTGAGGCGTAGGTAGGGCCAAAGTAATGGCTGCTAGGGTCAGAGGCCACACATAATGCTTTATGAAACAGGGGCGTAGTGAAGGTGTGTGTGTGTGTGTGTGTGTGTGTGTGTGTGTGTGTGTGTGTGTGTGTGTGTGTGTGTGTGTGTGTGTGTGTGTGTGTGTGCGTTGGATCCTATCCTAGCCCTCATAGAGCAAGAGGCAGGGTACATCCTGTACAGGTCAGCAGTCCATTACAGAGCTAATTCACTCAAGCTGAAATACATGTTTATTTATCCTGACCAAAAATAACCAGAAAATGCACAGTTCTATCAGGTTAGCATAGATGGTAAATATACTGTACTCATATAGCGCTTTCCATTCACACACATTCATACAAGCAATTTTTTTCTATGCCTAAGCTTTGCCTAACATTCTCACACACACACTCAAAATCTGATGGATACATTGGGGCCAGCTCAGGATTCAGTGTTTTGCCCAAGGCATGCAGACTAGGGGAGTACAGGGATCGAACCACCAACCTTCTGAGCCCCTCTTAGACTCTTAACCGCTGCACCTAGACCAATAAATGCCCATGTATCTATATGTTTATGTATTATTTATAGATAATATATGAATGCTAGTAAAGTGATCACTGTCTTGTAGGATAATTACACACACTTGTAAATGCTCTTGTGCTCAAAGGGCAGTTGTGTGTAGAAGTGTTTTCAAGGTGAGCTGTAGGCCTTGCAGCCAGGCCCCACAGCAGCAAGGCTTTAATCGGATTGCTTCTAGAGACTGCTGAGGACGGCAGGAACCCCTTCTCATGAACACGTGCACATGCGCGCACATTCTCGCATGAACACCCACACACTTGCACCTTGATTAAGAGCGCCGGAAGAGGTCTGAGGCAGACAGAGCTAATTGTCCAGGGAGAGAGGCAGAATACTAGCTACATTAGCTGACCTTCCTCTCTCACTTCCTCTCTCACTCTCTCTCTGTCTGTCTCTCTCTCTCTCTCTCTCTCTCTCTCTGTCTGTGTCTCTCTCTCTCTCTCTCTCTCTCTCTCTCTCTCTCCTCTCTCTCTCTCTCTCTCTCTCTGTCTGTCTCTCTGTTTACTCCCCTCCCCCACTCCGTCTGTAATTAATGAACAGCCATCTGCATGCCTTTATGTGTTTGAGCAGACTGTACCCTTGTCCTCCTATGTTAAAACAACAAGCCCCGCTGGCTCTCTAAACACGTACAGCATTTTTCAGTGAGCTCACTTTGTCACTGGGCTACAAATCACAAAAGCCAGGCTACAGTGAAAACTCGTAATCTCTGTTTTGGTAGTCTAGCACAAAATCCTCTTTTAGGATGACGGCTGATTTAGGTTGTAATTGCACGTTTGTATAAACTACCATCTAGCTGGGCCAACCTCGATTCTACCCCGTCACCCTGCGCTCAAAACTGGGGCACAGGCTTGCGCCTTTGGGAGAATAAAACGCTCCTTCACTCATTCGGCTCTTTTGCGGAACATAATGGTCGGGCTAATCTCATTTCCTCTCCCTGCCACAATATATTGAAAAGAAGAGACAACAGGCAACTCATTCTCTTTATTTTCCATCTTTCTGTAACCCCCCCCCCCCTTCTTCTGTCTCCACCCCCCCCCCCCCCCCCCCCCCCCAAACACACACACACACACACAACCTTTTCTTGCTGCACAAATTATCGATCACCCTCCACCTCTGCGTGGTGGAGCAGGGCTTTGGAGACACAGCAGAAGGGGAGGAAATTTTATTGGTCCTGAACCAAACAACCTCATCAGTATTGCCCCTCTCACACCCTTCTCCTTTTTCCTGACTCTCACTCGCCTTGCTCAGTCTTTAGGCTATTACAGTCTCAGTCGTGTACTTTATCTAATGACCTGTGAATCCAATTAGTGATGTGTAGAAATCGTGAATGCAGCCATCAATTTCTCCTCTGTGCAGAATAACAAGGATTGAAGCCCGCCTCTCTGACTGTTTGTGTATTTTATATCCTTTTCCTCACTTTGTGTCTTCCCTGCGTTGGGATGATTCTGAGCCTAATCTTGCTGCTTGCGTGTCTTCTTCCCTCTTCCTGCATGCACACACACACACACACACACACACACACACACACACACACACACACACACACACACACACACACACACACACACACCAAGACAGTCATTCAACAATAACACATGCAAAAATCAATCCTGCATCATTTTTGGGGTCATTGTAGACTTGGAGGGCAATCATTTCTCTCTAGCTTGTTTACTCAACAGTGGCAGCTTTGGTGCCCACTGCAACCTCTGTGACACATTGATCCAGCCATATAGATTTCCACCCTCCTGCCTCCTTCCTAACATGTCTGCCCAGATACAAAGATGACCAGCAGGAGGCTGCTTTAACCCTGGCGAAATGTTAAAACGCTCTCACAAAGATGAAATCTCACTCTCCCACATTTCAATTATTAAGAATGGGGAAAGTTTGCAGTAACATTAGTAAAACTAAAATAGCAAAATTATTAGCAGAACTTGCAGATTAAAAAGAATGAGGCTGTAACGCAAGAGAAACAAGTGGTAGCACAAAATTGTGGATTTAAACAGATCAAAGAATGATTGAAATGTTTGTTAAGGAGAATCAAGTGGCCGCTATCGTAAATGTGCATAAAACCATTATGAAGATGTGCATCGCAGTGCGTTCTCTCGGAAGTGATTAGTTAGGTCAATTAAAGGCTGGCAGTCCTTTAGGCTGTTTTCCCACAAGGGCTAGTTTCTGTTTACACTCAGTGCCATGACCTTGTAATGTGTTACAATCTATACTGGTTGAAAGCAATGCAGTGAGCTTGCCAGCCGCAGACTTGCGCGTTTTATCTTGTGTGTGTGTGTGTGTGTGTGTGTGTGTGTGTGTGTGTGTGTGTGTGTGTGTGTGTGTGTGTGTGTGTGTGTGCGCGCTCGTGCCGTGTTTCTATTCTGGTCACGCAGCTTGTATTATGATCATGTACTTTGATACATATTAATCTACTTCAACACGCACAGGCCCACGCGAGTTGCATGTCGCTGTGTGAGAAGAATCGAAGACAAAAAGCCATTTGACAGAAACTGAGCACTGAACAGTCTGCAGCCATATCTGCCCATTGACCCTGACTTCACCAATCCATCCTACTCTTCTTACCTCAATTGTCTCCTCTGTCTCCATTTCTCTCCCTCTCACTCTCTCATCTCTCTGTTTCTACACTTCATTCCCCCATCCCCCCCCCACTCCTCTTTATCTGCTGTCACTCACCTCCCTCCCTCCTCCCATCCCATGTTCAAGTCATTGTTCCCGTGTCCTCGACGCTCATTGACCCTCCTACCTCCCTCTCTGCTTGTAGCTAGCCTTATTTGCTGTTATTGGCCAAGTCAGCTGTGCCCAATACTGCCTCCCTCCCTTCCTTTCCCCACATCCTTCTCTTTCTCTGCCAGCATCCCTGTCTCCCTCCCTCTTTCGTTAATGGAGTGATTGCAGCGTTTCTCCCTCGGGGAACAAGGGATTGAGGAGCCCAGTGCACCAACACACAGACACACACACAACCAGACACACACATGTTCACTGTCTTTCTCCCACTGTTAGCCTCACAAACAAATGCTCATCTCCACCCCTGGATCTTCCTGCTTATGGACATTTAATTAGATGCCACGTACAATGCAATTATGTTGCCAGGATTCCTGCTCATATGTTGCCATCCTGATCAGCTTAAAAGGATGAAGGATCTCTTTTGTCATGCAACCAGTACAGAGCATGCTGTATTCAGTGATATTCATTACGTCCCCTCATTTGGCAGCAGTGTAAGGTTAGAACCACCCCAAGATTGAGTGCGCTCTGTTTCCCCTGCGAGATGTGCAAACGATAATCTGACACACTGTATATTCTGCGTGTTTGTCCAGAGAAAACATGTTGTGATGGCGTGTTTGTTCAGGTTAGAGCACTGTCAAGTAACATGTCAATACATCCACTCCGCATGTGTGTATGCGTATTACTGGAAATAATTATGGAAATGGAAGCGATGAGATGTGTTGAAACCATAGGTGTGTCTCCAGAGGATAACAGATTGCATATAAAGCATAGCTCATACTGATAAGTGTTTGCACACAGGTTGGTTTGCATCTCCTCTCAGTGTCTAATCCATAACTTTATGGTTAATAAATCCGGTTTGATGCAAAGAAACTGTGCCAATTTGTTTTGTCATATCACTCACTTCACTCACTGTTATCATAGAAATGTCAAAAAAAGGCAGGAATATTTTGACTGATCTGGATGTATGTGTTAAAAAGGATTTTTTCAGTCTTCATTTGAAAACATTTTGATACATTCTCTTCTTTGTGATGCTGAGATGATATCATCTATTTCCTGTAAACTGGTTGGATTCATTAATTGGCTGGCCAAAACATTTAATTAGCAACGACTTGCAAATTAATGAGGAAAACTCTACATTTTCTCAGTGTGGCACAATTGTTTGTAAGACTATTATAGAAAACCAGGGCTCTGAATGCGCTGTAATATTTTAATGATGCACAAAACGCCATCTCGTTTTTAGTGCTAGATAAAATTTCCCCTGAAGTCAACATCTACCAGTGTGTTTCGCAGAAGTGCTGAAAGTACAGTGCAGACGGTGGTGCAGATTTAAAAGCCTCTGCAGCTCAGATATTAATGAGTAAATCATTAAACATAATTTATTGGTTTTTTGCCATCCATAGTTCTCTGTGTGGAATCAGGACACATGCACAGTCTGTGCGTGGTGAGATGTGTATTCAGATACATGTTTGCTTTGGATTGACATAACAGCACATATGTCACGTAAACAACATGTGCATATCTTCTTCACACACACACACACACACACACACACACACACACACACACACACACACACACACACACACACACACGCACACGTGCACACCAAATGCTAATGATATCTCTCACAACTGCTTCCTGACTGTTTTAGTTGCTGTATAACATTCTGCCTTGGTAAGTGCCACCTATTCAAAGTCCATAATTAAAAATGTTTGATAAAGATGCAAATTTATGTGCATAAATACGCATGCTTAACATGAGCACTTATTAGGTTTTCTGTGGACCCTGACTGCAGTCCTAATGGAATCCAAAGTGCTGAGAATTAGTTTAACAATGAGATCCACAAGCTAATTAGCTTGCGGCTAGCTCACATGCGCATATTCAGATCCATGCAAAATAGCTGTAAGTGTATATGTGTTAATGGAGTTTGCGACTGTCCCTGTGATCCATTCCCACATGTGCAGCAAGTCAGTGAAAGCAAGAACGTCAGGCTGCGGTGCTCAACCTGTGTGTTTCTCTCGCCGGTGCTGAGCCACAGAGATGATGGTGGGAGGTTGACTAGACAGCCATCACTTGTCTCTTGTCACTGCCTGGAAGGCTGAGTTTCCTCTTTTTATCTCCTTTCTCCCTTTGCGGCCACCCTCCACCCCACCCCCATCGAACATTTTGAAATGCAATTATGGATCAGTGAGCACCGCCATCAGTCGCACTTCTTGTTAATATTTATCGAGTAGAGCAGGAGCCGCTGCCATCTCTTGAGAGAGGGGCGCTACAGTCATTAGGGGCAATTTTGTGTGTGTGTGTATCCGTGTGCGCGTCTCAGCTCTTTCCTTTCCTTCCACAGTCCACTCAGCTGCTGTAAGCAAGCTGCTACATTTCTCAGGCATGAACATGTGGAGGTGCAGCCTTTCGCAGTTGTGCGTTGGGTTGTCTTAAGTGTGTGCTTGTCTCTGTGCTCTCTGTGAGGAAGCAGCTTTGACAAGGGCATCTAGGCGTCTATAGATGTAGCCGGCCAGGCGAGCCCGCTGCAGACTGTGTGATTGAAGCATCCTGCCTGTAATGTTCCCTATTGAGTAGCTAGCCTTAAAGCAATATAACCACAACACAACAGCTATTAAACACTGAATGGCCATTCACTTCCACTTGCCTGCAAAAGGGAAACAAAGCAGGATATTTTTTTTTTCCCTATTTGGACAAATGAATTCTGCTCAGATTACCTATCTGTATTTGACAAATAGCCCCCTCCCTTTCCTCTTTTTGCAGTTGGCTGTGATTAGACCCCATGAGCAAAGTGTTTTCAGCCACTGTTTTGGCAGTATCATGTGACTTTCCCCATTATGACCATTTTGATTCATTCTTCCCTGTGAGGTATGAGGCACCCCAGCGCCTCCCGCCTCCTGTTCCCTCCCTCCTTCGCTCTGTTTCTGCACGCTTGAAATTTCACTGAGGTGAAGCCATTAATGCCATTCTTTGTAAAAACATTAGGTCATTAAGCTGCCGTGTTGGTGACCAGCTTAAAGCAGCTGCTCTTTCTATGCAAGCATGCACTTACAATTTGCAAGACTGACAAGCCGTAGTCCTACTCTGGTGTCGGTTTGCAAGCGTGGTACATTTCTCAAATCAGATGGAGACAGGCATGCGTCTCTCTGACAGCTACAGAGCCCCGTCTCTGTTGGGAGACGGGTTAGATTGATTGTCCACACCAGCGCAGTGATGAATAAATAAAGCAATACAAATGGCAAGGTTGAGATAACAACACATTTCAGGCCCAGCAAGTGGAGCAACTGGGATTGAGCTCTCCTTGTGGGTTTAAAATGAAACCTACCCAACCCTCTGCATGGCTCTTTGACTCTTCTCTCCCTCTTTTCATCTTTTTGGACAGATAGCACTTTTTTCTCTCACCCTCACTGCCCTCCCTGTGCATTAGCTAAACGCTGCTATGGAAACTAGTTGTTCAACCAATAGGATTATCTCTTTCTCTAGGATAAAAGATGGGAGGGGAGTGAAGTAGACTGAAATCAAAATGGGGTTTGTGTGTGTTTTTATGAGTGGTGATTACTTTCCCAGATGGGGTGTGGGTGCAGCCTCCGGACAATGGGGGTTGGTCGGACTGGAGGGCCAGGCCAGCGGCCGTAACATTTTCAGAAGGGCTCGATCAATAGCCACCTCTTTGACCCGTCTCTGCTAAATAATTCAGTAGAGAAGCCTTTTGACTACTCTCCCCTCTGTTAGAGGATAATTAGTTTACTCAGACCAGCTCGGCTGCATGTAAAAATGTAATTTTATGTCTTTTTTTTTTTTTTTTTTTTTTTCCCAGGGAAAAATTACAGTTGGGACTTACATTTAGTGCTAATTTCACCTTTTACTGTTGAGTTGTTGAAATTGTTGGCTCTGCCTCAGATGCTTTTTTTTTTTTTAGTCGAGCATAAGTGAAAACACCTACTGTGATGTCTTCGCTAACACGTGCAGTGAAGTCACCGCGCTCTGGTGTGTAGCACTACATTTTAACTTAAAAGCAGAGGAGAGAACAGACACCGCTGCCTGCTCTGGCTCTGCCGCTGATGAGAAAGTGGGGGGAAAAAAAACAAATGTAGCACAGATGCCGAGAAAGGCAGGTAGGTTTGATGCTCACAGATTGTACAGGACTCCCAACCTTGTTGTTGTATATGAAAATAATGGCTTGTTTATTCACTCGACCAGGGCCTTCCTATTGAAAGGAAAGCAGCCTCCTCCTCCATATGCGGCCGCATGCTAAATTAGAGGGCAAAGGGTCCTTTGAAGTAGGCTAACGTTCATAGTGTCTTGTAACCAGATAAGACTTTTCGTTATTTCTTTGCTCACTCATGATTTTTACTTTCAGTATGTCACTGTCTTAGTAGCGGTCGTGAGTATCGTACTTAGAGGAGAATCTCTTGTGTCTTCCTGGCCACCCAGTACTGAGTGTAGTAACCAGACACTAAACACATTTATGTGGACTGGTCAAGCTTTAATTGGATTGGCTTCTGCTCTGAAAATAGTTGGCTAATTTTACCCCACCTCCTGGCCTTCTCCTACATTCTCCTACAACTTCACTCGTGTGTACGCCCCTCGCCCCTCTCTCTTTTTATTTTTTCCAGCATTCACTTTTCCCTTCCCTTTCTCAGCTTAAGTAGGTATCTGGCATGCTTCACCACTGGTGTTCAGCTCAGTGTAATTTCCAGCTTGTCCAATGTGTGACGTGCCAATAAAAAAAAGAATGAGAGAGAAAAGGAGAGAAAAAGGAGGAGGAGGAGGGGCGAGAGGGTGTAACGCTGTGGAAGTGGAGATTTACAGTGGTATCGGGTTCACACGCTTCCACCCGCCCCCCCCCCCCCCCCCCCCCCCCCCCCCACCCCCCCCCCCCCCCCGCCCCCACCCCCAAATCTCTATTAAAGAACACATGGTGCAAATTAACTCTTGCCAGTAGAGAGAGCAAAGGGAGGAAGGAAAGAGGGCAAAGGCATCGGTCAGAGAGAGGGGAAGACACGAAAAGAGGAAATTTCAGGGATTGCTGTGAGGCCTGAGGAATGTCTGCGTTTTGTAGCTTGGAACCCGCTGCCTCACAAAGCCGTAAAAAACAAAACAAACCAAATAACAGCAACATCAACATCGGCTGTCATCTCCAGCGGCTCCCCTGCAGCAGCACTGCAATCTCACACAGACCTTCTGACACTTTGTACATGTGCTGTAGCTTGAATCACCGCCAACTCTGTCCTCCATTTACAAATGCTTGTTGATCTAATGCGACGCAACTGGCTCACATATGCTCAGGCTTTGATCATTAAGTGGTGATATTGGTCTGTTTAACGAGTCTGATTCAGTTTCTCAAGAACAACTCGGTCAGTATATGTGAACAAACCTAGAAACCAGAGAGCCTTACCAGTCATATTATCAAGATTTACACACTGGAGGCACTCCATAACCAGCAAATAAAACACTTGAAGGGCTCATGGTTGCAGCTTTTGCTCTCAAAGAAGGATTTTCATAGATTTTGTAAAACCTTTCAGCCCATAAAATTCACCCATATCCCCGAAGATTGACAAAAAAGATGATCACCTTTGATCACGCGTACACACAGGAAAAGAGTAGAAAAACTTAGATAAAACGTGTTTTTTTCCCTCAGGTTTCAGGTAATGACAAATCTATGCTGGTCTTTTCTTAGACACAGAGGGAGGATTGTGTATTTTCCATTCGGTGCGTCATATTTCCGCCTGCAGTGGCTGTGGCTGGTGTTGCATGCGCTTTGATGGGCAAGCCTAAATTATGTTTGCCTGTCTGTCACCACCAATGGATCACATGGAGTGAGGGAACCGCAGCTGCAAAGGCTGGGAGACGCTTCACCACACTTGCACACACACTTCATTTATCCTGCGGATAGGTGTTTGTGTCTTCTTGTGACTTACACACACAGAATGTTGCACACTTCATTATTCCTGCATTGTGTAACCCCTAAGTACTCTGCTGTGCTTCCCTAAAAAACAGTCCAGCCCTCTAAATTCTCCACCATCTCCTCCGCTCGTCTGCTGCCTGGAAGTACATACCTAAGACTCCCTTTCCCTCCTTCTCAGCAGTAATCTCTCCCAATCATCCCTACTGAGATTTCACAGTACTACCAGTTTATTTTATTGTTGCCTCAATCTTAAAAAAGTATGCTACGAAGCAGTATAAACACTGTGATGGTAAAGACATTTCCTGGCATCAAAGGGCCGAGCCGTGCTATCCCCTCAGTAGCTGTATTCATTTCCCCTCCCGCCACGCTCAAATGCTCTTTGTTCCTCTCTTTATAGGAATGTACTTAACAGTTTGGCAGTGTTGTGTTTGTGAACAGAGCCGCCTTTGTTCCAGCAGGCAGTTAACACTTGTGTACAGAGCAAAGGGAGGAAAATCTGCGTTATTAAGCCCACTGTTAAATTAGCCTAAGCACTATCTTAATGAAATGATTTAAAAAGTACAGACCTCCCATAAGTCTCTCTCTCTCTCTCTCTTTTTTGTACAGTTGTCAAATCCCTCATGTCTTTTATCCAGTGGCTTCTCCCCTATCCCCCTTTTAAAGACAAGCTTCTGCCCTGCATAGCAATCTGTGTTGGGAGCTTTATCTGACATGCTATTTAATTCCTTCTCCTGCTTTTTTCCAGAGCTAATTGAATCAGGACATTTTAAATACATTATTTTTTAATCCAGATTGAACAGGCAGTGTGCTTTTATAGGGCTAATGCAGTCAACTGTATAGACTCTAACTGCAGCATTGCAACAAGCTATTGAGCTGAACAGCCCACTTATAGTTTGCCATCATGTCCGACCCATTTACGATTGAATATGTCTTTCTTATGTCTTACCTTCCTCACCTTATTCCACTTTCTCTTGTCTTCTCCTTTCTTTCCCTTTTTTTTCTTCCCTTGTGATTCATCGTCATGCCTGTGCATCTTGGGATGGGGATGATCTGATGGCGGCCCACCATGTGGGCATGTACAAATTAGCTCACACACCAGCTAGAATTCTAAAATAAATAAATAAATCTCTGTCTTCCTCCTACCTTCACCTTCCTCTCCAGGTGAAACGGAATGATTTAATGCGCAGCCCTGTCACAGCAGGTAATGGAGTTGGTGGATGAGTGCAGAGGTTCTTTCCATCAGCAAGTGGAGGATGTGAAGGGTTGATGGGGGTGATTGAGACCTCGTCTGTCTGGGTGTGCTCCTTGGATAGACAGTGACCCGTCGTCCTCTCCTCCCCGCGGAGCCAAGAAGCACACATTTCCACAAAACACACACCTCATTTCTCCAGCATGAACCTCGCAGCCAAACTTGTTCTTACGCTGTTTGAGCTGTAGACTTGTGACAGGACCGGTGGGGGACTGATGAAGCTCGCTGTTAACAGATGGCTGACTGTCTCCTGGAGTACTTTTTGGCCCAAAATGTCATCTCTAAAGATGCCTCCCTGGGTCATTAGTGGGGTTTTAGATGGGCCTACTCTGAGTGATAATGAGACATAATGTTATTTATTTGTCAAAGCTTGAGTTGTTATTTTTATTTATTTTTTTTTATTTTTGAAAGCAATTGATTGAATGCGTCGCTCAGTTTTATTTGAGGCATTTTTTCGAAGTCACTTTGAACCTAAGAGGTTAGTGCAACGTGAGTCCTAATCCAAACAGTGAAAGGTACAGGGGAAGAATATTGATTACCTCTATTGATCACATGCACACTGCCCTTGTTCTTCCCCTTTGTCTTTATCTTTGTTTTGACTGCGCTCACCTGTTAACCTGTCCTGTTAATTAGTCACGAATGTTTTTTAAATGCTTATTGATTTTGTACTTTTTGAATTTTTGTTTTTTATTAAGAGTAAAAAAGCAAAGCAAATTTGAGACCTGAATTGCTTTATTCTCTTTTGGCCATTTCTGATTAAATTTGTGAACTCAGCCATATTCTGCATATATTAGCATTTATAGCATAGCTGAGCCAAGGAGAGCTGAGCTAAGAGCTAGGCAGTCATATGCTGTATATATCTGCCTTTCACTTTGGCTAGGTATTTCAACAGTCTGCTTGTGTTTGAGCCCTCCAATGCAAAAGACTTGTTGCCCTTGTGCCAAGGAGCATTGTCAGCACAGACTCTAATGAAGTGTAACCATGCTTTTGAGCGTTTAGTTCTCTCCTTCATTGTCATTAAGAGCAGGGTCTTTTTGTGTGCTGCATGGAGCAGCAGTGTGTGGGAGAGAGAGAGCTGCCCCACCCCTCAGACTCAGGGAATGAGAGAGAGAGAGATCTTTTCTGGATTGGGAATAGCGTAATTGCATCACAGACAAATCTCTTAATCTTACTGCAAATTAGAAAAAGAGTTGGTGAGGCCAGTTGTGCAAGATAATGTTTGTGTAGCATTATGTAGCAATCTATTTTCTGAATTTCTTTAATAAAGAGGGCAGAACCGATTACATCTGAGCTTGCCAATAATTTAATAATTAATAATTTAGCCTTTAGGCACGTTTAGCATTGGGTTTGACTAGCTACCCATCCCTGCTAACATCCAGTCCACCTTGGCATTAAGCCTAAAAGCAGAGATATTGGTTACTCTTAAGAGAGTAGATATAATAGTCCTGCTCTTGTGTGGATGGCTTTTTGAGACACTAGCTCAACTCATTACACAGCAACAGCTAGCCATAATTAGGTGCAAACTGTTTGCTGCTATGCTAAAATGCCATTTAAATGCCAAATGGCAGCGAGGGTGTGTATAATATGTGGGATCTCTGGCCTGTTGCTGTAGACTCTGCTGGATTGTTGCTGCTGCCAGAGAGAGGTTACACAGAGATAAGTGGTTGCTCTTGCTGCATCAGCCCACACTGCCCATGTTAGCTCATCAGCTAGGACTCCCCACCTAAAACCTTTAGCACTTCATGAGCTATTGTTAGCAGAGATACTGTCTGGTAAATTTGAGAGGGTTGCTTTACAAATGAATATCTAAGCATGTACAGACCAGCCAAGAGCTCCCGCGGCTCGCTCAGTTTAGGCGGGCTCGACTTTTGGTGTCATGTTCACGGTCAGCGTGGCTGTCCATTCACACCGGAGAGATATTTTTATTCTCAACTGGACACAGATGAGTTGGCTCTGTGATTAGGTATTTTGTCTGTGCTGTCCTAACACCCACTCCTAGCTGTTTCAATTCACTGTTTTACCTTTAGTAGGAGAGCTGTTGGTGTGTAGCTGGTGAGTGCAGCACCACAGGCCCATATAAGGAGTGTGTATGTGTTCTGTGTGGCTCTGCACAGAATCACAAGGTGTCTGGAGTCCACCTGTCAAGCCCTACCACAGCCATCTTTAGCACCAGTCTGACAGAAAACACCAGAGCACAGTCAGCTTTATGCCAGATGGCTGGTGTGCTATGCTAACGTGCTATAACAAAGATGTTTATTATGATTGTATGGCATGCTAAGCTGGCAGTCACTGGGTTTGATTGAGTGAAAAGAAGCAGTGTTTTCACGGGGCTGGTGCAGCAGCCGCTGAGCTTGATAGCCTTTAAAGTAAAGCAAGGCTACACGTCCCACATCCCTACCAAAGACTAATGTGCATGCTTGTGTGTGTGTTTGCATCGCTGTATGTGAGCAGCGTGTGTAATCACTCCTAGCTGGCGGGCTCAGAGGGAGAGGTGGAATCAATGCAGTGGGCTATGAAGAAAAGGAGAGAGAAGGAGGAAAGGGAAGGAGGAGGCTGATCAATATCATAGCAGCAGGGTGGGGTAATATCCACTTCATGCAGAGCCGCCACAAACGGGGAGGATTGTGGGAGTGAAGCAGGGGACACAAAGGAGAAGACGAGGAACGAGAGAGAAGAGGAGAAGGAGTGGCAGTGGTAAAAAGATGCAAATCTCCACGGCGCCTGTAAACAAGAGGCTCTGTGTCAATCACCAGATGTGAAGTGGCACATTTAGCATTCTCCTCTCGCCCGCAACCATTCCAGCACTGCTGGGGATTGTTTGCTTGGCAGCTGGCTGCCCATTGGTCTGGACCAGGGACTGGGCGTGGCTGTGTGGTGATAACGTATTGGCTGCCATGGCAATGATACCCACTTTTTAAGAGAGTCATCAATAACCCCGCCCCGTTGTACTCCACATACTGTTAGTCAATGTCTGCTGGATCATGCGTATCATATCACTCTCCACATGCACTCTGTTACACGCATCCACTCCGCTACAAAGAGTCAGCTTTAAGAACACCTAATCACCCTACACCCAAGGACAGGTGGAAGTCAGTCACACCACTAGCAAAGCTGGCTGAAAAGTGAACCAGCGTCACACATATAAGCTGCAGAAAGTAAAGCTCTCCCTTTATGTTGCTTTGTTGTTTGGGGTTGCGTGCGCCCTACCAGATCTCATGCCGATCCTGATTGCATGGTATGGTGAACTGTGTCTCCTTTCTGCTTGATTTAACTTCAAAGCCGTGACTGGGCTGAGCAGAGCAGGCTTCACATTGCCGTTTAAAGCTGGGAGACAGGATGTGATGGCAGACAACTGAACTGTGCACTGTAAACGGACACTTCCTCTGCGGTGGGTAGGAAGTCCCCGCCAAACCATATGGTCACACTGGGATGCACAGATCTTCTGTGTGTGGGTGCATTCCTTGGGTTTTCTCTCCATGGGGTTCTGAATGTGTTTGTCCATTTATTCATCTTGTTTTCCTGTGTATAGTGTCTGCCCTGAACATGCTGTTACAACTAATTGCATTGACCTGGCTTCTTATCTAACACAGCGTAGTGCCATTTTTAAAGGTGGGGTAGATGTGTGTCTCATTTCAATGACGGTGGCAGGGCTAAGTGAGGGGTGAAAGTGAAGTGAAAAGGTGACTCGCAGAGTAGAAAGCACTGCCTGAGACACAGCAACGACCTCTCTGCACCCCCCCCCCCCCCCCCCCCCCCCCTTTTCTGGTAAACAGTCATCCTCCTCTCCCCCCCTTGACAGAGTGAGCTGAGGCGAGTAATTCCCTCGTCTACAGCAAAATCCTTTACCTTCCCTACCCAGTCCTGGACTCTGCTGCACAAAGCAAATGCAGCCTGAGCCTCAGTGTGTTTGTGTGTGTATGTGCGTGTGCATGTTCAAAGTATGCCTTTTGATTTACAGGCACACGCAGATAAATGGGCGGAGAAGGCTTTGATGTGCCTGGGTTGCAGAGAGTAGAGATGTTGGTGTGTTGTTCAGCCTCTTTGTCTCACGCTCTCTCTCTGTGGGTGCTCTGTTTGGGTATGCGCGAACGATAACCAGCGTGTTTGACACGGCGCTCGTCATGACTCCAATGTTTTTCCCATGTTCTGCATTAGCGAGCAATTGTTTACTTACCCGTGTGTATTTTATTTTGTTAGGGTTTGTGAAGTCAACCGCAACACGAGACCCTGCAAAGGGCTGCAGCTCTAATCCGCAGGGGCTTAAAATATGCTTGTTTTGTTTTATTTAATCAAGACACATTGTTCTGTTGTCCTTGCAGAACGCTCGCCCGTTATATCACTGCCATGCTGGCTGAATGTTCTCGTGGTGCGTTGCCATTTTTGTGTCGTGTTCAGAAAACACAACAAAATGGGCAAAAGGAGTTTAGGAACTAAAAGATCGATTATGAATAAAAGTACGTTGCATTGCATCAGGGAGAATATGAGCAGGATGCCTTCACAGAGTGAGTAACGTGTGGGCAAAAATATCTTAAGGTGTGCGCTCAGTGAATTCAGATTAGGATGTGGCTTACAACTCAGCTCAATCATTTATACCTTCCTGCACCTTTTATCATGCTCTTACATCACCTGTGTCAAATTTCTCACCATTATTCGCTTGCATTAAAGTCACAGTGAATTTATTTGTATTATTGTATGCTAGATTTAAATGGAAAGTAATTCCAGCCAACTAATTTAACCCCTCCCCCCTTCATTAGCTCAGCCTACCTTCAGTTCCATATGTTTATTAGAAAGTTTGTAATGTAGAAATAGCAAAACATCTCTTGATTTTTTATGCATTTTAGAGTTAAAAAAAGACCCCACTGGTGAGTTAATTGCATAAGAGGAGCACATAAAATATTCATAGTATACTATTACAGAGAACAGAAAGATTCAGTCTTTCCACCTGACTCCTTAAATGATATCGGATTTGATTTATACAGTTTAATGTTTAAAGCGTAGCTCCTGGTTTTTGTTTAATGTGGCGTACACTGAATGTTAGCAGAATTTAAAAAAACAAACAAACAAACAAAAAGAAACGCTGCTTTCACTTTAAATTCCTTTGCAGGTAGATTAGACATTTGGAAACCCAGAAACTATCCATAATCATGTTACAATATGGCGGCTGTTTTTGCTGGTCTAGACTAAAAGTCTTGCAGTACAGCTCCTTCTAGCACTGGGCCAGCCTTGTTATTGCAGCTGTGTTGTCTACAATACATCTCTTGTTGCAGCACAGCGGGAGGCTGCTCAAAGCTCCTGGCCTCTGTGCGTGCACATGCATGCGTGTGTGTGTGTGTGTGTGTGTGTGTGTGTGTGTGTGTGTGTGTGTGTGTGTGTGTGTGTGTGTGTGTGTGTGTGCGTGCGCACACGTGTCATAATCACATTCCTCCCCAGCTTTCCGATGTTTTCTCTGAGTAGCCTTTTGATTTTTGTGTGCTGTAACTGTGTTTGGCGAAATCCCCGTAATGTCTTTAAATCTTTAGCCCAAATCTTAAAAGCATTTTTCATTTGCATCCATGCAGATATATTCACACACACACACACACACACACACACACACACACACACACACACACAGGTAATTTGCATGTGATTATTTGCATATTGTACAAAGCAGGCATGCCTGACAGACCACCCACTGCTCAGCTAGTGCGGCATCTGGCTGATACACTGCTTACATGATGTATTACTGATAGGGCCAGTGTCATCACTAGAGACTGACAGACAGGCAAGGTCACCTTCAGGCTGAGATAAAGCAGGGGAAGAGAGATGCAGAGATGGATATCTTAGGGAGCAGCGGCCAGATAAAAACAAAACAATCACAAATGGTCGAGCTGGTAGTGATATAAGCTGTATATCCGGTTTCACGCTCACCGTTAAGATCTGTTTTTGCATGCTTGCATTAATATACTCTGCTTATTTGCCTCTATCTGCGGCTGACTATCGCCGCTCCGTCTGTGTTTGTGCTCTTCAACGGAAACAGTTTTGTTTGTGTGTGCATGCGGAAATGAGTTTTGTATTGTGTGTGCACGCGTTAGACAGATCATAAATATTCCTGTTAGCTTCATGCATTAATGTGTGCTGACCACACAGAGCAGCGCACGCAGACATGCAAGAGGCACCTCAGTTTCTTGTATCTGTGTCACTATCACACGCTCTCCCTGTAGACACTCCTGATGGCCTGACAGCTGCTCTCGCATAAAGACCTCCGACGCATTCATGTGAGCACACACTGCATCAGTCTTTGAAGTGCCACAAATCCGCACACACACGGCACCTTTCTGACTCCCCAGTGCATTGTTGAGAAGATATATGACACACACAACATTAAATTTGTGTGAGAATTATGCCGGGGGGGAGTTGGGGGGGGGCATCGATTAGCACTAGCTTAAGCATGCCTTCTCATTTCCTGTCTTCCATTACAGCACTCAGCTCCATCTCTGCCATAGCCTGCTCAGGAGGCTGCCACTGGTACACACACACACACACACACACACACACACAGGGTTTGGATTAGCTCACTGGGCAGACATCCAATTTGACAAACACACACACACACACAGTCTGATAGTCATATTCTTTCTGTGCCCCTCTCTGTGAACATTCCTCATCTCTCCCTCTACAGCTGTAGTCCAGTCAGTATTAGTGAATTGTCTCATTATTTCACTAGGCTATGCTAACAAGGCAAAGCTAACACAATGGATTACAGGCAAATGAAACACCCGGCGTTTGTAAAGGTTCTACACAACACAACAAAAAGTCTGTGTTCTCTGAAAACGTCAGTATTCCTCTTTTTTTTTTTGTCTTTTTGTGTATTTGTGTTTCTCTGTGAATCCTGACTCACGGGCATTACCTTGAGACCAGAGAAGTCTCTGCTCTCATGAGAACATCCCAGACTATGCACAAACACACACACACACGCACAGGCATGCTGGCAAATACACTAACACGCACGGGAAGCCAGGTATCAAAGCGAGATGGCTTTGAAGCGGTTAAATGAAAGGCTGAAGGCAGAAATGACAATGTTTTCTGGCAGGCTTTAACTGTATGTCTGGCTGAGAGGGAGAGCTTGGGAAATAAAGTCAGTATTATGATCTGAACACTGAGATATGAGCTCTCCTAACCGCCTCCATCTGTCCTCCTGCAGCCTGCGTTTGAAGTCTTACTCAGATCTGCATTCTAGTTTTATACCCTGCAAAGTGCTGCAAAGATTTCTGACCATGTACGTGCATGTGTGTATTAGCATTTAGTCTAAATCACTGAACATAAGTTGCCAGGTGCTCTTTGTCTGTCTTGTGCTGTTCATGATCATTATTTTATAACCCCTCTCTGCCTTTGACTTTTAACAGCGCTGCTATCTGCACCATCACTTAACTTGTGTTAAATTTCCTGGCTTAAACTGACGTGAAACAGAAGTGTGTTGGAGGCAAAGACAAATATTTAAGTTGGACACAGTTCGGCTGTTTTATGCAGCGAACAGCCAGTGCTAGTGTTCTCAATTCTCACTGCCCCTCTCTTTCTAGAAGGAATGCAGTGTGGTCAGCTTGAAGCATGTATCTTATTATTCCTGCTATTAGTTGACTTTATTCCTCAGGGACACATTTGAAATAAAGGAGAAGTGAAACAGACGGGTGCTCTAAGCCTTGTTTGCTATCAGCATGGCGTGAAGCAGAGGGTTGGAAAAGTTGGACCTCAGATGTCGCAGTCATGCGGGGTGCTTGTGACTCTCTAGTGTGTAAAAGGGTGCCTGTGGTTGGCAGTGTGATCCACCAGTAGTGGTCTTCAGCCCCGAAGTCTTAATTAGTATCATCTGTGAGCTCCGCATGACTCCCCCCCCCAAACTCTCTGCTGCAGCCATCCCTCTGTGTTTTTGCCTTGATGACAAGAGGACCTGTTAACATCCTCACATGTGTTGCTGTATGTCATCAATTTGTACAGTGACCTGGCCAGCAAGTCCGTTGTAAAGAGATTTAAACCCGTCAGCCTGATTCCATGAAAGTGGGTTTTAAATTTAAGACATGCATGGGCACTCACATTCAAAGGCACACACACACACACACACACGCACAGGCTCGCACACACCATACACACAAAGAGAAACGAGAGCAAATCTGCCCACTTTGAATCGGCTAATGCTCATCCAATCCAATATGGAGCCGGGCTGACAGATGGGCCCAGTGTGTTCAAAGCAGAGGGTGCCGATTTAATATCCAAACAGGTCAAGCCAAAGAGAGGCAGTGAGAGACACCCCTGTGTAGGCATGGTGTAAAGGTCCTGCCAGCATCACCACCACAGCTGGGACTCACCTTGCCCCCCCTCGGGGCTTCTCTGCCTCCCACACGGTCTCCCTATTTTTATTTTATTTTATTTATTTATTTTTTTGCTCATTGCCAGGCGTACAAGCAGGCTGTGCACGGTTCCTCCCCACAAACACTATAATCAGCATTTGTTTAGTGTTATTATATGTGGTTCGGAGAAGGAGGTTTCAGGGGCAGCAAGGCTTCCTCCAAGTAGCCAAGTGCTCACGGTGAAGCCCATAAGGAGAGGAGGATTGAAGATAGGGATCCTGTTGCTGCTGCTGGCTCTGACAGTCTGATTTAGAGTTGCTTTCTCTTACCTCTGACACAGAGTCCCAGCCTGCCCCTCTCTGCTGCTGCTGCTGCAGGCTTGGGAGAAGAATAGAGGTGCTTATCCTGAAAGCCTGTTATTTGTGTGTGTGTGTGTGTATGTGTGTTTGTTCACACAGCATGCTAACATTACTTTTTAACAACCTCCTTTGTCAGTCACTGAGATGTCGGAGATTGCGTGAGCACAGCAGATCTCTTGTACCTCACAAGTGTATGTTCACACACGCGCGATTTTTTTTCTTTTTTGTGTGTGTGTGTGTGTGTGCGCGTGTGTGTGTGTGCTGTCGTCCAGATGGAAGTGCTTATTGAGTGCTGGTGTGCTGGCAGATCTCTCCGACTCAGAGAGAGCGGGAGAAAAGAAGGGAGAGGGAGAACGAAAATCAGGAAGAGAAAGCCGAGTGGAAAACCCTCCCAATCAGATCCATCATCGTTGTGTGCTTGTGCGAGCGTACGTGTGATCTTCCCAGCCAGCTCTTCCTG
Organism: Archocentrus centrarchus; assembly: GCF_007364275.1. Classification (NCBI taxonomy): domain Eukaryota; kingdom Metazoa; phylum Chordata; class Actinopteri; order Cichliformes; family Cichlidae; genus Archocentrus; species Archocentrus centrarchus. Next base: position 22,008,880 of record NC_044352.1, read on the forward strand.
CCTCCCCTCTCTAATCTTATCATGTCGGAGCAGCAGATTAGTCCTCCCAGATCCCATCTCTGCCTCCAAATGCCACAATCAGCCTTTTGTTCTTTGGCTGTGCTTTCTTCCCCCTTCCGACAGGCTAGGTGAACACTCCGACTTTCTGCCCTCCCTACCATTTTGAGCCTGTGTGTCAACACCTCTACCAGCCCTGATCTAACAGACTCGGGCCTCACCTGTCCTCGGGGCATTCGTTAACTAAGCTGTTAGCTCAGCAGCCCGCTAGCCTAGCTGAACTGCTTGACATTCCTTGCTAACACCGAGCTACTGCCGCTGTTGCCGCTGCTGCTCTTGCCTGTATGACCTCCCCCTTTTCCCTCCCTCCCTCTCTCTCCTGATCTCCTTTGTCTGTGGGTTTGGGATATGTCTTTCCTTCCTTACTTCTAGTTGCCACCTCCTGAAGGAAGTCATAGATCCTGGCTGGTGTTGTCACCAGTGCATGAGGGGGGTGGTCACTAACAGGGTTTGCAGAGGAAGAAGAGTGTTTGAAAAGAAACTAAACAGAAAAGAAAATAAACAGGGGTTTCCTGTTAATGAGGTGCGCTGGGGGCCTGTCGTGTGGGAGAAGGGAGGATCTGGCATTGTTTAAAGCAAAGCTCTAGTGTTACAGTGGAAGGAAGAAGAGGAGGAGGAATAGGGCATAAGGTTTGAGGGTTACAGGTTGTAACAACGCTCTCTGGCTGCCATATTTTAAAGGCCACTGTGAACAGTCGTGAGCGAAGCTCGTTGCTGCTCAAACATAGGGCAGGGTTTACAGGGTTTGGTTTTGCATTGAAAAGCACTGTATTGATTTCACGCTCTCGCACTTGAAAACACAGTCGTAGTCTCGCACTCTCCGATCTTTCACTGATCTTCTCCCTCAAATAACAGAGCTGGTTTCTTTTCACATTTAAAGTCTTTCCTTGTAAAGAGAAAAGTCTGCCCTCTGTATATCCCTCGTCTTCCACAGTCTTTGTAGCATTGTGGTCATACACAGGGGCCCTAGCTCCAGAGTTGACTGCACAAAGAAAACTGCACAGCCATTATGGACCCAAGGGGCCAGCCATCTTTAGCTAGTCGAGGGGAGAATTAACTGGCGTGTCTGTCTCGACTGCTTTCAGGACAGTGATGAATGTGCCGATTTGTTTTTATTAATAGTGACGCTTGCTCTTTTTTTTTTTTTTTTTCCACCACAAGAAATATACTTTATGTTTTCCCAATATACATCCTTTTGAGAAAAGGTATGAGGAGTGCTAAAGAATGCCACAGGCCAAGCTGAGCCACTGAAGGGAGGGGAGGTGCTATTGTGTTCAGCCCCAAAGCATGACTCTCAGATTTATATCACCTCAGTGAATAAAGGGGCAGTCTTGTACCCTGCGGGTTTCAGTGAGAAGGATGGGAGCAGGAGGATAGTTGTGAGTTTAAGTCTGAGGAAATTAGATGGACTTACGACTCCCACCTTAATCCACCTCCTTTCTCTCCTAATTTCTCCCTTTCTATCTCCTCTGATTTGCTTCTTCTCTCCTTCCCTCCCTCTCGTTTCATTTCTTCCTCTCAGTAGTGGGTTAGCAAGTCTTTCGGCCTCTCTGCAGCAAGCAGTGCTCCCAGGGTTTAGGGCCCAGGAGGAGGGAGGGCCAGGGCCATGTTTAGCCTCTGGCAGGACAGACAGAGATGGCTGACATTGTGCGGGGCTCAGCTCTCTACAGGCAGCGTGGAATGTCTCTAATCAATTCAGCATTGTGGTTCTTATGTTCTCCCTCTGTCATTTTCTATGGCAGGCTTAGCAGAGCCCAGACAATGCAAGTAGTAGTTCGTGTGGCGAGTCTGAGCTGTCTATCATCTCCTTTCATTTTCTCCTAGTGTTATCTACTCATTTTCCCACCCCACATGTTTATGGAATTGTGATAATTGAAAGCTGTGCTCCACTCCCACTACGTGCTCCATATGTTGCACTCTCAGACTTTCTCTCCGTCTCCCTCCCTCTTTTGCCTGAGAGGGCTTAACGCCGCTGTGAGCTTCATAGCAGCAATCTGCTCTGGAGAGTGGCAGCTACTCTCTAGCAATGAGGATACTGATGATAGTGGAAGCAACATTTGGTCTCTGCTTTGGTTGGTTTAAAACAATGCAGGATAATGAATGAGACGTACAACCTGTGTTTTTGTTGTTTTGTTTTTTTACCCCCCCTGCCTGTGCACTTTTGTTTGCATGAGGCTCGGCTTTCCAGCTTCCTTTGTTTTTTGGTGGGTTTTACAGACAGAAAATGAAATGTTCAAGGTAGCCCACCAGCAACATTTACAGTCTCCTTTAAAGTATTAATTATGCATAAGCACCGGATAACTACTCGTTCCGCTGTGGCAGGCAGCCTGTTAGTCTAGGAGGTAACTGTGTCTGTACGTTGGATAGACAAGGGGTATGGATGGGGTGGGCTCATTGCTTGGAGGGAGGGGGAGTGACATGACGTCATTGCACACATTTCTATACACAGTATGCCTTCGTGCTCGGGGGTCTGTGTCTTACTCCATCAGTGTTGAATCACAAGCAAAGTGTGTGTGTGTGTGTGTGCACGTGCGCTTGTGCGATGTTGCGTGCATCTAATCATCCAGAGCAGTAAATGCAGCTGACTGACTGCATGCCAGCTGCTGTTTAACACATCCAGGTTCACTTACTCACTCATTCCTCCTCCCTGCTAAAGGTTTGAGAAAGGGAAGGAAATGAAAAAAAGCGTTGGAGTGAAAGGTTGCAGTGGAAGAAAAGGGCGAGATGAAGTGAATAAGGGAGGAAGGAATGGAGAGAATGAGAAAACCAGAGGTGGGCTCGAGGTTTAAGGGGAGGTGATGATTTGCTTGGCTGCATGTGCTCAGTCTCCCCTGTGACATAACAGAACAATGTACTCCAAAAGCTTTAAATATCTTTACTCTGACCTCATGTTTCTGCACACACACACACACACACACACACACACACACACACGAACAAGAGCCTGGAAAGGGTGGATGTTAAACTGTCTGCCTTAAATTACCAAAGTTTCTTCCCTTTTTTTTTTTTTTTCCTTTCCCCCCCATGTGCTTTTTCTCCTGTGCTCCGTGGGTGGTGTCGGTGGCAGTGCAGGTGTCTCAGTCTGTTAGTTCAATGCGGTGCAACACAGCCCCTAATAAAGATGGCTGGGGCCAACAGGATTGCGTCGCAGTCCAGCACCCAGCCTGGCAGTCTCTCTAATGTTCTTTCAAACCACTGTGACGGTCAGTTGGGTTTATGTGAAGGCACAATAAATATTTTATAACATGAAATGAAAACAGTATTTTGCCCTTTTCATCCCTCACCTCAGCACTAGTGTCAGTCTCTACCATTTTCTCCCCACCTTTTCCTTGCCTCTGTGTTTCTTCATTGGCTCGCCCTGTGGAAAGGCTCTCTCCTAACCTCAGTGCTGCCACTTGCTGGCCATCTGAAGGATTAAAGAGATTTGCTGACTTGCATTTTATCAAAGAGCCAGTGGGTGGCAGCACATAAAGGCATAGAAAACTGATACTGTACATGTGCATGAATAAGCTTTAAAAGGCCCTAGTAGCATGTTAAATACATAATGGCTCATTAGAGTATTATCATTAAGTGAAGAGAAACCAAGGCAAAGGATTGATCTGCAGAAGGCATAGGTTGAACACTCATCCATTCCCCACATGGTTCCTCTCACTCCATACTTCCTCCAGCAACGGCCATCCTACTGTTTACTTTATTAAGGCTCTAAATGCCCTACAATCCGTTTTTAATTGACTTGGTCTCTCTGCGTGCGTCTTGGCATCAGCCTGTGTGAGCCATAAACGGTGCATCTGCACAGCTTCGTTCTTTGCCAAAAGGCCAATTTGTGACGTCGTAATCAAACAGAATGATGTCTGTTTATCTTAGCGTGGGATCTTTTTAGTCTCCTGCTCACTCACTTTGTGTCTGTCTGTGTTGCAGAGTAAACGGGACCATCTGCTGATGAATGTGAAATGGTACTACCGCCAGTCAGAGGTGCCCGACTCCGTCTACCAGCACCTGGTGCAGGATCGCAACAATGAGAACGGTGAGGCCACCGTTCGACCGTTTAAACACACCTGCAAGTGTGCATATGTACAGAACATACACACAATAAAGTAAATACACTTAACTTTCTGTGCAGCACCACAGCCCTCGGTGTTCCTCCTCTACAAACACACACACACACCTCTGCTCCCCACACTGTTGGGTGATGTGAGAGTGAATTTCAAACAGAAACCAGACGACTGCGTCCCAGGCAGCTGAGCCAATGCCGTGGCTCTGTGCTGGTTCCCTGGGTAACACTGCTTCAGGCCAGACAGCAGCACGGTCGAGTGTTAATAACCTTCAGCGTCATGTACACGCTCGCACAGTCAGTGCCAGTGGACTCATCACACTCTTAACACAAACACATCTACAGGAACACGAGCCCGGCAATGAACTGTAGCCACTGAATATCAAATCCTGATGGAAATTTAACATTGTTGCAATAGTAAGTGTCCACGCAACATTGTAATGACTTGTTTTATTATTATTTTTAGACATAGATTAAAAAAAAAAATTCTTAATTAGTAAAACCATCACATAGTCATACGTATTAATCTTGGAACAGCCGTCTGCCACAACCAGAAAGAACTAGTTTAAGAAACTAAATAGATGAGATTAGTTAAACTGATGCTTTTTCACATTAGTTTGTCCTATAAACACAGTTGAAGTTTAATTTTAGTCTTTTAAATGCGCATGTTCCTAAAACTGTGTCTTGGTTGATCTCAGTTTGGAGAGTAAATTGCAGTGTATAATCACTTTAAGGTCGCCTCACCTGTTGACTCTTCTTGCTAGCCGGTGCGTCCCCAGCGGCTCGGCTTTTCTGCGCCTCGCGTCACAATCGTCTCTAAATTTACACAGTGCAAACACAGCCTTTTAACCAAACTAAAAATACAGATATGATCAGGGTCACAGCTAAGTGCACTGTTGTGCCATTTTCTTTTTCTACAGTAGAGCGTGGTTGCCTCTCAGAGGTTAACGTAATTTCAGGTGCGTCAACCGAACACAGCGTGTGCTGTTCCTTCCAGAAATAGTGTCAGTCCCACACAGCGCTGTACTATCAGCAGTCTGTCCTTGCAGCAGGGACTCGGATTATTAGAATTGATGTCACAAGACCGGCGCTCGCTGGGCACAGCTCAGGTCATTTGTCTAAGACAAGTCCCAGCTCCCTCTTGGTGCTGCTGATGCATCTTAACCCCCGTAGGGGTCATTTCATTTGAGACCCGAACATTATGCCCTCTTCTGAAAGGACAGCATATTATTGGCTTTATTGAATTATGTGGCACAATATTCCACAGAGGTGCCTGTTACTCTGGGTGTACGCAGAATTGTGCTCCTGCTTTTATGAGTAAGCTTAAAGCAATCGAAGCTGCTTTATCTCTGTTTATTCTTTTGTCATAGATGAATAAGTTTGGTGGTTTTACTGAGTGTATATGATGTAGACTGACCGCAGGCATTTCTCCATCCTCCAGACTCCGGCCGGGAGCTGGTCATCACCGATCCAGTTGTCAGGAGTCGAGAACTCTTTATCTCTGACTACGTGGACACTTATCATGCTGCTGCTCTCAGGTAAACAAACCCACACAGGAACAAACAAAGCTGCACATAAAGACTGGAAGCTTTATAAACAGCGCTACGTTAGAAAACTGAAGCAGCATTTTATAGGAACAGAATGCATTCAGCACAGGTTTTTCAGGCTCTTTTTACACCAAGATATCTACTTCTAGAGCTCTAGTAACACCTAGGCTATCACAGTGTTTGAATTTATCACACAGTGTCACTGTCACAGCTTTTGGTGGTGGTATTCGGTGGCTTTTTATACAAATTATAGAAATGTAATTCAACTTTTGTGGCATCTTCTGTCGTGATTTTGTGTTTCTGTCAGGTTAGACATCACTTAATGTCCTTCTAGGGGATAATTACCTTGTACTGAAAACAGCAAGATAAAGATAATCCCATGCTTTTTAATCAGAAGTTGAAAGAAAAAGCAGCTCTTTTATATTTGCTGGTGGACTATCATAAAACACATGGCAGCGCTAAACCAGACTCCGGAGACAATACAGCATACTTTATTCATCCTGTTTGACATTATTCCCGTATTTCTGCCACCTCTACATGGAAAATGTTATTGCTCTAATACTAAATTCCTTTATAGTATGACACATCAAGCTATTTCATTTTTTTAATGCTAAAATGAGCATAAAGCATGCTTTACTGGTTTTAGCAGGTGCTGCCAAAATAGAGCAGATGTGTAAAGATGCAAAGCCATAACTGAGACACATGCTTCTATGCTGTTGTACATTAAAACACTGATTAAAGTGGTTCTGCATCAATACACATACCTGCATGAGCTGCTAAAGTGCGGCTTATAGCGCCTCTTCTATATATTTAATGTCAGTGGAAATGCTGGCAGGCTTAAAAATGTTCTTTGTCTAGAAACAAATATGCTTTGTTCGGTCTTTGTCCCTGCCTCGGTCTCTTTCTCCATCCGTGGCTGACCACCCCTCCCTCCTTTTCCCTTTTCCCCTTTTCTTTAACCAAAACCATCTGCGAGCGGCAAAGCCGTGTCTTCCAGAAACCACTGATTTCAGGGAAAATTAGCTGCAACTTCTCCTACACAGAGCTCCCTTTGATTTGTCTTATTCTCTGGGCTTTAGATAAACGGGAGGGAATTCCAGTGGGATGCTGTAATGCCACAGCTCTGAGCTCTCCAAAGACGGCTCTCCTTAGCACCCTTTAATCTTTTCAGAGGGAGGAAGATACTGTTTCTCTGCTACACAGCCCAGCTCCATATGCCTGTGATGTCTGTTATTTTGATAGAGCCAAACACCAGTGCGCTGGAAACAGGAAATGGTATCAAGATGCGGTCAGAGCTGCGGCCTCCACGGCTCGCTGGGGGGTAAACGTGTTAGGAAAGAGACAGGCAGGTTGAATTCCTTTCCAGATCTCTGCATCTGCAGCAGATGAGGCAATGCTGACGTGTTCAGCTGGTGTTTACGGCTTAAGTAGCCAGAGCCTGATGTCTCACCGCTAAAGGCAGCAGGTGCTGACAGGCAGCAGATACCTGCTGCTGTAGTTGTCCCCTCCAATAGGTGAACATACAGAGAGCTTCTAATTAGGGCTACTCGTGCTCATGCTGGGGTGTCACTTTGTCATGTAGTTGTTTTTGTCTAATAAAGCCTGTCTTCTCTCTTGCAGGGGGAAATGCAACATTTCCCATTTCTCTGACATTTTTGCTGCCCGGGAGTTCAAAGCCCGCATGGACTCCTTCTTCTATATCCTTGGATATAACCCAGAGACCAGGTGAGCTCACCGTCACTGACGGTGCACCTTTCTTAATTCTCCCTCAGCTCTGAAATTCAGTCAGCCCTGCACAACACTGACATTGTGTTTATTAAATCAGGACATCTAAAACCATCAAAACAAGTCCAGTATGACATCTTAAGCTTTTTTACAAACAACAGCCAGAAACTAGAACTAAAGAAAAGCAGTGAGAACTGGTTAATGTTTGATAAGGTTTATTGTGACTAAACTGATTACACAGTTATCAATACAGATGACAGCTAATTTTCTGCTAATGGATGCCTCTTGCTCTGTGACAGCTGTGAAATTCTCAGTAAATTGTTAAGATATTTTAGAGCTCAGTGTTAGTTCAGATAAAAATAGCCAGCTAATACACAGCTAAAATCATATGGGACAGGCTTTCGGGTTTTCATTAGTATTAAAACACTTAATAAAAATATATCCTCATCCAGAGTACAAATGCAGGTGATGTACAGAGAATAAATTTTTTACTCCATATGAACTCTGTTTATTTTTTTATTGCTTATTTTTTGTTTTAAACAGTGTAATGTCTAATGATGATGAAAACGTTATCGGTGCAAAAAGAATGGCCCTAATGTGGTCTAATTATGGGGAATGAGCTGAGGAAAACCTCCCTTGGCTTTGTAATTGTTTGGGCATTTGTTCAGATTTTTCATATTACACGTCAGGTTTTAATCACTGATCTTTTGCGTTAAAATTAAGATTTGAATGAAGATTCTGCGAGGAGCTCGGCTGCTGCATGTTAAGTGTCTGATTAAGATTTCACTGAAAACATTTTGACGTGCCACTGCAGGAAAAGGACGGGTGTTAAATGATGAAAATAATGTTGAATGAGTTTCCAGATCCTGCTGTTGCGCAACCCGGATCACTAAAAAAAATTCTGAAAAAAAAAAAAAAGATAATATTCACAATATTTATGTGGCTAAATTAAATTAAATTAAAAATATATTCATTACAGGCAGCTGTATATACTCAGGTAATGATGCCCTAACTTGATGCTAAGCACATCCAACATATCGAAAAGCGGAGCATCGTCTACCTTTTTTCTCCTTTGCTTTAAATCATGTTTTTAAGATCTCCAGCTATGCTGTTGTTGTTCAACCGCATAAACACAGCCTCCCTCTTTCATTCTGTCAACCACCTTCTGCAATGCAGTGGTTGGCACTGTAATATTTGTGCATATCCAAAAGCCTGTTGATATCCAGGTGTGTCTCTACTTCCAACCAGAAATGTGGACTTGCGCACTGTTGGCTGGTTTGTAGAACCACTGAGACAAGAGGCTGTGAAGCTGCTGTAAAACCCCCAATAAGATACACATAATGAAACAATGTTTGAAGAATGATGCTAAAACCAGCATATTCCTATATGTATTAATGAGAACATTTCAGATTCAGAAATATCCAGTCAGAATTTTCTGTTCACGAGAGGAAGGGTGCACACTGGACCCTTGTTTGCATGTAATTTTACTAACTGCCATAACTGAACTGGCAACAGAGTAATGCTTGGAAAATAACTGCCACATTTGATTAAATGCTGCTTTTGTTGATTATTGGTCAAAAAACTGTTTTTAACTGTGATTTATGCACTACGTTCAAGTGTTTTCAGTCCTATTGCCAGAGGTGTGTAAAATGAAGCACCTTGCCATGGAGTCTGAATTTACAGACATTTGCTGTGAAGAGCTCACTGAATTGGAGCATGGTGCTGTGATAGGAAGCCACCACTCAAAGAAGTCAGTTTGTAAAATTTCCTCTCTCTGAGAGATCTTCCATGATGACCTGTAAGTGCTATTATTGCAAAAGTGAAAGAGTTTAGGAACCACAGGAGCTCAGCCACAGGGTCACAGAGCGGAGTGCTGAAGCTCATAGTCATAAATGTCTCCGACACTCTGGCATTAACATCAGCACAGAGACTGTGTGCCGGGAGCTTCATGGCCGAGCAGCTCCTGTAGGTGGCCCAGTACTTTTGTCCATATAGTGTATATCTGGGTTATCATTGCAGTAGCATTGCAATTTAAAATGGCTTTTGTGGTAGAGTTGCAGTTTCATGCTTTTATCATCTCCTATGAATTGTATTTTGATAAGATTTTAGTAGACATAAAGTGAGCTTCATTTGCTGATAACAGATTCTTCCCACAGTTAATGTGTTTGAAAGCCTTTTCTTAACTTGTGTTTGTCTGCTGCCTGCTTTGCAACATTATTTAAAGGAGTTTGTAATAAGTGCTGGAATGAAGTGGTAAATATTGCTTTGATTTTTCAGTTACACTTGACGATCTCTACTTTATTATTTGCCATATATCTTGATTTTCACCTCAGTCTGATCTGTTTTTAACATGGTTGCCCTTCAGCTCCTGTGTTAGTATTCCCATGCAGGGAAGATGTAGAAATTGTTTGGACATGATGAGCTTTTCATTCATTCAAGTGCACGAGTAAAAATGAGTGAAGCCCCTCGTGTTTTTACCACTGGTTGTGCAGGGAATGCCTCACGTGTTGCAGTGACAGCTGTCCTTGTTACTGGCACTGATGGTTGCCAGCTGGGAACCCCCTCCATCGGGGCCCCTGTTCGGTTTCAGTCTTCCGCTCCCTTCCTCCCTCCTCGTTTGGTATTCCGAGCTCGGCGTCTGCAGCATTGCAATTTCACTCTTGTTTATTATGGTGCAGACATACGAGGAGAGATGAATTCCGTATCCTGCATGCGGGTCTGTCTGCCTCTGCGTGTGTGTATGTGTGTGAGTGAGGTCGCAGCACATGCTCAGTAGTGTGTATAGAGGAGCGAGCCGAGCTTGCGACGCTGTACGTGCTGGCTGAGGTCACAGCACAAGCTCAGTGAATACCTCTCCGGAGCGAATGCGTGGTTCTCCATTTTGAGCACCTAGAAATAGGTGTGAGAGGGGAGTTAATTCCAACGAGCATTATAGACACAGTGTCAGCACCCCACCTTAGGGCTCGATGTCAGAAATGGACGATTTGTTCAGTCCCCGGAGGTAGGTTTGCGATCACATTGTCGTGCTTTCTCGTGCCATTATCGGTCGCTGCGCGAGTGTTGGCTCGTCTTATTTTCATGACTCGCATTCCAGCTGTCTGACAAAACTGTGTGATGTTTGCAAGCTGTCCGCGCCGCTGTCATTGTGTTAACCGGCTGTGTTTGTGTCGGGGAGAATGGAGGTGGGGGGAGAATCGAGTGTGCACGTTTGTGTCGGCACCCGGAGAGCTGAAGGCTTCAGGACGCGCAGGCTGTCACCGCAGCTCGCGTACCGTTACGCGCCGGGGCTGCCGTGATGGAAATACAGTCGCGCCGCACCTTTTTTGTTCATGCAGTACATTCAAGCTTCCGATAAATGCACAGTGTTAAGTGTATGTTGGCCTGATAAATGCGCACCCGGTGGTGTGATTATACGGCGGTGTTAAGACCAGCAGAGGCTTCCCTGGCTCCATTTTGCATCTCCTGTTTACAACCGGGATGATGACATGGCGTATGAAGCTTTGCTGGGGTGCAGTCAAAGCTCAGCCGGCCCTGCTGCCAGCTGCGATTCACTCAAGCTGCCTACCATGATACTAATAACACCAACTTGAGTCTACTTTTTTCTTTTCTTTTTTTTTTTTTCTGTTGTGCTGCAATTATGTCAGTGTGCCACAGTCTAGCTCTGTGATTGGCTGAAATTGATGGCGGGGGGCGGGGTTATCCTTGATTGCACACAAAGTTGCCCAGACTGTCACGTTGTTTGGGTTTGATAAGTAAGCCTGTAATTACTTGACAAGATTGTGTGCTAATGCTGAGTTAGAGCTGAACGTGTTGTAACAAATGGCCATGTTTTCCCAATGTTTATTGTGCTAGGCAACAGGCTTTGAGTTGCTTAATAGAGGGGAAAAAAATAAACATTATTAGTGGAGGCAGTATTATATGAATACTCTGAGCACAGCTGCTAAGATAGTGCTTCATTTATGCTTTCCTTGTTTACAATAATGAGCTAGAAGCCAGCTTCCATGTCATTTATATGATCCAGATTTGTCTACAAGAATAAAAATCAACCACAGGCTACATGATTAACAAAGGCCTGATTTTTATTACAGGCATCAAAGTGTTTGCTCGTGCTGTGGGCTGTTTTTGTTTGAGTGTACCTGCAGTCTTTATGGAAACTCCTCCGAGCCTCTTGCTGCGATCTGTATTCTGCCTCCTCTCTCAGGACCTGTGCAGTATTAAAGCGTGGCTGTCTTCAGACACACTGTTCTCATTCTGGAGCACAGGTCCTCATTTGTCATCCTTACTGCCTCCTGCCAAATGTACTGTGGACCTGGCCGACTGCACATTGTCAGAAACACGTTTGCAGAACTTTACCTGCTCTGTAAATTCAGCATTTCTTTTTTTTTAAATCTCCCTTATGCAGGCGTTCATCACTTGTGTTGCAGATGTGGCTGGTATATCTGCACGCATGTCAGTATTTCAAGCTCTGCTGGTCCGTAATAAATCAAAAGAAATAGTTACTGCTTATTCATGATTCGCCTGTGTCAGCTTGGGAAGTTTCAGACATATAATAGTGTCTGAAATCCAGCTTTAAGTAGGATTATGAAATTGTTATGAAACCTTTATAGTCTTATCTGAAGCGCTGATGACGCAGGAAACATCGTATTTCATCTTTATCTGCACTATTCATCACTGTGGCTGCCAATTTCTGAGTGCTTTATATTTAGTTTGTCTTATCCGCCGAGAATGTTCACAATAAAATGAAGGATTTCAACGTGTTTTGGAGCAGCGGACGTTTTTTTTGGCAGCTGAGATTCGCATTTTGGACTGTGCTGGTGTCGAGATCTGTGCCAGTGCTTCTGGCAGTTCATAACATATCTGGACGGATATGGATTAAACCTTAAATCACACTCTCCCGTCTGAGGTGACGTGGAGGAGGAGATCTTTTAAGGAGGGGGAAAGTCGGGCTAAACCTGAGCTCGTCACAGGGTTGGTGTGGTTTGAGAACTGTAAAGGGACGGGAGGACTGCGGCCTCTCGAGTTTCCTCCGGTGATGGAGTGCGAGCTTCTCTCAGTGCAAATCACGCTGACAGATTCTGGGCTGCTCGGCGCTCGCTTGTATGAAAATCGGCGCTGTTGCCTAGGCGACCGAGGGGAAAGGCTTTTCAAAAGGAACATCTTGTCATTTTCTTTAATCCACTGCAGCTGGAGATTCGGTACACTATTATTAAATTGCAGTTGCTATGGCTACCAACGTTTGCACCAGCAGCCGTTTTCACCCTGCATATCCAGAGCCAGCGCCCCCCCCCCCCCACTTCTCCTCCTCCTCCTCCTTTTTTGGGATTCTGTTTTATTGCTGCATCCACGATATCATGCCTGCAAATGTGCTCCGCTCAGCTTGCTGTGCAGGAGCAGTCGGACAGGAATCAAATCTGTAAACACTTTGTACTTGTCTAACATCTTCCCCTTAAAAACTTCCACATTTAAAATAAATAAATAAATACAGGCCTTTCCCTCTTGATGTGCATAGGATCTAGTTTCGGCCACGACGCGTTCTTTTATTCCCTGTTTTTAAGCTTCCATCAGTTTTGATGCCCACTTGTGGTTTTGCAGTTTGTGCAGTTGTTTAGCTGATTAAACGGGATTCGCAGAGCCAACAGACTTCTCACAGCCGGCTTTGAAATGGTGACGAGTAAATATTTTGTTTCAATCCGCTCCCTTTGTTTCTTCTCAGGCGACTAAACAGCACACAGGGGGAAATCCGAGTGGGACCCAGCCACCAAGTAAGTCATCGTACAGCACGCATTAATGTTTGAGCTCGGGCTGCACCCAAATATGAGAATATTTGGATTATTTGGTTTTTGGGTGGGAATTATGTTTTCAGTTTAGAGGTGTACCATCTCAGATCCTTGCAGTGATTATCATAGTTCTGTTTACCCATCTGAGCAGCTTTGTGGCTAGATTCTGTTAGTTTTCAGCATCTTCACAAATCTAAGTAGTGGTTTCCCACAAAAACTGAGTTACAGTTTTACCAGTAAATCTAGCCATCTGACATTAGACATTATCTTTAACTTATGTACAAAGCTTTGAGTATCTGCTGTTGATTGCATTTGAAGATCTTGAGGCCAAAAAAATGGCCCCAGTGTGACAGTCTGTGGTTTCTTTCTGCAGAATTATTACAATCATGTGTATTTTACACTCAATAGCAATCAATAAGCTATACATTTAGGTCTTTGTAGGTTTATAGTATTTGACAGAGTAAAACTATATATATAAAAATCACACCTTCAGACTATTAGAATTCAGTGTCTCATATACTGTATATTAAACTATTATGACAGTAACTTGTTGCCATCCCTCCTCTCAGGAACACAGTGAAAAGTTGATGATAGGCAGTTGAAAGCTGATATTTTTCTTCAAGCTTGCATGCTATTTGTAGTGTGACACCATCTGTCTCTCTCTCCTTCTCCGTGGGCCTAATTAGGCCAAGCTCCCGGAGCTGCAGCCGTTCCCCTCCCCTGGTGGCCAGGCCGTAACCGAGAATGAGGAGCTGGTCTGGATGCCAGGGGTCAATGACTGTGACCTTCTCATGTACCTCAGAGCTGCAAGGTGAGCCCAGAGACGCATAGAAACTCAGACTTGGCAGTTATGCCACGTCTAAAGCTGTTGGAGGTTTTTCACAAAAAAAAAAAAAAAAAAAAAGGTGACTTTAGTCCTGTGCCCTTCTGAAATTGACACCTGAGGGTATTTGCATAATTCAGTACCTGCTAATATAAATATAATACTCATTGTCAGTAAAAGTGATTATTATCTGTCCAGGATCAGCTGAAGTCTCCAGATTGGTATTTTAATGCTGTTTATTAATGTTTCCCTATGATCAGGTGTGGTTCCTGGGATGAAATCAGTCACCAGTGCTCCATGGGATGTTGTTACAGTTCCAGTGATGTGTGTGTTGACAGGTTTCTCTGTCAAAGACTGCAGTATAATTAATCACAGCCTGCACCGTGCCAGACAAGACTGTTCTTTCTGGCTGGGAATGACTTGATAGCATTCATGAGAGATATGTTTGAGATATGCTTGACAGTAGGGGTGTGCGATATTGACAAAAAAATAATATCTTGATATTTTCTACAATTCTTTTGATAACAATAATAAACAGTATTTTGCATTATTTAAAAATGTGTTCATAAAAGTGCAAGCTAGTAAAATATAGGACTTAAATCAGTGTTTTTGACACTAACTTTTATTTTTATTTTATTTTTCCGTTATTTAACAAGGTAAAACACATTGAGATTAAAATATCTTTTTCGAGAGTGTTATGGGCATGACAAATGTAAATAGAAAAACTTAGGCGAGTTTTTCTAAAGCAGTCGCTCAATATGTAAGATTTGACAGAATTTTAAAAAAAATCGAAAAAGAGGCTGTCCAGGGGGGGATTCCCACAAACTTATAGCAAAAAAAATCAGAAACTACACACCATCTGATCAGAAACCCACTTTTTGGCAGACCGCTTCAGCGTGTTATCCGAGGCAGCAAACAGGTGAGATCCGAGAACGTTGCTAGGTTATGACGCAGTCACTGTAACATACTTTAACTTAAAGTATGTTACTTAATTAACATCCATCCATCCATCATCTTCCTCTTTATCTTGCTAGTCGGGGTCACGGGGGGGCTAAAGTTTGCTGAGTGTGTGTTTTGGCAGACACCTTAGCTGATTTAGGTTTGTCTTGGACAGCGGGTTCCCGAAACTTTTCGTATTCCTCATACTCGCTGATGATGGAACAGGTTAGTTGTCGAGCTGTCCGCTTTCTTACAAAGTCTGCAAACTGCCGACTTTTAATCAATGCCAGTCTTTTCAAATCCAGACCACCTCCTCGCCTAGGAATTAAGGGGGTAGACTGCGAGGCTGGCGATGTCTGAATTTCTTCCCCTGGCGCAGTGTGTTCACTCATTTCCAGCTTTAGGCATGTTGTTTAGACAGCTATGCTAGCGCACAGTATGGGGCACTCTCAATGCGCATGCGCAGCAGCCTATACTAAAGTATAAAGTAGTGAACGCGTGGAGCCGAGGCGCTTTGATAGTTTTTTTTTTTTTTCTTCCCCGGTCATTAGCATACTCGATAACGTCAGCTCGCACATCGTTAACACAGTAATTACGAAATTATCGTAGACGGTATATATCGCACACCCTTACTTGACAGATTATAAACCAGCAAGTCATTTACAACAGTTTAAATAACTGCAGTCATTTTTTTTGGGCACAAATACTGGAAATCACTTTATGGCAGACCATCACTTTGTGGGCGTGCTGTCCATGCCGTACACGCCAGGTTGTAAAAAAAGCAAGAGGTGCAAAATGCATCTCCAGCAGCAGTCATTTATTTCATACAACTTGTATTTTTAAAGAATAGCTGTTGTAGATTGTTGTAGATTTACAGAAGATTTGCATTAGCTGGTTAGGAGTTACTGCCATTTTTATACACGGTCCCCCATTTTCAGAGGCTCAAAAGTAATGGGACAATTGACTGATGAGCAGTTTCATGTCCAGGTGAGGCCTGTTCCCTTTTTATTTTGTAACAAATGAAGCAGACATAATATCTGAAGTTTATTTAAATATTGAATTTATATTTTAAAGCTTTTCACTGTAATTCAAAAAACGAGGCCCAAGGAGATGTCAGCGCAAGTGAGGGAGGTCATCATCAGTTTTTTGTTTGTTTGTTTTTTTAGAGAGAGGGTTTACAACAAGGGTTCACACTCAAGGACAGGAAGTCTGGATTAGACTTTGCCATCAAACCTCTAAAAGAGCCTGCACAGTTCTGGGAAAATTTTTTGGACAGAGGAAACCAAGATTAAGAAGAGAAGATGCCTTTCTCGAGGCATGCTTTTCAGTTATTAAATACAAAACTGAAAGTCAAGAGACCCGCATAGAAGCAGCAACTGAAGCTGGCTGCAGTAAAGGCCTGGCAGAGCATGTCGAGTGAGGAAACGGCATCCGGTGATGTCCACGGGTTCTAGACTTCAGGCAGTTGACTGCAAATGATTTTCATCCAAGTATTAAAATAATTCTCATATTTAAATTTATCTTTCTCCAGTTCATTTTGAGTCTCTGAAAATGGAGGACTTTGTGTGAAAATGGCTGTAAAGCTGAAAGTCTGCACTTCAGTCACATCTTGATTGATTAATATAAAATCCACAGTGGTACCCATGCAAAGTACACAATCACAAATATTGGTTTGTTTGTTTTCACCCTATTTGCAGGTATAGTCATAAATGACCCCATTCAGTTGTTTCAGTCACTAAATTATTAGCTTGGTCATTTGAGGGTTAAATGATCAAAATAACTCCTGCATTGTTATTGCTGCATCACTCCGGTCATTAAATAGACTCCCCAATCATGTTTGTTCAGGCAGGTGACTTCAATATTGAGGTAGTTTGCAGACCATTTATATTATGTGCATAACTGTGTTAAATAGCAGGAACTGTTTCCAGGTGGCCTCTGGTTGTGTTATGTTCCTACTGCGTACCCATGAGATGTAACTCAGGGAGCTAATGATTAGCTAGATTTTCTTCCTTTTTTCTTTAAAATTTTTAAATGTTACCATCATCCGTGTTGTGTCCACAGGAGCATGGCTGCCTTTGCAGGGATGTGTGATGGAGGCTCAACAGAAGATGGGTGTCTAGCGGCTTCTCGAGATGACACTACATTAAACGCACTTAACACTGTAAGTAGCTATGCATCAAGTCCAACTCTGAGAGCCAAGCATGCATAACAAAAAATGAATTGCAGAGATTTTTGCGGTGAGCTCAGCTTTGATTTCACTGTGCAGTGATGTGCGGCAATAAGTCGTCTGAGGCAGCAGAATAGCCCTTTTAGTAAACCCAGCCTCAGCCTCAGCAGTGCATTAGGCATAATGCGAGGCTTGTCCGTCAGATAATGAATGAATACTGAGGAATCAAGCACAAGAAAGTGATTATAATCACCATAAACAGGGCATTTATATTCCAAATCTATAAACTGGAAAATTAACATAGCGAGCAGGTCACTGTCTCTTGACCTTCCTCTCTATTTGCAATTCCAATGAGTGATGCTTGTTTATTCTCAGAGGAAGAGCTCCAGGGCTGTCTGCTTCACCCTGCCGAATGTGACACAAAGCTTTAAAGAAGCACGGCAATTGCTTTTGTCACTGTGTTGTTTATTTCCAGGCTGGGTCTTGGGTCTTAGTGTGACATTTCCTCTCATTTGTAGTAACAGCTTCAGTCACACCTGGATGTAAAATGTCTTTGCATTGCTAGTCAGCTTATTGAAAGGTGCGAACACAGCTCAGGTTTCCCTTTCGTGAGATTGGAAAGAAAGACGGCACCTTAATAAATGTTAATTTTTGATTAAGCTATGTTTCCTTACAGTAACTATTTTGTTTATTTATCATCACCCCCTCCCCCCAGCTTCACGAGAGCAGCTACGACGCAGGCAAGGCTCTGCAGCGTCTGGTGAAAAAGCCAGTACCCAAACTGATAGAGAAGTGCTGGTCTGAGGATGAAGTGGTAAGAGATTTATTCTTTTAATGTGGCCACACATTAGCAAACGTGTGCCGCTTTCAAAATAACAAAGGCTATAAATATTTGTGGGTTTGCACAGTGAGCTGCTGTGTTGTTGTTTCATTTTGCTCTGTGGGCTTCTTGTTCGTCTGCCGTTTGTCTTTAGAGGGAGCTGTTGAGAGAGAGAGTTAGCGCCGGGCTCTTGGCCCATCCTCACAAAACATCAGTAAAAACACTTGTCAGTTTCCAGCTCCTCCAAGGCTCGAGAGCAGCTGCATCCTGTTTATCACCCACAGAATAAATCTTTAGCATAGAAGCCTGGAAAAGGGGAGAAGGGGGAAGGAAAAAAAAAAAAAGGGCTGAGGGCTGGTAACGTTTGCCTCCATTTCAATTTAGATGTGAATTTCACCACAGCTGTTGAAGGGCTGGGATCAGAAAATGGCAGCCCTTCTCCCTGATCAAACACAGCATCGCGAGTGGGAAGGAGGGGAATGAAAGCGCCGAATTACACCATGTCAGAACGACTGAGCGCTACGGCTTTGGCCTTGATGCGTTATGACACAGTGCGCTACATGTTTGTATACTCAGGCTGTTTTAGAGATAACACTACTGACGGATCTGACTGTAGATCTTAGAAAAACGCACGTCTCTCTCTCTCTCACACACTAAAACGCTGCTATTAGTTGTTCCTCCTCCTCAATGAATCAGCCTTTCTCCTCTTTGATATTGTTTTTATAATCCTGAAGCTTGGCAGACTTTTGCCAGGCTTTGATTCCAGCTGCTCGTATCCAGTGGAAATGAATGGGCGTGTTTGTCTTGTAATCAGACATGACGGACACATTTAAATTAAACCCTCGGCCCACGGCAGGGCCGCGGTGGATCACGGCAAATTAAGTGAGCCCTCCTTTTGTGGACTGCTTATGAGTTTGCCTTTATTTACGCATTTGCATTTACACTTGCCGAAGGCAGGCAGCAGCTGTGCGAAGGTAATCAGAGCGAGAGACAGGCACGGTGATGGGAGACTGCTACACTCGACCACAGCAGGTCTACCACAGACCACTTGTCAAAGAAGTGGTGTCTGGGCAGCAGAAGATTCAGACACTAAAATGAGCACTTTAGCAAATCATTTGGGCTTTGAGAGTAGACAAAATATCCCATTACACTCACATTGATTATTATAGATATTATTGTGTATGTATATATGCATCTGAATATATCTTTACTATTCCACTGGAAGATGATATGTGCTCATTGCTGAAACAGCGATGCTGCCCTATCTGTGTTCTGCTCCTTTCACCCATTCATTTGTATGGACTTATCTCATCATGTTCTGACGGCGTTACATAACAAGACCCGAGGAGCTGTCAGGCAGTCCGGTACACAGCGTGAGCCATGTTCTGTGCCGGGTGTGTTTTTGTGTCTGGGGATGGAGACAGCCAGCAGGACGTCTGCGCTACACCTGCCCCGCAGTGTCTGCAGCCCCGGGAAGCGGCATCGTGACTCTGGCTGGCCAAGGACACGGCTTCCACTCATCTGATCACCACTTGCGCCTTTTCAGCCATGCAGCCTTGAGGGACAGGTGTAAATGTAGCTCCAACCTTGATGTACTCGCGGAAACCAGCCCTGCTGCTCTTCATTTATTCATCATCACCCCGTTGCTCTGCCTCTCCTCCTCCTCCCTCTTCTATCTCGTCGCCTCCAGGACTGGCTTCATTATCCCTGCCTGTTCTTTTCTCACCCCAGCCATTCTCTTAGAGATGTGAATAAAAGTGACAGCAGGGAACGCTGAAATGACAGAATCAGCCTGTCTGCGGGGTCACTTGTCACCTTCCTTTTCACCCCCCCTTTGACTCACATCTCCTGTCCTCTGTGATTACAGCTGCAGCAGCATAGCATATATTCCTGGACCTCACCTCAACCTTCTAAACTTGAGTAAAATACGTATAATCCCCCCTGCACGCACACACACACACATCCAAACAACAGGACCACTGCCAGAGTCATTTGTGTGGTGTTTCATTACAGCTCTGGAGGAAGTGACAACATCGCAAAGCAGAGTGTCATTTGATTTTTATTGTCCTCTCACAGGAACAGAAAATTATTTCACTCCAGAAAGATTTGTGACAGTCAGTCCCCAAACAATCCTTCACCGTGACATTATTAGTGCAACTTTCAGACACTGAAAATCCATCACTTTGACGTGAACACCAACCGAAGCATTTGATGCGTGACTAAGGTGATAACTACAGATTACACCAAAGAAAAATCTCATGTATTATAAAATAGAATATTAAACTGTAAATAATTCATCAGAAACATCTACTGTGCGGTCTAACCTCGCTGTAGCTGGTTCTCAGTGAGCAGTCGGAGGTTGAGGAGCGGTTGATTTTAATCACTGGGGTGGGGGGTCAGATGTGCAGTCAGATATAAAACAGTGCTTTGCTAAATCAATGCTGACTTTCCTCTTAAAACTTTCCTCCCATCTTTTTAGACTCAAATGCAACAATAAACAAAAGCTCAAACAAATGATTTTTTTTTTTTTGCCAACTTTTATGCAAAATAGTGAGAATGTTGCAACACTGAGTAGTTCCTCTATTTGAATGACTGCTTCTTGTAATGTCTTAGCAGTTGGTACAACTTGTCTTCATTCTAGAAAAATCTTCTTTAAACACAAATAACTTTAGGGGCCGAGCTTTGAAGTGAACTCGTGCCTCAGCGAATCATTAACGTGATGAGTCCAGTTTTGCTGATATTCATCATGTGATCCTTTCTCTACTATCCAAAAAAGCTCAGAAGCCGTACAGGCATTCGGGTTTGCTGCATTAATAAAAGACTTCCCTGCAGCTTCAATTAGTCATTAATATAATTCATAATAAAATTGTGAAATATGCTTTGATTTTCTTACTTGATTTGATCAGAAGGGGGTCAGATGAGTTGATTTTAAGTTTGTTATTTTGATCCTCTGTGTGCAAATAGAAGTCAAAGGAAATCTATTGTTTTATCAGTAAATCGATTCCTTTGCACCTTCGGGCCCTGCAGACTGGGTGAAGGTCATCATAAATGAAATGTGGCCTCACCTGAGGCTGCTGTCATTCCTTCTTGTAAATAAGCAGTGCTAATAATGCGTTGGCCAACAGGAGGTGCCCTATAAAAAATCAGAAGCAGCAGCCGTGCCGCGTGTGTCGCCACGTCACAGATAGCGAGGCTGATCTATGACTGCTGCAGGGCGGGGGGGGTCTGTTCCTCAGCCAGCTGCACTGTGCTGCGGCTTATCTCCGGCTGCTTCTTCGGCTGATGGATGAGTGGAGCAGGCCTCTGACAGCCCCGAGGTGGGAGGGGAAAAGGAGGAAGATAGGAGAAGAGAGAGCAGTGGCCCCCCAGTGGTAGAATACAAGCGTGCAGACCTGAGACGCACTGCCCGAGCAGAAACCCAACAGACGGATAAAAAGCGACACACCGCCCCGTTTCCCCTGCTGCATGCTGTGTTTAATGTCAACAGTGAAATTTATTCACTTTATTGTGCCAGCAGTGTTTTTTGGGGAGTTGTTTGATAACTAAATAGCAGGCAGGATGGGTGTGTGCTGGAATTTCCTGCCACCTTTTGTGTCAGTACAAGCAAAAGAGAGCAGTGGATGTTACTTTGCTTGCCTGGGATCAGGATACTGTCAGAGTTAGTTGTAAAAAATAAACTGCACTTTTGGGTTTTTTACCGAAAGGTTAAGAATAATAAAATATATTTTAGGGCTGTTACACATAACTGAGGGACATCGACTCACGTTCTAGCAAATCTAAACATAGGTTGTGTTTTCTGTAAGGTGTCTGCACAAAGAGGATGTGGGTAGTCTTGAGTCTGTCAGTGCGGTTCTTCCTATTCAAGAATGTTGTGATTTCCTTTCAGCTCATCATGGCCAGTCTTATAACAGGCTGATATTTCATAACAGACAGAAGTGTTTTGGTTTTGGCTAGCTGACTGATTGCCCTCAGCCCTCTGGGTTTATCCGCAGCAGGCTCGGAAAGGTCAGCTTTTAACAACAAGTCAAGTATAATGACTCCATATTGAGTGAAAGTAGCTTTGTTTGGTGCTGGACGGTCTTGCGTCAGTGTTTTCATGGAATGACATTTAGCAGGAATTATGTCCTGTGTGGGAGCCTGCACTCCAGCTGTCATCGTGATACTATCTTTGTGCCCGTGTTTGCATTAATCTTAACCAGTTTTACAGCTCCAAACAATCAACTCACAACCAGGAAGTGCGCACGCACAACAATGGCATATTGAATCTTTTTTTTTTTTTTTTTCCCTCCTCCTTCTTTTATACATCTCCTCTCCATCCTCACAATAGTGCACTGTTGGGCTCAAGGCGGAAACTCGGGGCGAGTGAAAAGCCCCGGCACTCTGGAACACACTCGGAGAGAGAAGCCTGTTGTTTCTGCACAGCGAAGGGCCATTTGGTAGCACTTCCACCACCCAGCTCACCCCCCGCCCACCCTGCTTGCTCAGCCTCGCTCTCTCTCTCCCCCCCCCCCCCTCTCGCTGCTTCTCCGAGCCCCTCCTCTGCCGCTGTGTTGCCTAGCAACCAAGGGCTGGAGCAATCGGAGCAGGGGCAGAGCGATTCAGGGAGCAGATTGGCAGATGATTTATTAGCTGGGCTGGAGAGCAGTGAGCCCAGGCAGCTGAAATGGAGCCTTAAACTGGAGCCGACATGTAGAGAGGGAGGAGGGAGCCAGCGAGAGAAAGAAAACGAAAGGGGGGGGGGGCATGCATGCAGCTCCTCTGTGGAGATGAACAGGCAGACTGAGTAAATACTACAGCCGGGGAACATAATTAAGGTGACATAATTAGGACAGATGCGGGCAGGTCTAATTGATTTTTGACATAGAAGCTCTGCAGGCTCAGGTAAAGCTGCAGCTCTCGCCTTATGGCTGCTACAGAGGCACGGAAATTTATCCTCAGCAGCCCCCACCCTCCCATTATCAGGTCTTCCTCTGTTTCAGGTTAATTAAATATTTGTGGATCCTCGGGTAATTTTCCACATGTTTTCCCCACAAACATTTGTGAAGCTAATATTTCAGCTGGTTATTTACTCCGTTTTGTCAGCGCCCATCAAACAAACCCTGAAATGTTGGTCTGGCGTTTCACTGGCTCTGGACGTTTGAGTGACAGCGCAAATGGTAATCTTCCCTTTAACCCCTTGAGTGGTTGGAGCTGTGTTTTGTTTTGTTTTTTTGGCATGTGGCGCTCAGTTAGAGACGGCTCCATCTACTGGTTAATCAGCTGCTACAGCTTCAGTCTGATGAATTCAAATGAGCTGCTGTCTCATGACACTTACAGGACAGGCCGTTTTGTTAAGCTGTCAGCAGAGTGCGCCTTGCCTTTGATCAGGCCCTCTTGTGTTTGCTTGTTTAGTCTGGTTTAATTTAGATCTATGCCTTTTATATTTTGTCTGCACAATAACAGAAGGAAACTGGAAAATCTGAGAATATTGAGTTTGCTTGTGTTAAGGAGTTAAGTATAGTAATTCATTCTGCTCGGTTCGATAAACCTCCCTTTCTCTCGCTTGTAATTTCCCCCTGAAAGGCAGTTGTGTTTTGCAGCTGGCTGTGTTACTTCTGTAAATTTGGCCTTTGTTCCCCACCAAAATGAAGTATGTAAACAATCTGTGGTTGCATAACATAGTGTACATGGCATGGAAAATGAACTCCAGACAACACACGAGAGGCTCCACGTCTGGTTTTCCTTCCCACTTGTGTCCTTCCACCATGTCCAAGACCTTTTTCTACACAAATTGTGTCAGCCTGCCTCCTCTCTCAGGCTGGCAGCTAGTTTTGCCTCTGTGCATGCTCACTCCAAGCTTTCAACTGCTCTAGTTTCTTCACAAGGAAATAGAAATCTTCTGTATAGTTTTAATAGCAAGCACTGGCTTAGGTTCTTCTGTGTGTGTGTGTGTGTGTGGGGGGGGGGGGGGGGGGGGGGGGGGTACTAGAGGCTGAAACAAGCGCTGTGCCTAACACTAACATGAAGCACAGGACTCCACTTCGGGTTTTCCATCCTGCTGCGAACCAGAGGCTCTCTTGCAGAAAGATCACATGTAAAGCCTTCCCCTTTGTAGTGGAAGAGCAGAGAGTGACAAGCTATTTCTTTTCTTGTTAAAAAAAACATAAGAAGAACGACGTCCTGTCGGAGACATTGTGGATTTAACCCCCCCCCCCCCCCTCCCTCCCTTCTAATTTTCCTTTTACCTGTGGGTGGACGTAGAGATTTGCGTTGTGCTCCCTGAGGACTTTTCTCTGCTTTTTGCTGGAGTTACTTGGTGGAAACGGTTGGCTGAGATCACTGTGGAACGGGGCTCGCCTCTGGAGCAAGAAAGTAAATCTGTTGGTTGTCTGCTTCGCTGGTTATGAATGTTTTTCAGCCGTCGCTTTTTATGGCTTGCAGTCTGTGGCTCTTAAAGGAGAAGAAATATATTTAGCTTGTTCAGATTTTTGGGGGCTTTCCGACACTGTTTTTGCTCTCATTGAGGTAAGATCTCATGTTCACGTTCAGTTTTTATGTCAGAATAAATCCAGGGCTCCGAAGTAGCATTTTCTCTGATCATGTAGTTCACCTCGCTTTAGGAGTATTTGTACATTTTATTTATTTATTTTTTTTTTCAGTGGTTTTCAAATAGCCAAAATCTAAAGACAGAAATAGAAGCTGCCTGCCACGCACAGCGAGACAGCTTCAAGTTTAGGTTTTGACTTTGAACTTTCACTTGGTGAGATTAACAGCACGTTCAGCATGTCCACCGTTGTGTTTGTTTTCACATTAGATCCTATTTGCCTAACTGTATTCTCTCCGCTCACGAAAAGACAAGCTTAATCTCAGCGTCTCTCCCTGCCTTACTTGTCATTTCCTCTCTGGTTTTGCCCTGACATGGCTGTGTTTGCTCCGGAGTTTAAACGGCTGTAGAGGTTTCTAAAATACACAGCAAACCTCAGACAACCGCAGACTAGCAAAATGAAAACAATGCTCTTTGTCGTGGTGTTGAGCAGAAACTTTTATTCTGTGGTAGTTTAGCTGACTTCACATATACTGACTGCTCCTTTTCTCTCTCTCTCTCTTCCTCTGTGAAAAATTGCAGAAGCGCTTCATTAAAGGGTTGAGACAGTTCGGCAAAAACTTCTTCAGGATCCGGAAAGAGCTGCTCCCCAACAAAGAAACGGTAAGGTCCTTTATTTCTCTCTGTGCCACTGAACGGTTTCAATATGAGTGCATTTTGTATCTAAAAATAAAAAAAAAGCAGAGAAACTGAAGCCTTTGCAGTTTCCTGTTAAGTAATAGAAAGCAAAAGCAGGAAAGCGGCTTTAGTTTTAATGTTTTAGGCATGTTTGGTTTTTAACCAGAGGCCTTATTGGTGAGAAGTGCTGCTTGCCAGCAATTGTACTGCAGTATTATCACATCAGGCTGCCTGACAAAAAAAAAATAATAATAATAAAAATGCTTGTTATCCCTGAGTGGAAACGTGAGCTAAATGTACTTCCCAGACAACCACTGAAGTTGCACACTGAACATTAATTAGCACCCTCTGTTAGCAAGTAGTAAACAAGTTGTGCAGATGTGATTTGAACCACTGTGTTTACAGCACATGTCAGCTCCGTGGAGCAGCCTGCTTTATCTCCTGTTTGTGTTACAGTGCTTTATTATTAGCACTTGTGTCTGTGTGTGTGTGTGTCTGTATGTATTTCAGCCATTTCAGAGTAAACTAAAGTGCAATGGCTGCCACTAGGATTACAAAGCAATAAAAATGTTTGAACAGTTGTGCTTTTAAACCAAATACAGCAACATTTAGCATCTGGTATTCACAGGCTATACTGTCTTTTAAAGGCCCAGTCAGTAATTTTTGATCAAATAAATTAGAAGAGTCCAGATAATCAGCTCCTGATTTAAGGTAAAAAAAGTGTTTTAACAGCATCCCAAAAAAATATTACAGAGATATTTTTGTACAGTCAGTACACTCAAAACTTTTGCTACTCAGATTACTGTACCTGTGGCCAAGGTAGCTTCCTGTTGGTTGAACAGTTTGTCTGCTTCAAACAAAAGCTTTGTCACTGACTGCCAGTTATTTTGTACCTCTCGCACTTTGTAAATGTGTTGTTTGTGTACATAAGCAGAGGGAAGTTCCTCCTGTCAGCGTTTCCCTGCTCTTCGTGCGGGTGTACGCGAGCGTCAGTGTAGTAATCGTTATTGAACGGCTGGGTGACCTGTGCCATAGTACAAATAGGTCAGATTCAGGGCTGGCAATGATTAACGGCAGCTCACCTTGTTCAGTGTGAACCTTGTGTTGGGAACAAAACACAGCAGCCACAGTTTGTTGTTCTTGTTAAGTTGATCTTTCTAATAATAGAAATAAAAACTCTTAAAGGGCTCGAGCGCCGTTTTTATTTTGACTGTAATTGGCAACAGAGCGAACAGGTTCGTGTGCATGTTGCTTCAAAGCCTTTAGACTGGGCTATTAAATAATTCTTAGATATACATTTTGATTCCTAAAGCAGTGCAGACTCTGCGGTTTCTGTGAGGCTGCTCCTGCTGGAAGTGTGCCGGTATAGTGCTGACACAGACATCAAAGAAAAATCAAAGGTGTTCGTTATACTTTTCATCCGCTTCATTTCCTCGTCTGCTCAGAGGTGAGGGTACGTCAGCCCTCCGTCTCAAAACCCCAACATATTCTGTAATATTTTTACACCCCCCAACTCTTCACTGTTACCTCCTTTTGTGCTACATTATTATTTTTTTTTTTTTTTATTATTCCTCAGAACCAATTTGAGCCTCTTGAATAAGAGATTAAAGTATATGAATACTGTTTCCTCACAGAGGGTTTCTTCAATTATTTTTACTGGTTTTGAAATATATGACTAGTCCGGTTGATTGGCTATAAAGGAGGTATTAATGCAGTTCAACCTGGAGGGGGAGTCTACTTGGCAGGAGAGGTAATAGACCTCCTCCAGGATCTGGGCCTGCCACCACCACAGAGCAGAGAAAGATTAATTTTTCCCCCTGCAAATGGAAAATAAACTGCCCTTTAAATATATGAAAAGATGACTGGGAGAGCACGGAGAGGGTAGTAGCGACCTATAAAAAAGGGGTAAAATGGGCATTAGCTCAAAAGACCCAGTAAAGTGTGTGTTTCACAGAGAAAAACAGACTTTGCTTATGACTGAGCTTGTTTTTGTGCTGTAAGACTGATCTGAGCGTGTGCCAGTTAATACCCAGAGGGAAGCTCCATTTATTTTCTACCTGCTCATTCCCAAATCCCAGCTCTCTGGAACACAAGCACAGCAATATCTCTAGATATTTTAGGTGTGGGAAATAACAGAGATTTTCCCATTATCTTCAGACACACACACACATTTTAGTTAGTTTATGCAAGTTCCACTTGCATGAAAGTAGGAGCATGTTACAGAGTCCTGACCGGAGTGCACAAAGCCCAGAGGTCCAGTACAGCACGCCGGCCTCTCACTGCTCCTCCCGCTAGCTCCTATTAGCCACTCTGCCCCTGAAGCGTCAGCACAGCTCGAGCAACCAGCGCCAAGAGTAAGCACCCAGCGCTGTGTAAACACACCAGGCCTGACCAGCACTCAGGAATGCCTTATATAAAGTCACATAAAGGCCCACAGGGGGAAGTGGGTGTGTCGTCCGACCGTCTGCAACTGGCTTTTGCTGCCACCATTTCCTTCACTCGAGAGAGGACGTCATGGAACATGATCTGCTGCTTCCAGTGTTTAAACAAGTGAATATGCTGAAATGGCAGATCACAGATAACTACGCGCCTGATATTTTTACTGGAAGGGTTTTCATAAAGAATATCAACAGACGGTGTTTGCCGAACTGATTTAAATCAGCTACAGCTCTGTTTGCAGTGCAGCTTAACAGAGAAATTGACAGCTGAAAATTAGATCAAATTAGAGAGTTTTGGCCCCATTTCCCTGCAGGACTGAGCCCAGACGACGTCACTGGTGGAAAAAGGTACAGCAGCAGCACATAAATAAGAACTGTATTGAAATACCTGGACTATTCCTACTTTAGAGGCAGACTGTTTTCAGTGTTCAGACACCAGTCACTCTTCACAAAGTAACACATGCATCACAGCGTGAAAAACCATTCGTGCAAAAGCAGCTCATGCCTGAAATTATGTTCGGTACAGTTTGTCTCTTTGCGTCCTGTGAGAGATTTAAAATTGCATGAAAACACTGGTAATTTACTTACTTCATACACGCATAAGTGTATTATACTCTATATTTATAGATCAAGAAAGGGTTTCACAATAGAACTCGGAGCTGCCTTAATCTAATAAAGTCAGTGAAGCAGTGTAAACCATTTACAGGCACAGGACAAAAGCTTCTGAGTGTGTGTGTATTTTTATCAGGTCTTTCTGGTTTCTCTTTACTCCACATTGAAATATTTAAGACTGTAATGACCTAACATTATCATCATGACAGCTAAGCAATTGTAGTTCAGTCACTTATTTTAGATTTTTAAAACCCTAATATTATATGGTGGTACGGATTTAATAGTGCAAAACGTCAGCCAGCTGTAAGCCGTGTAAATGTAGGGGACAGCAAAGAGGGAATAAAACGTTAAACTGATTCGCGGAGACGTTTTTGTGCTCCTCGTTCCTGCTTTGTTTTGGCACGGAGGTGGAAAAGACAGAAAGGTGCTTTGGCAGCGCGCTAGAAGAGCTAACACAGGTGAAGCCACAGTGCATGTTTGGTTTTTGTAGACGTCACAGATTAAACAAGCGTCCTCCGTCAGCAAACAGTTTCCAGCACCAGTCGGTCAGTTTATTAGCGCTTGTTTTCAGTAATGCCTACTTTTAATCGATCAGGTTCCTATAATTTGTGTGTATTGTTAGCATTTTAGTGTGTGTCCTAATTTTTAAGTCATGCAGAGACGCTTGATCTGATCTTTAAAGGCGGCGATGTGCCGAGCGCTTCTTACAGCATCTTGTTCTCTCAGAGAAAAGGGAGCGCTCAGTCCCTGCAGGCCCTGTCATTTATGGGACGCCCAACAGGAGAACGGTGTTCCCAACGCAACCTCACAGCAGATGTTTGCCCCAGTACAATCTGTACAAACGTCGCGTTGAATTCATTGCCGTGTCCTTAGCTCAGCAGCCAGAACCTTGGGGATGAGTGTGATTATAAATACTTAGGTTGAAACACTAATTAAACCAGCAGAAAACTACAGGAGCCCGGTCCAGTTGGCAGCAGCTGTCAGCGGTGTGACAGAACAGCTTCCCTGTTTGGTAAATGATATAACTTGTTTAGGCAGTGGAATTGCTGCCGGCTCAACCAGCACGTATTGATGTTCTTTTAACAGACCACAGGCAATTTAGTGCAGCTGAGTGTAGGCAAAATCTTTCTTTTTTCAGCCTAATAGACGGAGCCCAGAGAGCCAGAGCTCCCTGTGTAATTGAGTTCTTTGGTAGGCTTCATGTTGTGAAGGGGTTTTTTTTTTTGGGGGGGGGGGGGACTAGCTTATCAGCAGAACACGCAGGATCGACCCTCCAGCAAAAAAGGCACTGTTGCCATCCAATCTGCTTTCACTGGCAAAAGCGCTTACAGCAGGAAAAACACGAGTGCTGATTCTTCAGCATGTGCATCCCTGACCTGTGAAAGCCGAGCTTATTCAGTCATTCTCCGGCAGAAAGGCGCTGCGCAGCAGGGAATGGCTGTCTATTTAGCCGCCTTTCACATTCACCCTGCTCCACCAGCCAGCCAAGATCTTTTCACTATTCAATCTTCTTCGTCTTTGAGGCATCTCTGTGCTGTAGGTGTATTTTCAAATTCATTACATACTGTACATGTACCTTTAAATATTTGAGGTTGTAATTTAGTTTCACATGACGCAGACACAAATACGTATTTTTAGCAAAAGACAAAAAAAAAATCACTTGAAAGCTTCATTATATTTTTATGTAATTCAGGGATCACTTCAGAAAAGAGAAAAAAGTTTAATGACTTAAAGAATAGTTTTGTAGCTCCAGGCACTGATAGTTTCTATTTCTCTTTTCATAATGACGATGTTTTATCATTGGAAACTTGTAAAACTAGATTCTGGTGTCATATTGGCTGCATATGATATAAAAAGTGAGCTGAAGTTTCAAAGCATAAATTTCTGTCGTCTTTTTCATTTCAGTAACAGACATCAATATAAATGCTATTAATACCAAAAACATATTTTCACTTAACACATTAAATGGCCCTGAAGGACTCACAAGTGCACTCCTGGCCTTCTTAAGCACATAAGCATTTATAAAGTTACTGCCTCCAGTTACATTTATCGTGATGATGATGGAAAAGTTGAGCACGCTCCAGACGTTACGCTGTACAACCTGACATGGGCGACGAAGAATTGCAAGTCCAGGGGCCGAGCTCATATATAATTAAGCCGTGGTTTGATTTAGCTCAGAAATACTTCCCCTTTCACCTTACTGAAATGAATCAGGAAGCAGTCCTCCCTCCTCCGACTGTGGAAGAAACAGGAGGAGTGCAGGTTCATGCTGCAGTAATGGTTGTTTACACAGCTCGCTATCAGCCACCAGAACCTCAAAATGACATGCTCCCAGCACTCTCTGTTCCCCGACGGCCTTAAATTTTTAGCAGAGATTTTTATTTGCAGAGAGATTTTTAGGACGGGTTTGTAGTTGGATTCAGTGTTGATTGTCCATTGTTATCCACTGCTGGCTTTTTAAAAACATTTTTATTCCTCCATCTCGGCTCTCCTCTGCACTCGGCCCTCCCCCTCCTCAGCTCTCCCCAGTTCTCTCCTCCTTCCTCTGCTCTTGCCAGTAACGGCCTTAACCGTTTGGCTTCATGTCAAAGCAGAGGCCTTTTGTGGCTCTGTCACAAATCTGCCAGGAAAAACAGAAACCATCTGTTCGGGCCTGGGCCTGAGAGGAGATGAGGGTGTAAATACATGAGTTTAGCCCTCGCCCTCAGCCCTGCCCGTGTGCATACGACCACCAAGCTCACCCTCAACCAGTGCTCCCACCCACAATTACACTGTAGTCTAATGTGGTTAACCCTATTCAGTCAAAATCGAGCCCTCAGGAGGCATTTTGCTCTGTCACCTGCTAACTTCTGTTCCAAAAAATAATGCAGCAGTTGATGAAAATGTGATTTGTGTGAGGTTAAAATACAAGTCATGTATCTGTATACGCAATGTTTAATTTAAAGCAATACTTCAACAATAATTATGAAATGATTTTTTTTTAAAAAGAATTAATTCCAGTTGTAATGAACATTGCAGGACATAATCTTTATACTCCACATACATACCTTTATTTAGATGTCCATTTTTAAGTGTCAGGAATTGAAGGCCTGAGCGTCCTGATACGATGGTAAGCCCTTTCCTTGTTGGATAATCCACCGGCCAGAAAGCTCCTGCAGATGGAAGCAGCCTAAAAGGCCTAATAATACTGAGCTTATGTTGTCACTATCTCATGTTCTGCGAAGCGGTGGCAGCAGCAGCACACTGTGCCGCTCTGCAGTGATTTAGTGGACTGGGAGAAAATTATGCTGAGGGAGCCAGGGGACTATGTAGATTTGTCTTTCAGCTGTTTTGGCTGCAGGTTTCTTTAAATGGTTTATTTTACTGACATCTTAATTTTATGAAAAACAAAAAACTGGCAACTTCACTTGGAGGCATCGGTAGGTAAATACAAACCTGCTTCCTTAATGGCAAAACGTGGAGAAGAAATGCAAGGTAACTGGAGTTAAATTGTTGCTGTGGGGATATTTCGGCATGACAAAGTGGCTTTGATGCAGAAAAGTCCTCAGTTGGCCTGAGAGATGCGATTGTGAAGCTTCAGAGGACCTAAATCTGTCAGTCTCACTGTGACGCAAATTTATAGCACACAGCTTCTCAAGTGCAGTAATAGCATGTTCATATCCAGCCAACCAATATTATTTATAAAGCACTTTAAAAGAGCCGCAGCAGATACAAAGTGCTGTACTAAAATATTTTGTAAATGTAAAAATATTAACACAAAGAACCAGCAATTATTGAAAAATAAATAAATACATTATTATACATTAAAACAAGTAAGTAATGTCTCATGCTAGGTTGAAGGCCAAAGAGTATAAATGTGTTTTAAGATGAGTTTTAAAAATGGACGATGTAGGTGATTGTCTAAAGGCAATTCATTCCACCATCTAGGGGCAGCAATGAAAAATGCTCTGTCCCCTCTGAGCTTCTGCTTAGATCTCTGTATATGCAAGAGCATCTGGTCAGATGACCTAAGATCTCAGACAGGAGTGTAGGGACAAAGCAGTTGAGAAAGGTAAGGTGGAGCAAGGCCATTTAAGGATTTAAAACCAAATGCAAGAACCTTAAAATGGATTCTAAGGACAGGTGTAATATGCTGTTTTTTTACGCGTTCAGTCAAAAGATGTGCAGCAGCATTTTGAGCTAACTGGAGATGTGAAAGAGAAGATGGGCTAATTCCAACATGGAGTGCGTCACAGTAATCCAGCTGAGACATAATAAAGGCATGTGTCACTGTCTCTAGATGCTGCCTAGAAAGGATAGGTTTCACTTTCATCAACTGCCTTAAGTGAAAGAAGCTAGACTTCACTACTGCATCAATTTAACTATGCAAATGAAAGTCACTGTCCATTATAAAGCCCAAATTTGTAACTGTGGGCTTAACAAATCAACCTGGGGGGGCTCGCAGGTGCTACTGGGTCTAAGCATCAACACTTCAGTCTTTTTTTTTTCATTAAGATGTAGAAAATGTAAGCTTTAATCCAAGCTTTATGTTATCAAGAGAAGCCATCCTTCTGCTTTACTGGCACATAGATGTGGCTATCTTTAGCGTAGCAGTGAAAGGAGATTTCATGTTTTCTAAGAATGGATCCCAATGAAAGTAGAGTGCAAAAAGCAAGGGCCCTAAAATTGAGCCCTGTGGAATCCCACATATCAGAGCCAGCAAAACTGACAGGAATAGTTCTGCCTGCTAATAAGACTTGCGACGAATACCCACGAGATACTGTAAATAGGATATTAGGATATCGTGGTCAGTTGTATCAAAAGGAGCGGTTAGGTCAAGCAGAACAAGAACCACATAATCACCAGAATCGGATGCCAGGAGAATATTATTAAAGACCCTTAACAGTGCTGACTCTGTACTATGGAGGGTTTTAAATTGAAAAACCCCTGTGATATCACGCTTTTCCAAAAAAGAATTCAACTGAGTATAAACATAAAATATTTGGTTGTTTCTATAAACAACTCCTTACACATTCACCCTGTTGATTACAGTGCCTCACAATCCTTCCTTTTACTGCATTCATATTTAATATTTGTGAATATTACAGATAGAATTATATTGTAGTATTCCTTTTTAATGAAGGCCAAGCAGATATTTCAGATATAAATTTCCAGTGCAACATATTTACATTGAATTTGCTGAGTTGTGTTGCTCATTCTCCTCTTTTCATTTACATCAGGCTGCACCAGCTCATAACTACACCTGTTAATTCCCATTCAAAAGCCCAAGTTAATGTTTTCATTAGCCCCTGCCTAATGCAATGGTACTTGACACAGCGTAAGTGATGGAGAGGCAGGGTGACCTTTCCTTGTGTCTGCCAAGCTGTTGTTGAGGCCGTGTACTTGTCAGCCCGCAGCGAGGAGGCAGCGAGGCACTGCTGAGAACAGTCATTAAGCACAGAGCAAAGCCAGCGCTCGGCACCACTCGACACTTTTGATCTGCACATTTCAATTAGATTTCACATCAGGATGCCTGCCTTCTTTCAGTTAGCACCTGCGCCCTGCCTTCCCAACTGGCCGGCAGGTTGAAGAGGGAGGCGCACGAGAAAGGCCACAAAGTCCTGTTGCCGACTGAAACAGCTGCACACGGCAGCAACATAATATAGTTTTTAGGTGATATTATAATCAGTAACTTCTCTTTTTGTTCAGTGCTGAATCCATGTGTTTTTATCTTAAAGACCACGGCATGTGGAATCCATCCACTACTCGAGATAAACTCGTGCTGAAGCCTCCAGAAGCTGTTTGGTTTGCGACACTTCTCTGCTGGAGCAGCGTAGTGCCTTAATTTACCCTGAAATGTGAGAAGGTTTCATTGAGCTCAGGCACCCTCAGTAAATGTTCCCAGCACTGCTTTGCCTGATAAGGTGGAGTCCTGCAGCCTCTGGTAGATATGAATTTCCCCTAAGAGGCACATGAAGGGAGATCTTATTAAAGTGGCCTAAGCGCACTGAGTTGAGCGTTTTCTGCTAATCAAAGCAGTGATTCAGAAAGACTTAACTTATTTCTTAATGTCAGATACTAAAAATGACTTGTTGGAGGGATAAAGGAAAAACTCCTGGCTGGTCCCTGACCTGTGTTTTCTCACAGCCAGCAACAACTAGCCTCAAGTAGACTTGCTCTTTATGAGATAAGAAATATAAATAAAAGCTGCAATTACCTCTGTGTTTCCATTTATATCGGTCTGCTACAGTTCACTGGCTTTATTTTCTGTTTTTGTTAAAGGGGGTGGGAGAAAAAAAAAAGCTTTTCTCAGCCATTTATAAATGTTCACCATTTCATCAAATCACTTCCTCCTTTTATATGTTTTGGTACATTTTGATAGACGATATCAGGCTGTTGCTGAAAAGCTGTTAATGCATTTCAGAGAGCAATGGACTGACTAATTAATGTCAAGCTTCTCAGCTGAAGCAGAGAAGGAAAACAATCAATAGCCATTAAACCCTGGGAGCTTTGTTGAACAGCGGTTTAACAGACCTCAGACAGTGGATGGGTGCCCTCAGGGCTTTTGAGATTACAGGTGACTTACTGCTCACCCAGCAAACACACCACACCTTTGTGAATATGTTATGGAGTCAGTGGAAGATGACTAACCAGTGAGAGTTTACAGCGAGGCAGAAAAGGCGAAGCTTTACAAGAAACGACATAATTGCCACTGACTCTTGTTGCCAATTTTTAGGGCTTGTGTTTCATGAGTGTGGCCGGAAAGCCGTAGTTATTATGCACAGGCTGCCTCAGCAAAGTGCTTTCTGATCCATGATTGCATGTGTTAATGTTTCAGTTGGGTATTGATTTCCTGACGGCCTTTTGTACACTGGATTTATCCACCCCGCTCGCTGGCAAGCGCACCCCTCCGAATGTTTGATTAAAGTTCAATTGACTCTTCCAGTGAAGGGGCGAGGAGCCATTTCACTCCCTATTTGTAGCGCCAAAGCTCTGCCTGACATGTTCTTTTGTTCCCATTCAACCTCCTGCCACCCAGGCAGCCACCATTGCACTGATCCTAATATCCCTGCATTCAGTGAGCCTCCTCGCCTAATCCTGGGACAGACAGGGCCGCAGCACAAACATGCCCAGCCAGCTACAAATCCTGGCATGGACTGACCCACTCCATGGCCTTTTGCTGTGAAACGCTGCACCAACTACTAATGTGTATTCTCCACAGATTTCATTCCACCTAACTGCAGATATTTCACCTCTTTGCAATCAAAAGTGAATCCTCCTTCTCATTACAGATGCTTGTTTGTGTTCCTAAGATATAACTGCCCATTTTAACAGCATTTGTTTATCTTTTTCTTTCAGGGAGAGCTAATTACCTTCTACTACTATTGGAAGAAGACTCCCGAGGCGGCCAGTTGTCGAGCCCATCGTAGACACCGTCGTCAGCCCGTCTTCCGCCGCATCAAGACACGAACCGCCTCAACTCCCGTCAACACTCCCTCACGCCCACCCTCGAGCGAGTTCTGTACGTATATTTGACCTCTTCACTGGTGGCTGAGGGGGAGGGGAAGGCATGACCTGATACATGTTTGGTTGGTAAAGCAATTTATGTGCCATATTTTTCTTCCTCCTTCTCTCTAGTGGACCTCAGCTCAGCTAGTGAAGATGACTTTGACAGTGAAGACAGCGAACAGGAGCTAAAGGGCTACGCCTGCCGCCACTGCTTCACTACCAGTAAGACGCCACGTCTCTTTTTGCGCGCACGCCCGTCATACGGACTTGCTTGGCTATTCCTGTCCTGTCTTGGGATCAGTGTGAGCCCACACAACACTGTGCTGTGTGACAGATGGGCATCAGAGGATGTCAGGACTAATTTGATCAAATCAGACATGAACCCACAGCTCATTCACTCTCTCCATCTCATTATACTTCCCCTTTTTCCACACAGCTGGCTCCCATCTGAACACACTGACATTTCTGCCATCCAATAATCTAATAACTTTGGCTTTATAGTGTTAACCCATCTAGACCTTATTAGTAGATTACTGAGAATTTAAATAGTGTGTAAAACAGAGGATAGATCAAGCAATAATTTAGTTCATTTGTATTCTATTAAATGTTGAAGGAAGAAATCATTTTAAGATGGTGCCTGTACTCTTTAGTATTACGGCAGTTTGTCAGATCTTTTCTGTGTGATGTTTGTACCTCTCACCGCCTGTGAGACTGTGTTATTTCACAACTGTAAATGGCTTTCTTCAGCCTCCAAGGACTGGCACCACGGGGGCCGCGAGAACATCTTGCTGTGCACCGACTGCCGCATTCACTTCAAGAAGTACGGTGAGCTGCCCCCCATCGAGAAGCCCGTGGACCCTCCACCATTTATGTTCAAACCCGTCAAAGAGGAAGAGGATGGACTCAGCGGGAAGCATAGCATGAGGACCAGACGGAACCGAGGCTCGGTGCGCCAGCTATGCTTCTATTTTCACATTTAGGAACTGTATCCTCAGTGCTATCTCTGAAGCAATGCAGACCCAGATTACAAAGAAATAAGATCTTAATCTGAAACCAAATATGTTTATTTTTGTTTAAAGCCATTCTAAAGCTTGAAAGTTTAATTAGTTGTGCTAAATTTTTCCTTGTCCAAACAGATGTCGACGCTACGTAGTGGTCGTAAGAAGCAGACAGCCAGTCCTGATGGCCGAGCCTCACCTACCAACGAGGATTTGCGCTCTAGCGGACGCACTTCACCCAGCGCAGCCAGCACTGACAGCACTGATAGCAAGACAGACTCTATGAAGAAGCCCAGCAAAGTAAGTATAGCAGAGAGTAAATGAAACCCTGTTTTTCTTTGTACGAACCTCTGTAATCTATACTCTGCTGCTTTTGCTCTGCAGAAGATCAAAGAGGAGGCTCCTTCACCGATGAAGAGTGCCAAACGGCAAAGGGAGAAAGGCGCTTCAGACACAGAGGAGCCTGAGAGGGCCAACGCCAAAAAGTCCAAGACACAAGTGAGTCTGTGATCATTGCTCGTCTTATCCATACGTGTTTAAGAGGAGGTTGTGTAGTTGGTGTGCTGATGCGCTTCCTTTTCTCTCCTCTCTCTCACAGGAGCTGAGTCGGCCGGACTCGCCCTCAGAGTGCGAGGGGGAAGGGGAGGGAGAGGGCGAGAGCTCTGATGGGCGGAGCATCAATGAGGAGCTCAGTAGCGATCCTAAAGACATTGACCAGGACAACCGGAGCTCTTCCCCGAGCATCCCGAGCCCCCGTGACAACGAGAGCGACTCGGACTCCTCTGCCCAGCAGCAGCAGCTCCTGCAGAACCAGCATCCTCCAGTCATCCAGTGTCAACCAGGCACTTCAGCCACCTCTTCAGCACCCCCTCCGCCTACAACCTCAGCTCCCTCACTGCCGCCGCAGGTTTCCCCTGCTGCGGCCTCCAGCTCTCTACCTCCCCAGCCTCTGCCCCAGGCAGGCCCGTTGTCTCTTATCCAGTCAGGAGCATCCCTTCACCCTCAAAGGCTTCCATCTCCACATTCACCTATGACTCAGGCTCCGCCTCCTGGCCCCTCAGTTCCACCTCAGTCATTACCCAGCCCGCATCATGGACCCATGCCTCCCATGCCTCATCCATTGCAGCCAGGCCCCTCACACATGACTCACCCACTCTCCATCACCCCTCAGGGATTCCCTGTGGGTCAGTCTCAGGTCCCACCCCCGCCGGTCTCTGGCCAATCACAGCAGAGGGCTCACACACCTCCTTCTCAGTCACAGTCATCTTCTCAGAGTGGTGCCCAGCCTCCGAGA
Organism: Archocentrus centrarchus; assembly: GCF_007364275.1. Lineage (NCBI taxonomy): Eukaryota > Metazoa > Chordata > Actinopteri > Cichliformes > Cichlidae > Archocentrus > Archocentrus centrarchus. The sequence goes on from NC_044352.1 coordinate 22,046,817, forward strand.
GAGCAGCCATTGCCCCCTGCACCAATATCAATGCCTCATATCAAGCCCCCACCGACTACACCCATCCCTCAGATTCCCAACCCACAGTCTCACAAACACTCACCCCACGTATCGGCACCTCCATTCCCTCAGATGCCTTCAAACCTGCCTCCACCTCCTGCACTCAAGCCCCTCAGCTCTTTATCCAACCATCATCCTCCATCAGCACATCCACCTCCCCTCCAGCTCATGCCTCAAGGCCAGCAGCTTCAGCCTCCCCCAGCCCAGCCTCCAGTTCTCACCCAGTCCCAGAGCCTCCCACCTTCAGCCAGCCACCAGCCTCCTCCAGCTCCTCCTCTGCCGCCCTCCGCAGCAGCCTCACATGCCACCGGGCCACCTCAGCAACCTTTCTCATCTCATCCTTTCAGTACAGTTCTACCTCCAACCGGCCCTCCCCCATCCTCATCAAACTCTATGCCTGGATTGCAGCCTCCATCTTCCTCAGCTCCATCCTCTTCCATCTCCATGCCACTCCCTGCCTCAGTCACCTGTGCTGGCCCGGGCCCAGCACTCCCACCTGTACACATCAAAGAGGAACCTCTTGACGAGTCAGAAGAGCCAGAGAGCCCACCACCCCCACAGAGAAGCCCCTCCCCAGAGCCTACAGTCGTCAATACGCCCAGCCACGCCAGCCAATCAGCACGGTACGCCTACTGACACGCTAAACAAACAGAATATCATACATCTGTAAAAGAGAAAAACATACACCTGCACAGGTGGCTGTTTATCAGTATTCTGCTTATTGTCTTACCAGGGGATGCTGGTTAGCTCTTGAATGCATCCAACAAAGAGTTTCCTTCAGGTTTTAAGTCTTTAATGTAGGCAACAAATCAAATGCCACAATTAGCCTCAGGCTCTGAGTAGCTGATGGGTTGGAATTATCAGAGATGGAAAACAGGGAGATTAATTACAGGGAGATGCAAGTGTATGAAGCGTCTGAATATGAGTACGTGTAGTTGCCTTCTCCTAAAGTGACTCTCAGACTGCCAATGAATAGCAATGAGGAGTTTATTATAGACTCAGCATGGCAGGAAAAGTGAACGCAGAGGAAGTTTTTGCTTTTGAAACATGGACTAATGTAAACTAATACAAGCTGTTTTCATCTAATGGGGAGTTATACTGGCATTCAATACACAAAATTTAACATTAATGTGATGATTGTACCCTTTTTGTCTGTTTCTTTAAAACAAATATTAATTTATGAACTTGAGCATCATTTTATGTTGTTTTTTGTGTGCGTCTGTGTTAATCACAGTTTCTACAAGCACCTGGACCGGGGTTACAACTCATGTGCTCGGACAGATTTCTACTTCACACCGCTGGCTTCATCTAAACTGGCCAAGAAGAGAGAGGAAGCTCTGGAGAAAGCCAAGAGGGAAGCAGAACAGAAAGCAAGGGAGGAAAAAGAAAGAGAGAGGGAAAGGGAAAAAGAGAGAGAAAGAGAGCGGGAACGAGAAAAGGAAGCTGAGAGAGCTGCGGTGAGTGATTTTTATTGCTCTTTCCCTTTTTGTTTTGCATTGGTTTTATTTCTAAAAAAAAAAAAAAAAACCAAATGTGATATTCCTCTCCTCACAGAAAGCCTCCAGTTCATCTCATGAAGGCAGAATGAACGAACCTCAGATGGCTGGCCCCGCCCACATGCGTCCACCTTTTGATGGTCCCCCCACTACTATTGCAGCTGTGCCTCCTTACATTGGTCCTGACACCCCTGCCCTACGCACCCTCAGCGAGTACGCCCGGCCCCACGTTATGTCCCCCACCAATCGAAACCACCCATTCTTTGTGTCGCTCAACCCTGCAGACCCTCTGCTGGCCTATCACATGCCTAGTCTCTACAACGCTGACCCGGCCATGCGGGAACGCGAGCTGCGAGAGCGGGAAATGCGTGAGAGAGAGATTCGCGAGAGGGAGCTGAGGGAAAGAATGAAACCCGGTTTTGAGGTCAAGCCTCCAGAAATGGAAACACTCCACCCTTCCACAAACCCCATGGAGCACTTTGCTCGCCATGGGGCCATCACGTTGCCCCCCATGGCCGGCCCTCACCCTTTCGCCTCCTTTCATCCCGGCCTGAACCCATTAGAACGTGAGCGACTAGCCCTTGCAGGGCCTCAGCTGCGTCCAGAAATGAGCTACCCAGAGAGGTTGGCTGCTGAGAGACTCCATGCAGAGAGGATGGCCACGGTGGCCAATGACCCCATCGCTCGTCTGCAGATGTTCAATGTCACGCCGCACCACCACCAGCACTCACATATTCACTCCCATCTGCACCTCCACCAGCAAGATCCCCTTCACCAAGGTAAACGAAAGCCCTGCTTGATTCATAAATGCATTTGTACCAATGAAATGACACCAGTAAATGAAAGTGATAAAAAAAAAAAACTGTATTTAGAGGCTTCAGGGTGTAACATACTCTGTTTTTAAATTTCACCAGAGATAACAACTTAAGAATGAACAGTTTATTTAAGAATATTTGAGGACCAAAAATAGAGCCTTGAGGCACACCAGGGATCAGCACCTGTTATTTAAACTGTTAACAATTTGAGCAAAATATCTTGAAATATATATTTTTTAGAATATTCTAACATAGTGTTAATTACTACATATTGAATAAATATAACAAATGCCAGTCCACTTTGAGATCAGTAGGCCGCATATATATTGCTATTTGCAGTGGTGTCATTTCTGTGGTTTAGTTATTGAGTTCTCCACTTGTCTGCATTTATTCTGAGGTTGTTTTGAAGAAAAATGTTTTTGACAAACTGATTACAGTGAAATACAGACGATTACAAGTATTCGAATCAGCATATGTCATGATACTGTACCTTTTTTAATATGCAGTAGATGTCATCAGTGAACTGCAGTATGAATCAAACTGTAATTTCTTACTTCTCTCCTCACATTAAAGAGTGAGCAAAGGGACTTCAGGGTTGACATTTTGATCATTGTTACTAGTTTTAGTTTCTTACTATATAACTTGAAGCTCCACGTCATGCCATCTTCTCTCTGCAGTGTAAAGCACTGACCGATGGGATGACAGGAAGTTATAGCCTCATTAAGTTTCTGACAGAGCCAGCAGATTATTTACAATGCATAAATATAGTAAAGTGGTCTCTGCACTCTTGAGGAGTAACATTACATTAAGCTGTGTGTATAATTAATGCCTGTAGCATGTTGTGCAATGAGTGTACCCTGAACCTAAGACTCTGACACCCAGAAGGTGGTGGTGAATGTCTTGTGTGTCCTCCAGGCTCCGGGGCCCACCCGCTGGCAGTAGATCCCCTGGCCGGACCTCACCTGGCTCGCTTCCCTTACCCACCCGGCGCCATCCCCAACCCTCTCCTGGGCCAGCCACCGCACGAACACGAGATGCTGCGACACCCAGTTTTCGGTAGGGTCTCGGCCAGCTTCAGTTCTCAATACCAGCAATAACGCGTCTGATCTATCAGTCTGAGCTCTGACAGGTTGCCTTATCAAATCTTTTGTGTTGGGTCTTCCTCCAGGTACTCCATACCCACGGGATCTACCAGCAGGCATTCCACCAACTATGTCAGCGGCCCACCAGCTGCAGGCCATGCACGCCCAGTCGGCCGAGCTCCAGAGGCTAGCCATGGAGCAGCAGTGGCTTCACGGACACCATCACATGCACGGAGGACCACTGCCAGGCCAGGAGGACTACTACAGGTAGAAACTGGATTACAACAATAATTAAAGAAACTGAGTCTGGTTGATTTTTGATTTTCCAAATGTTAAAACCCAATGTTCTTTGTGTTTTTAGCCGACTGAAGAAGGAGAGCGACAAGCAGCTGTAACAAGCCAAGGGAGGCAGCGACTGACAGATGCAGGACACAGGAAGTTGTTACAGAGCGGTCACACAGAGGCTCTTCGGGATCCTCTTAACACTTTTGTTTTTGACGAACAGAAAAAGCCAAGTGGATCGTCTGAGAATTCTCCTGAGATTTTGCTTTTGTTGTCTAGGACCTTTTTTATTTTTTTTTCTGTTTTTTTTTTGTTTTTTTTTTAATTATTATTATTTTTATTTTCCAAGACATTGACTTTCTTTGGTATATAGCCAGTAGTGACAACGTCCTCAAGACTCCTGCATGACAAGCTTCCCTGACGTTTTTTGTAGGTGCTAGAACAAGACACTGTGCTTATTAAAAAACAAACAAACAGAAAAAAAATGACAAGACCGGTCAGACCATTTATGGAAAAATAAGTGCTATCTTAAATTCAACCTTTATTTTAATACATTGTTGGAGGTTTTTCATAATTTTAAGAAAAGCTACAGCATGGCATTTTTGAGTCTGTAAATAGTATATATAAACATATAATTATTATTATAATTATTATTATTACTAGGTGTGGACTCCAAACCAAGTCGTTTCAACCTCCAATATAATTGTTTCAAAGCATTATCCCTTGTTTCAGAGGGGAGCACCATGGCATTATACGAGCAGTTTCTGAGCGTTGCGGTTCCGTTGTGACGTTCCTCTGACATCACTGTGTTTAGATTTAGCCACACATGCACTATGTAAACCATCAGCCTGTCACGCCCACCACCATCCATTCATCGCCTTCCAGACTCAGCGGGTTGAATTCAACATATGGAGTTTTGAATGATTTGAAACACTTGAAGAGGTGGCACGGTGATCACTGATGCTTCTGTGGAGTGCACACTGAGGGTGGAGGTTAGAAAGAGAAATTTAAAGAAAAAAAAGTTTGCACTGAAGGAGCATCCTCGAGCTCGGCTGGTTTTATCCTGTTGATTAAAATTAGTATTTAAGAACCAAATGAGCCCTCTGCTTATATGATTTTTATGGTTTGTTTTTGGGGTTTTTTTGAATATCTGGTCACCTGAAATGTATTTGGCTGAACTGAAGAAATTTGGAAAAAATTGCTTTGAGTTCTTGGACCTGAATTTTAAGTGTTCACTGTAACAGGAGCCTGACAGGATTGTTTTTGTTGTGTGAGTGAGTGGCTGTGAGTCGGTTCTAGTTTGTGTTCTGGCGTCGCCCCTTTTTCTTTCCTCCTCCCGTCATCGGTGTTTTTTGCAGGGCTCAAATCAGACTGAGTCATCCTCCAGCAAGGCTGTAATAATGTTCACTGTGACACTAGAGGGGGCCTGCCGACACTTGACCTCCAGGAGGCATAAGGTCGATGAGGTTTGTGCGTGCGTGTATTCCTCGATATTTTTGTACGCCTTGGTTCGTTAGGGAAACACACGGCCTCCTGGGCCTCAGAAGTGGTGTGTTTGTGTCTGCCACTGACTGTTACATGTAGTGTTGACCCGTCATACCAGAGCACATGAGCCCACATTTTTCTTTGTTTTTCTTTCTGTAGCCATGACACAAATTCTGCATTTATTCCATGCACTAAGACTGTTTGACTGTCATGGACTTTTTTTTTTTTTTTATAAATTGTATAATTTTATTTTAACCAATCAAAGAAACTGTACTTTGCATTTAAAAGCAACCATATCATCCCATGGAGCACTATCATTTACCACACTCACGCTGACTTTTTAAAAAGCTAAAAAGTCTCTGAAGCTCTGACAACAGCCTGTCCACGCTGTCTTTCCACCTCCCACCGATCCCTGTCTCTCCACAACGTACTCTTCTTCACCATCATCATTTCCTGACTATTCCCCTCGCCTTTTACTCCCTCTTTTTGTGTCTCCAAAACCTTTGATGTTAAGTGTTGTCAATGGTTTAGCTTCTTGTTTCAAAGCGGCAATAGCAGAATGTAAATTCTGACTGCTAAGATTTATATATATACTGGTATCTTGAAGCTTATTGTATATATGAGTAGTCACCATGGGATGACACAATGTAAACAAAAAGTAGAAATAATAAGAAAAATTGTGAGTCCTGTGTTCTCTCCATTTGAGTATTTTGTAATTTTTTTGAAAAATTTGTGGAATTAAAATAAACTAAGTTACACCACAACACGCGCCTGCCATCTTTTCTTCACGCCTCTTTTGCAGCTGCGCATCGCAGTAATCCTGTTTTAAGAGTGAACTATTTGGATTACTGCTCAGGAAGTAAGCAGGAAGTGCTTTTAATTTCGCTTTTATTTTTTTTTTAGTGTGTTATTGAAATGTAATTCTGCAGCTGAGCAGAGGGGATTGTTGCTCGGTCTGTTTCTACATTTGCTCCCAAATAAAGGATTTTTTTTTTCTTGACAGGTTTAAAAAAAAAAAGATTCCTACTTCTTACATTTCTTCACCCTTCCATTTTCTCAGCTTCACAAATGCTGAGCTTTAATAGATCACCCCAGCAGCAGGTAGTGAATCTCAGAGCTGAATATTGCGCTGCTATGGTATAATAACATCAAAGCCGGGCTAAGCCAGAAGGAACACCTACTCAGGCTGAGATGCCTTGCTATCAGCGGGGCAGGGCTGTCATTTCATCCTGTGTGTGGGGAGTGATAGACCGGCAATCTGTGATGGTGTGCCGCAGCGACGGGTGTCATTTTGAGAGGGAGCTATTATTCTGCTGCTGCTCTCTGAAATGATGCCCTGTCCTCGGGAAAATCGAGGTTCCTTGGATGCCGTATCCCGGGGCTGTCATGTGAGGAGGTGCTGCTTGTTGTTGTTGCCGGCTCGCTTCACCTCCCCATAAAACACAAGACGTCAGAGCCGAGCAGCACTGGCTGGTTGAATTATTCATCTCCTCCTCCTCCTCCACACCGGCGATGGAGCGACTGTGACTTGTGTCAGCTCAAATCCTTCTCATAATACTGTGTGTACCCCTCAGGCAGGCAGAGAGGGATACACGGGCTCGAAAAATTTGCTCTTTCTGTCTGAGCAGCAATATGTCTTGTGCTGTTCTTGCGCTGTTGTGTCTGTTGCAGCAGGTCGTGGACACAGAGCCTCCTCATCTTCTCCGTCCTCCTGTCTTTTTCTTTCGCTCCACTGGGCCTGCCTGCTGCAGAGTGTGATGCTCAGCGGCGGAGACGAGCCTACACGCTATTAGTGCGTTGAGTCGGAAAGTAGCTGGGTTCTTTCTTGCAGGTAGCTTTGCAGCAGCCCTGAAGCTGAGCAGGACTCTGTTTATCTGAAAATGAGCTGTGGCGACATCATAAAAAGCATCTCTGCTGCTGCTGGTTTTATTCCTCATCCACGAGCTGAAGTAGATGCACAAGAGACACGATGCTGAATATTTTCCACGTCTGTTATCCAGCCAAGCACCATCACTCTGTTAGTTTTATGTGAATGCTGTAGAAGTTCCTCATTCACATCTGGGCCAACATTCAGTCATTTCAAAAAAAAAAAAAACAGGCACCTGTACTTGTGTAGTTATGATTTAAAAAATAAATAAATTCAGCACAGCTGTAGGAATTTGCTGCATGCAAATAAAGGTAATTAAACGCATCTAAAATGCAAATGAGGTTGTCTCAAAGAGGCATATGTGCAATTTATTTTAAAAAAATGCGCCTCATCCCCACCTTTCAGCTATCTGAATATTTATATCAATGACACCGGCTGCATTTTAAAAGGAAAGGTTAAAGCAAGGTTTTCTGATAAAACTTCAGGATGATCACTAACACAGTTACGAGTTTGTTTTACTGTGAAGTTCATATAAAGTTTCCACACAGAAACCTGTCTGCACTGCTACTTTGATTGATTTCTTTTATTCTAAAATATTCCTGCAGTTCAGAAACTGATTTAAAAAAAAAAGAAAAGGAAACAGGAGCCACCTTTTTACATCTCATTTCAGTTTGCCATCTTTTTCCAGTTTCATCATTGAATGTTCCCAAGCGACAAAAAGCTTTAGCCCTATTTTTGTTTATCGGATTCTGTCAGTACTTTTAATTTGGATCAAATTTAATGTTTGGGCAGAGTGGCGGTGCAGTGGTTAGCGCTGTCGCCTCACAGCAAGAAGGTCCACCAGCTGGCCGAGGCCTTTCTGTTTGCCGTTTGCACGTTCTCCCCGTGCCTGCATGGGTTCCTCCCACAGTGCTTGTTGGGTTACTTGGTGATTCTAAATTAGGCATGAATGGTTGTCTGTTGGCCCTTTCATGGACTGCTGGGACACGCTCCATCCCCACTATGAAAACTGATGGATGGATAGATAGATAATTGGATACTTTATAATAAGCCAGGTCCCCGCTTTAATTTGAGTAGGTTTACACCAAAGTGCAAGACTTTTTTTTTTTTAACCATTAGTGGTCTTCAGCCCCAAGTGTAGCTTCTCTGGGGAGATCAGGACTCTGACTGGATGGGAATATCTCATCCTCTGAAGTCGAAAAGCTCTTTGTTTGCTTCAGTGGTTGTTTGATTCTAAATGATGAAATGCTATCCAATTAATTTTGATGTATCTTTTCTAAATTGAAGCCCCACGTTACTCCTGCAAGCTGTAAAATCATCAATAAACCCTTCCACTAGCAGAACCACAACCTTGAGCTGGCAGATGAGGTCCAAGCAGTCCTTTTTTACCCCCCCTCCGCTATCATTTTGATAAAAGGTGTTTTCTCATCAGTCACTAGAACGTTGTTCCACAGACCCTTTTTGGACTCTTCGCTTGCACGGTCAGCTCTCTTCTCCTCATGCTGACAGAGAACTCCACCTCAGCTCGGAGCCATGTGGGAGCACTTTGTGCCTGAACTAACACTGAAATGAGACACAGCTGCCCAAGAAACACGAAGGACCCAAGTGTCAAATTACTTCAGCTCACTTGCCATTTTGGCACTGTGTAAACATCAGTGTGAGATTAATCTATCTTTTATTTAACACTGAATAAAGTAACACGCAGGGCTGGAAATAGAAAGGTGTTACTGTGCATATACCTATGGTCTACTTTGATTTTTTTTTTAACCTTTCCCAGCTTCTGCTTGACCAACCACCAAAGAAACAGTAATATAGAGCTGTGTTCAGAAGTTTATATCCACTCATCATGGGCACGAATTTCATGGTAATTTTGTGTTTTTAATGATTTCTTTTAACTGTTCTTTTTCAGGGTGTAATGATTTATACAGCACGCATCTTTAATGAGTTTAACAAGAATTGGGTGTACAAGTTTTAATTTTAAGTTTGATTTTCTCTCATCTACTCAGGGTCAAATATACACATACACTCATTTAAATCTTTTGGTAAGTGATGCTGAAGGTTCTATAATGCCTGTTAACTTGACAAGGCCAAGGCCTATTAACTTCTCATTAGTGATCGGGATTGACTCCAACTGGTAGTTTCTCTTTGCCAACATAAAAAGGAGCGCTGGATTGCCTGCCATGAACTGGAAACTGCTGGAATACCAACATCGCTGTCCACAGTGAAACCAGTTTAACATCACCATGGACTGAGAGGGTGCTGACCAGGAAAGAAGCTCCTGCTCCAGAATCCACGCCTTCCAGTTCGAATGAAGTTTGCAGCTGCCCACATGGACGAGCCAAATGCCTTTTGGAGAAAGGTTTGATGGTCAGACGAGGCAAAGGTTGAGCTATTTGGCCACAAAGACAAGAGGTAAAGGTTCAAACCTGAGAACACCGAACCAACTGTCAAGCATGATGGCAGCATCATGCTCTGGGTCTGTTTTGCCAGCAGTGGTACTGGTTCATTGTACAAAGTAGATGGAATAAAGGAGGACTACCTCCAAATTCTTCAACTTCACCTCACATCAACAGGAAGAAGTTTGAAACTTGGACACAGTTGGGTGTTCCAACAGGATAATGATCCCAAACACACATCAAAACTGGTTTTGGAATGAATAAAACAGGCTAACATTAAACTTCTGGAATGGGCTTCCCAAAGCCCCGACCTCAACCCTGACTATGTTGACTATGCTTAAAAGCCAAGGTCAATTTGAATGACCTCTATGAACTCTGCTAAGGAGAGTGGTCAGATATCCAGCCAGAATTATACCAGAAGCTTGCTGATGGATACCAAACACATCTGGTCGAGGTGCAACTTGCTAACGGACATTTAACCAAATATTAGTAGTGATGCACGTACATATTTGAGCCTGCATGTATACTTTTGATCCTGATTAGAAAAAAAAATCCCAAATAAATTCAAACTAGTGCACCAAATTCTTGTTTTTTAAAATCATTAAAGATGTATGCTCTACAATCATTCCACCCTGGCAGCTCAAAGAAATCATCAAACCCCCCAAATAACCATGACATTCATGCCCATAATGAGTTTATATGAACTTCTGACCACAACCTTATCAATAATTATCCAGGCAGGCAGAGAGCATGCTGAATAGAGAGTACTGTACTTTAGATGTTTCAAGTGTATTCTGAATCTAATATACTATACTTTTATTCAAAGGCAACATTTTAAATCCAGAACTTTTACTTGTTTCCTACATTCGCTCTGGGAAATGATCAGGGTGTTTCTTCCATTGCTGCTTTAGACTTCCACAGCTCGCTTTTTGCAACTTTAGTGCCGTCACTTTTCACATTAAAAATTCATATGATCCTCTTATAACAAGCCTGTGTTCCTTGTTATGTCCACTTAGAGCACCATATAATTTATGATAAGAAGAAAGGAACTGTTCTGCATGATCCCAGGAGGATCCTGCAGGCCTGCATACCACAGCATGATAACCCCTGTCCTTTGTTAAGAGCTTGCTGCCATTTTGACCAACTTTAATGTTCATTCCCTGCGTGTGTGTGTGTGTGTGTGTGTGTGTGTGTGTGTGTGTGTGTGTGTGTGTGTGTGTGTGTGTGTGTGTGTGTGTGTGTGTGTGTGTGTGTGTTTATCTCTGAGTGTCTGTTTGTGTTGCTGCCTGCTGTGTGTTTGAGGCTCAGGCTGCAGCTCCCATGCTTCTAATGATATCCTGCTCTCACATTCCTGTCATAGCCGATCTGGATTCCCCCCTTGTCTGCACCAGTGGATCAGCCCAGTTCAGCCACTGGCCCGGCTCGTGCATTCCTCACTCGGCCCCAACACACACACACACAGATAAACGCCCTCAGCAGGCCTCCGCTGACGCCTACTACAAACCTCACACACACACACTGCCTCTCGTTCTTCCACACTAGTTCTCCCGTCTGTCTCTATTGTGTTGAGTTTTATTTCAAGGGAACAGCCTGCAGCCAAAGTCGTAGGAACTCTTTGTTCAATAAAGCGTGCCAGGTTTGGGTCCTTGTTGGCAGAAGAGAGACAACGTTAAGCTCACATGCTAGACTTCCAGGCTCCTCTTTAATGTGTTGTCATAAAGCATGCAGCTGGCACAGACTTAACGTTCAGTGGGACTCGGGGCTTCTGCAGCCCACTGAGCCCTGGGTATTGCCCTTCCAACTGTCCCTGTACATGTTTCTTACTGCGGTGTCTGTACACTGTCAGAGTCACAGAGACCTGACATTTCAACTGCTTCAGAGCAAAGCATTTCACTTCACCATTCACCCAGTGGAAAAATCTGGGGAAATAAGAAGACTGCCGGGACTGCAGTCTACCAAAAAATGTCCTCTACTGTCATCTTGGACTAGTGGGACAGTGCAGGGGATATTGGTTCTTCTGGCAGTGCACTCTGTCAAATGTATTTTTCAGATGAAAATAAAGACTTCAGGCTGTGATCTGATTTACTTCTCCTCTGCTTAAAGGGCAGAGAAACCCAGAGTGAATTTAAGAAACAGCCTGCATACGGCCATGTGGCTAACCCTAACCCTTTTAATGGGTTTCAAAACCCTGAATAACTCATAAACAGATTTGTTTTAATCTAGCATTTGTTAAAAAAATAATTTAGTCTTTAAACCAGAACATATGTAATAAATCCCAAACTCCTTTGATTCTGTGCAGGAGCAGCAGGTTACTATAGCAGTGCCTCTTTATGAACTGATTCTGCTATTGTTGCTCTAAGTGTATTGTAAGGTAGAGACCCTACAATAATTACAGAGAAAACCCAACAATATAAATGTCCCTGGGAAATAAAAACTCCCCTTTAACAGGAAGAAACCTCCAGCAGAACCAGGCTCAGTGATTAATAATAACTAATGATCAAACGCAGAGTGGGGTATAAACAGAGTGAAAAGAGGTGAATGAAAAAGAAACACTCAGTGCATCATGGGAACCCCCCCCCCAGCAGCCTAGACCTATTGCAGTGTAAATAAGGGGTGGTTCAGGGTCACCTGATCCAGCCCTAACTATAAGCTTCATCAAAAAGGAAGGTTTTAAGCCTAATCTTAAAAATAGAGAGGGTGTCTGTCTCCCAAATGCAAAATGGGAGCTGAAGAGGGGCCTGAAAGCTGAAGCCTCTGCCTCCCATTCTACACTTAAGTATCCTACTAACCACAATTAAGCCAGCAGTCTGAGAGCAAAGTGCTCTATTGGGGTAATACAGTACTATGAGGGCTTAAAAATGGGGCCTGATTAGTCAAGACCTTGTGTGTGAGGAGAAGGATTTTAAATTCAATTTTGGATTTAACAGGGAGCCAATGAAGAGAAGCCAATATGGGAGAAATCTGCTCTCTCTTTCTAGTCCCTCTCAGTACTCTAGCTGCAGCATTTTGGATCAGCTGAAGGCTTTTCAGGGAGCTTTTAGGACAGCCTGAGAATAATGAATTACAATAGTCCAGCCCAGAAGTAATAAATGCATGAATTAGCTTTTCAGCATCACTCTGAGAAAGGATGTTTCTAATTTTGGAAATATTGCACGAATACAAAAAAGCGGTCCTACATATTTATATAATATGTTCACTGAAGGACAAATCCTGGTCAAAAATGACTCCAAGATTTCTCAGTGTTACTGGAGGCCAAAGTAATGCCATCCAGAGTAAGTATCTGGTTAGACACCATGTTTCTAAGGTTTGTAGGGCCGAGTACAAGAACTTCAGTTTTATCTGAATTTAGAAGCAGGAAATTAGAGGTCATCCAGGCCTTTATGTCTTTAAGACATTCCTGCAGTTTAAATACTTGGTGAGTGGCTTCATGGATAGATAAAGCTGGGTATCATCTGCATAGCAATGAAAACATATGCTATGCTTTTTAATAATACTGCCTAGGGTAAGCATGTATAGTGTAAATAGAATTGGTCCCAGCACAGAACCCTGTGGAACTCCATAATGTGTGAAGAAGACTCCCCACTGACATTAACAAATTAATGCCACAAGGCACACACAGTTATGCTATTAAACAAACAAACAAAAAAGAAAATACAAAGTAAAGATGGTGGAGGATAACAAAACTGATCTTATATTCTTAAAGTACTGTTCAAAAGTAATTTCTTTATATTTTGATAGGAAAATTGAAAATAGGTGCAGCAATTTATATAAATGTGCATGGAAATATAGCATAGAACAGTTTGTACAATTCTAAAAGCTTGAAAGTGAATATTTGGTGTGACCATCTTTATTCTATAACACAGTCTGAACTCTCTGAGGCAGCTTTCTTCTAATTATTTTTAAAGTAGTCTTCATGAATAGTTCTCCAGGCTTCTGGAAGGACATTCAAAGCTCTTCTTTGGCTGCCTTTTGTTCTGTTCTCTGCCAGTATGATCCCACACTGCTTCAATAATGTTGAGGTTTGAACTCTGGGGAGGCCAATCCATGACCGCTCGTGTCCCATTGTTTGGTTTTCTATTCAGGTATGCTTTTACTGCCTTGGCAGTGTGTTTGGGATCAATCTCATGCTGAAAAATGAAGCTGTGCCAATCAGATGCTTTCCAGATGGTATTGCATGGTGGATCAAAATGGTACTTTGATGGTACTTTTCTATATTCATAATTCCATCAATTTTGACAAGATCTCCAACAGCACTGGCTGAAATGCAGCCCCAAACCATGACAGAGCCTCCACCATGTTTTACAAATGGTTGTTAACAAAATTTGGATTCATCACTCCAAAAAGTCCCGATGCCACTGATTTTCAGTCTAGTTTTTGTGTAATTTGTTATACCTCAGCCTTTGCTTCCTGTTTCCCTTTCTTAAAAATGGCTTCTTGACAGCCACTATTCTGATTAGGCTTCATTGAACAGTAAACAGATCATCTCTCAGGTACTGTGTCAGGTATTTTTTGAAGACATGACTTTCAGATATTGTTAATCTGCTTTAGACAGTTATTTTTAGGCCTGACACTTCTCCTTTTGTCCTCCACTTGTAGAGTTCCTCAAATTTTTCCTCAACTAAAGAAACAGGAACAAAGTAACAACATGCCTAAAGATACAATTTTAAATTGTAGGAAGGACTGGACTGAAAATGAGTGAAAAAGCAGCCAATGTCCAAAGAAACACTTTGAAAGCTCTTCAGAAAGCCTGGAGAACTACTCTTCAAGACCACTTTAAAGTTTACAATAAAGTGTGGCTCTGTGGAAGCAAAATATATAGAAATGACACAAAAATGCATTCTATCCATTTCAGAGTAAAATCAGAGTTTGTAAATCAGAATTAACACCAGAATAAATCTAATAATCAGTGACAGGAAGCCAACAGTATGGTCAGATATGGGTCACATGCAATCCTCTTTATCAGGTTTATTGACTTTATTCAACTTCCTGCCATCAGAGCGGATGCAGCCCAGAGTGTTAAGGTTTGTCAAACTATTTTTAACCTAGTTTTCATGAGCACAACACGTGGACGTATCACACTGTCCCATGAGCTTCCTGTTTTTTTTTACGTTTTGAACAACAGCCTCTCTGATATCTCAGGCAGCCAGCTACTAGTGCCCCATTAACATTAGATCAAAATGTCAGTCTGCTGCTAACATAGCTTTGGATGTGTGGTAAATATGATGTTTGGAAATATGCATATGTGTGACAAATTAAAAGAAAATGTCTTATCAAAATGCTGGAGTTTGATTTGGTGACTGTAGTTGAAATCTGCAGACTGTGAAGGCCAAAGTTTCACATAATTTTTATGCTCCTTAAAATCAGTCAGTGCCTTGTAGGTGAGGGTATTCATCCTGAAAAGGACCGCTCCTATCTGGATGGAAATATTCCATCATAGGATACAGACGATCACTCCGAGCGACTTTGAATTTTCATTTTTCCTCACCTTTAAGGGGACAGGTGGACCCAAACCATGTTGCCAAAACAATCTGTCTCCCATCTTTAAACTTGAGCTCTTTGAATAGAGTGTGAAATAAAACTGAAGGCCAGTCTCTGCCTTGTTCTTATTGCTGTGTTTTAATCTCAAATTCAGATGTCTAAAGCAGAATGTGTGTCAGTCTGCAGATAACACACTGTTACAGTAAGCTTTAACCTTATAAAGTCCCGCCCACGTGTTTGCACTAAAATTTGCTGCCTTGACCTTCAGATGATGGCTTAACTATACTAACAGGCAAACTGTACCTCCTTTCAGCCCCGGGTTCAGTAGAGCTTTCCTTTGCAAAGACTTAAAATGATGAAGGTCACGGCATCGCTTTACCAAGATGAGCTAAATGTCTTCTAATACTAAAGTTTATGATGTAAGTAAATTAGACACTACATGTGAAATCTAAGCAGTGTTGTGTTTGCACCATTACTGAAATATAAGTCAGGATGCGCAGTAATAATTCTTGTTATTTGAGTGTGCTGTTAATAGATGCTGCAGTCTCATTATGCACTGAACAAAAAAAAACTGGAGAAGTTGCTTGCAGAGCGAAAAGGAAAGCAAACTGTGGCTGGTGCTCCAGGAATGTGACCTGCCCTGGGACTACAGATGCAAATTAGCAGTTTTGCTATAATCTGGCATGTTTACAGCTTATATTTTTGGGTATATTAATGCCTATTAACATTTTGTGTCCCTGTTAAAGGGAGAAAGAAAGAAAGCATATCTGAAAACCAAACAAAGACAATAATTTGGTTTGCTGTGCATCACAGATGTTTAGACAAATCTAATAATTAACAGAATTTGCTGAAGGTGGACTTCTGCGTTCAGAGTTGACCAGCTCAGTTAACCAGCTACTGAAATATGTTCTCTGCAATGTGGAGGAGCTTTACTGTCCAACAAAGCTTGTGCCTGGCTCACACATAAAAGGTGCTTATTGACAGCATTTTCTCCTTGTAGCCTGAGCAGGGGAGCAACACCACGCTCCCCTAAAGGAATGCTTATTATTGTCATTATTGTCTGCTGTGCTGAGCTTGCTGTATGATGATCTCAGTCTAGATACATACTCCCCATTCCCATTAGGGCTGTAACCAACGATTATTTTTTTTCCAACAACAAAAAACTGTAAAAGATTTTGTTTCTAGTGGAGAAAAGAGCAAAGCTGCAAATCCTCACTGAAACCAGTGTATGTCCAGCACTTCCTAAATTGAATCAAAAATGTGTTTTATTCTGCACAGCAGATGTGATTGGGAGATCAGGTGTCTCTATCATTAACTGACTGATCTAACATGCTATAGAGCTGCTTCACAAAGTCTCCCATTATGCAGACAGCTCATGCTCGACCCTGGCCTGTCATGCTTGCTGTGGTGGCTTTATAAAGCCTGCCTGTCTATGGGTAGCAACAGCACCAAAGCTAAATAAATCACAGGCAGTAAATGGCTTCTACTCCTTAGCAATTTCCTCAGCTATCATCAGTCTGTGGGCCAGGACTGATAGTATGCTGTCAGTCGCCTGCTACCACAAAGAAGCCCAATACTGCTTTTTTCCTGTGGTGTGGCAACTGGTTAGCCTCACCTCCTGTTGTTCTAAGGACTATAACTAGAAGGGGAAGGGGGTCTTGGGGCCAAACAGGGGCTCTGAGGTGCAACTGGGGCTACCAAACTGTGGCTTGGGGACAAGGAGCACCCTGACCTTGTGTTTGTGTTGTAGTCGGTCCTGTGATAGATGGCGTTGCCAGTGATTTCACCCGCCGCGCCTTGGGGCTGTCCACTTGCCCTGACATAGATGGATTGGCCTTTGTTTTTTACTTCACCTCTGCTGTGTAATTAATCTTCAGTGCGAGTCTGTGGAAGAGACTGCTCGGCCACTGTGGGCTGCTGGCAGATAAACTCACCGGTGGGTGGGCAGAGGCGGCTTTCAAGGCCCCGAGGACAAGCACCACCTAGGAGATGAAAAAAAAAGAAAGAAAAAAGAAAAGAAGAAGATGTTTAAATGCATGCTGCCCCAGGCCTCCTCGCTCACCTTGGCTATCAAAAGAAGAGGCGGCGAGCACAATATTTGTCCCTGCTCCAGAATACAATTTATCTTGGATGAAAATAGCATCTCTGGGAAGATTCAGCAGTAATAGACCATCTCCAGCACCACTGCCATCATATATTTTACACCAAGGCCTGGTTTCTCTCTCCGCACATTGCCTTACCCGCACCACACGTTTTCTGCTCCATTTCACAAGATAATAAGACTGTGGGCTGAAATGTCTTAAAGCAAATGGACATATCTGTGCTACTATTTTTTATGCTCTGTTTGAATGTGTAAGTCAAAAGGCTGCGAAGTATCCCCATTACACTGGTAAAGGTTGGTTTAACGAGGGCTGCGGGCATAACGCTGCTTTTTAGGCCTAATTATGAAGAAAATAAAATAACATAGAATCTAAATCATCTATTTTTCTCCCTTACTCTTACACAAAGCATCTCCTAAAATTGCAGCATTATATATTTATGATTGGTTACATTATAGCTTGTATAAATGGATAATTTGTCCATTTGTAGGCTGGGATGGTTGTTCTTACCACAGATTACTAGAGTTTAATATTTGACTTGATCACACTATAATATGAGCACTAAGGGGTCAGCCTGCTATATTCATAACTGTGTTTAAAACAAATGCGTGCAGATATTTATGCCATAAGTGTAATAGCAGAAACGGTTGATATCTCTATATTGACACGAATGAAAATGGCATCTTTTTAAATGTTGTGATCCAGGCGGTGTTTGTGATTTGAGTGTAAAATCCTCCTTTGGGTGAAGTAGTGGGCTGCTAATCACAGGATGTGGTTAATCCCTTGGCTGTGGAGCTTTTCACCAGCGGAGAGCAGCGAGGTTATGGACAAGCTGAAGCCCCCTCGAGATGGAGGTGTGAACCAAATCCAGGCAAATCACTGAGCCTCGAAATGAGCCATAGAGAGACAAAATAGAAGAGCTATACTGTCCCCCTTTGTGTGTGTGTGTGTGTGTGTGTGTGCGTGTGTGAAAGGGAGGTCTTCATAAAGCCGTTTTTAATACTGTGCAGAGGGACAGGTCAATTTAATGAGGTGATGCGAAGCCTGGAAATGAATAGTGTTGTGATATCCTGCAGCACAGCAAATAGAAGCACTGGGAGCCATTGAGCTCCGGAGCCTGAGGCACAGCACTGCAGAGCAAACAGGCAGTGTTAGTTCACTAAATGATGCGGAATGGATGCCGGATAATCACCACACTGCTCATAAATTCTCCTTTAAAGGCACCTTGTAGAGCAGACTGAGTGCATCCTCTTTATTTAGCTTTACTTCAGATCACATGATCCAAGCATATGACAGAAACGACGCTGTAATAATCAGGATTAAAGTGAATCTAATGAACAGATATAGCATTAGCAGATGGAGAGAGCACATCAACGCGCACCACTCATCCCGATTATCTGTTTTCGTGTTGAACATTTCTGCGGAGCAGCCCCTGGGGTTATGGAGGAACAGTGCATGGCTTAGTCGAGCCCTCCTCCCTCTTCGCCTCCCTGCACGCCCTCCACTCCTGTGGCTGGCTGCAGATTTAATGGGCTTAGCAGCTGTTGAGGAAAAGCAGTGAGGGCTTGTGGCATATGCTCTGGTTAGAACAAAGAGCAGCGAGCTCACCGCATGAGCTTCAACTGCCTGAGCTGAATGCAGCGCTGCCACAGGGGCTGCAGTCGACCATTAAACTGTTTTACAGCGTGTGCTCGTTCGGTTTATTTGATTGACTTTTTGTTTTTTTTTTGTTTTGTTAACACACTCTTCAGAATTTGCTGCACTATTGCGAATGTTTTTGATCAGCTCACTCCCACTCGACAAAAGAGCTTATTTGCTTTAAGTTCTTTAGGTGCGTGTTTGCAAGGCAGCGGTTAACCTCTTTACAGCGGGTGCGTAAGCCTGTTAATTCAAGAAACAAGAGCAGAGGATGGTGTGTTTCAAAGGTTCTTTAAAAGGCACTTGACAAGGCCGCCCTCTTCAGGGAGCACTGTAACCCCGTCCAAACACATCTGCTTTCAATGTGCTTCATGATGTCATTCAGCGAGAAGGCGGTGCAGAGAGTCCTCTAGTGGAAACGCGCGTACATGTCTCTGTGTGGAAAAGTTGCTGTTATTTAACGTGTGGCTTCCTCCAGATGGCATGTGCACCAATTAACGGAAAAATTATTATTAAAGTTTTACTCAGATTTGTCTACTTTTTAAAGCAGGGGAAAGCGATTATTTCTTTTTCTTTTTCCAGGCAGATGAACACAGCTAATTTTCTGCCTGGAGTCTTGTCCCCCCCCCCCCCCCCCCCCCCCCATTTGATTTGGCAACACGCTCTACTGCTGGCTGCAAATATGGTCAGATTATTAGCTGAAAAACTAATTAACTCTGGCAAACACGTGATCCTCAACACTCACACACTGATTCTGTTGCGCAAAAAAAACAAAAAAAAAAACAAACCCCGGTGTCTTTATTCAGATTTAAATGCAGCATGCCCTGCACATGCAGATGGCACAAGTGGCCTCTCCTCACACACATCCTGCACATGCAAGTTTGGTTCCTCGTACAGCTAACAGATGTAATGGAAACGGGCTGATGTAAGTTTTATTGCAGTTTGCGCGCTGTGCATACACGAGCTTCAGCAGACAATATGTGTAAACACTGATAAGGTTGTGTTTGTGCAGCGCGTGTGCGTGCTCGAGTGTGTTTTGCTGGGTTTCCTAACAGTTAGCAAACACGCCGTCGTGCCCCGTTCTCCCACTCACTGCTGACAGAAACAGCTCGGCGACTGCGTGGGAGGGAAACGCGGCAGGTTCACTGTCTCCGCTCATAACAGTACAGTACAAGGTGTCTAAATCAAGAAGTTGCCTTGTCGTGTGTTTGGGTGTGTCTCAAAGGTGTGTGTGAATAAAAGCAGACGGTGAAAGATGGCTCTCGCATTGCCTGCTCGCCCTCATTAAAGGAAATGTGTCCTTGCACAGTTTTGCCTCCCTGCTCCGGGGAGGCACAAATGTTTGAACATACCAAATGGCTTTCAGTGGAGCAAACTGAAACGGTAAACACTTGACATTGTGGGAGAGAGATATGAGAAGGCCGGCTGTGAAGGGGAAGGAAGGGAAAATGAGACCGAGCGAGAGGCCACTGGGTGAGCGGAGGCTTATCATGTGTAATCTCCACCGGTGCTGCTTGTCAGTCTCATCATGGCTGACCTTGTCTCGAGCGCTGCTGTAGGCGCGACCCCTCTATCCCGGCTTGGCTGAGCGGACCTGTCACACTCTGTTTGTCCGCGAGCCCCCCCGACCCAAAAATACCGACCGGCGACACTGCGCCCCGCGCACGCTTCACTTCCTTCACTGAGTAACACCATGAAGAGCAGCTGAAGAGAAATAGGTTACACACAAAAAAACCAGCTCACATGCACTGTTCTTTTATTGTACTGCAATACTGTGCGACTGTAACAAAGGCCACTTACACTTTAAAAGTACACACAGTCTGAGTGCATTACGTGGGACTCTGCAGTGTGTTTTTATGTGTGGGCGGGCGGTGAGACAAGGTGGAACAACAGGGATAAAAACTAAATAAAATATAATGCAATGGCCTTACTAATTGCCTTTTTTTATGACTCCAAACGGCTTGTGGTCGTTTTTGTACACCATCCAAACTAAAATATTATTTGCCACTAGCTTAAAGGATAATGCTGTTAAAGATTTTATACCTTTTTTACTGTCAATAAATTCTGCAAAGTCCGCCTTTCATTGCCTTCCGATACCCTGTTTATACAAGCCAGTTAATCCCCAACTGAAGACGTAAATCTTTAAAAAATGTGAGTCACCCAAAGAGAAGGTGAGACAGTGTTTGACTGTAAACTAAACGTACAGTTGTTGGGATATATTCATAATCTACTGGATTCAGAGGTGGGAAGTAACGAAGTACAAATACTTCGTTACTGTACTTAAGTAGATTTTTCAGGTATCTGTACTTTACTTAAGTATTTATTTTTCTGACTACTTTTTACTTTTACTCCCTACATTTTTACACAAGTATCGGTACTTTCTACTTCTTACATTTTCAAACAGACTCGTTACTTTTTAACACGTCAGAGAGAAGTTTGCATTTCCGGTCAGTGCGCCGTCAGTCATCAAACGATCTGAGCCTAAGCGGAGGAATAATAACACATAAGAGACAATCGTACTGCGTATCCTCCATCATCGGGGCTTATCTCATACAAAGGGATTAAATACGCAAACCCATATAATTAATGTATCATTTATAGCGCTATAGTCGGGCCGGACCGAGTCCGTAAGTTGCGCTGCGGCACATAAACAGCTTAGCTAGCGCTACTGAAGAGGAGCGAGCATGAAGGGAGTAACGTGTGGCAGGTAAATGCAACGTTTCTAAATGCTCAACAAATATCAGCAAACACACAAAGTGTGTGCAGTTTGTCACACAGTGTGTCTGCTAGCTAAAAGAAGAGCTGCTGTATTTCAGGGAGAGCAAAGAGAGAGAAGTTCACTCAGAGATGGAGAAAGAGGACAGGAGAGGAAGAAGAGAGGTTAGAATTAAAGGTAAGGACTGGAAAATAAATTGAAGTATGCTGACGTTGTGTAATTCAAAGATTCTATGAAAATACTGCAGTTTAGGTTAGCTTGTTGTACTGTATTTACAGTAAAGCTCTGTGTTGGACTGGAGCACAGTGTTTGTGTTCATGGTCAGAGTTACAGGTTACATCAGTGCAGCAGAGATGAGTTTGAATCAAAGCTGCTGATGCTGAGATTCATTCACTGAGTCCAACATTTCTACAGCCTGTATGCTGTCAGTGTAGGGGATGGAGATCAGCTCAGATAGCTGTGAAATACTGGGTTACATCTTTGAGTTCAGTTCATCCACACAGAGCAGTAAACCTCAGAGCAGCAGCAGCAGGTCAGCTGATCACAGCCTGCACACCAACATCATTTACTGCAGCTCACAATAGAAAGTTGTGATTCTTCTCCCCATGCAGAGCCACTACAGCTGATCTTAGGGTTCCTCCACCTGCTGAATCCCACTGTAACCCCTGAGTATCCTCATGTTGGTGTTTAGGTGGAGGCACAGTCACCCTCTACTATGGAGGACACAGAGAATAGAGCTGTGTTTAAATTCCCTTTCGCAGTTTGTGTCCTACATAACAGTTTTAAGCTGAGTGCACTCATTAGGATTAAAATTTAGATTGGAATAACATTTGTATTCTCATGTAATATTATTTTATATTATTACAATAATATATAATGAGGTTCGGTTAGTTTTACACAAAAATAGCAGGTAGAAACATCCTCCAAAGAAGTACTTTTACTTTCTTACTTTGAGTACATTTCAGAGCCTGTACTTTTTTACTTTTACTTAAGTAGAGAGGTTGAACCAGTACTTCGACTTTTACTAAAGTATTTTTTAACATAATTACTTGTACTTCTACTTAAGTACAGAATGTCAGTACTTTTGCCACCTCTGACTGGATTTGGGGACCGTAAGAAAAGTTCTCTCCACTGACTGATCCTTTGAAAGGGTAAAAGGTCAGAGCCTTCTCACACATGAACCAATCTCCTTAAATTCAATAAAACAACAATAAATCTTCAAACCACAAAGTTTGAAAAAAAGAGCATAACTGCATCAAAGTAAGCTTAATTTGGCATGAAGAAATATTTTAGTTTCTGTTCCAAAGAAGGAAGGAGGCCCCATGGTAGACCCAGGACACGCTGGGGAGATTATATCTCTCGGCTGGCCTGGGAACGCCCCGGGGTCCCTCTGGATGAGCTGGAGGAGGTGGCTGGGGAGAGGGAAACCTGGGCTTCTCTGCTTAGGCTCCTGCCCCCGCAACCCGACCCTGGATAAGCAGAAGAGAATGGATGGATGGATGGATGGTTCCAAAGTGCAGCTAAACTACAACCAGCATCGTCAGTTATTATCAAGACTAACATCATGTATTTGTGCTGTGATCAGTTTTCAGTGTCTGATCACCTGCCAGTCTCCATAAATTGAGAGTGAAATGTATCCAAAATCATAACATGTGGTAACATTCATACATGCTATAACATTGGTTTGGTTTTAACCACAGTTCTGATAAATATTAGAGATAAAACTCCCTTTTAACAGGAAGAAACTTCCAGCAGAACCAGGCTCAGGGAGGGGCAACATGGAAAAGATCCCGGGCTCTTCTCCCGGGAGGAGAATCAGCTGACTCAAACCCACGTAGCTACCTGCTGTGGTAACCCCATGTGAATAAACAAACAGCCAAAAGTGACTTCATGTATGTGGAAACAAAATATTTCATTTTGTAATAATGACTTGCAGACAGTTCTGTTGTTGCCTCTGCCAAGGAGGATATGCTTTTATTCAGCACGTTTCGTCCGCCTGCCTCATCACTCATACACCAGAGAACACATCAGAGAGTATGCAGACTGGAGCAGCCAGGAATCAAACCACCAAACTTCCGATTAGTAGATGGCCCACTGTACCGCCTGAGCTACAGCCACCCCGCTGGAGGCATTCGTGTGTGTGTGTGTGTCATTCTGTCTGTAAACATGATAGCTTGAAAAGTTTTGACTGGCAAAACTTTGTAGGGGTGTAGAGCAGGGTCATGTTAACAATCCATTAAAATCAGCCTTCCATCCACCAAGGTCTTCAAGGCCAACTTAATGATATATTGGTGGAAAATGGACAAAAAGCCTATATATAACTTATAACTTAGAAACTATGATTCTTACAGATGTGCTGTGTTCAAGGTCAACAGTTGGAACTGAAGGTCAAAGTGATAATAATGTTATATAGAGCTATTTAAAACGATATTTCTCACTGCCATTGTTTGTATTAACAACATATAGGCATATAGGGAATGATATATGGGGATTCTTAAAACATTAAATACATAAATGGATTAATGTGGACCTCTGACCTCTTCTTCAGGGTCAAATAAGGTCAAACTTTCATAAAATGTCTTTTATCTTTAAAACTCTGTTTAAATTTCTACTGCTTTTGTTTGTATTGCCAGTAAATGATGCTGGTATGAGGGGATTCTAATCACATCATAGTGTGCATCCAAATATCATGTCACACATTTGACCTCTGACCTCACTTTGTTAAAATGGATTTAAACAGGGCAAAAAACAAAAGCCTGCACTTTTACTGCACTACAAACTTCTTAAAATACGTTTAAAAGAACAAAGAAAACAAAATGAAGATATTCTAAATACAAAACTATTCCCTTAAAAGTAAATGCTGCTCAGAGAGTGAGCTGCCTTGGTGGAGGTTTGTGCTGAGTTCTTGTTTTTGCTGCTGTTTTCATTGTTGGCCAACCAGAAGATGGAGCCTGAACACCATAGCTGATTATAAAAAGCATGTTTAGGAAGCTCTGACAGTTTGTTAAATTAGGAGGACTAACTGATCCGTGTACTGTTCAGATTCAATATGCAAAGACTTTAGAATAGAATAGAATAGAATAGAATGCCTTTATTGTCATTATACAGGATGTACAATGAGATTGGAGGGCCACTCCTGTTCAGTACCATCCAATTAGTAAGTCAAACTTTCTAAGATTTTCTAAAATAAAAATAATCTGATATAATCTAAAAATATACAGAAAATAAAATGTATAAAAATACAGAAAATAAGAGAATATATAAAAATATATATGTTGTAAAAAATAAAATAAGTGTATACATATAATAATGACGATGGTGACTATTGCACTTGGTGAATGAATATTGGATATTACACAATATTGGTGTGATAGATATTGTTCAGTATGAATAATATAATATTGCACAGAGATGTGGGTATTGCACGGTTAGAGTGTGAGTGTGTGAGTTCAGGGTGGTCATTGCTCTGGTGAAGAAACTGTTCTGGAGTCTGTTTGTTCTGGCTTTGATGCACCTGTAGCACCTGCCAGAGTGCAGCAGGTCAAACAGTTAAAAGCCAGGGTGTGAGCTGTCCTTGATGATGTTTTTGGCTCTGCTGAGGCAGAGGGAGGTGTAAATGTCCATCAGGGAGGGGAGAGGGCAGCCAATGATTTTTGTGCTGTCTTGACTACCCTCTGAAGCCTCACCCTGTCTGCCTCAGTGCAGCTGCCGTACCATACTGTGATACAGTACGTCAGCAGGCTCTCAATGGATGAGCGGTAGAAGGTCAGGAGCAGGTTTGAGTCCAAGTTGTTCTTCCTGAGGACCCTCAGGAAGTGAAGTCGCTGCTGAGCCTTCTTGATAACAGCTGTGATGTTATCTGACCAAGAGAGATCAGCAGAGATGAGGACACCAAGAAACCTGAAGGTGTGGACCCTCTCCACACACTTGCCATTGATGTAGAGGGGCGCTGGGTTAGTCCTGTGTTTCCTGAAGTCACTGATGATCTATCTACAGCTTATTCATGCAAGGCAGAGAATAATGACTCTATTGAAACAAATGGTAACAATTTTGCTGAATTTAAGAGATTCCAGGACTTACTGTGTGCTATAGTTGACTGTTTTGTAAAATAATAAAATCTATTTCATCTAGTAGTTACACTACATAATTTTCTAAAAAATTAACTTACCCATGTGGAGTTGCTAGTTCAGGAACATTGTTGATGCAGCTTTGTGCCTTTTGTGATCAGAGAGCGTTCACTATAGCTGGTTGGAAAAGGTGGCTGTTAAAGAAAGAGTGGCTGAGGAAGATGAGCCCACATTGATGTGAACTGTGATGCAGTCAGAACTGATGAGGAGGGGATTGTTAGCTCTGATTGCACACTCAGTGGTGATCAAATGTAAAAATGCATGCTGGGTAACTATTGATAACAAAGAAGATATGCAGGGGATCACTGTCTGATTATTTTGTTGCAGCTTTTTTTTCCATCCAGTTTTTGATTTGTGCGTGAACTAACATTTAGGAAGGTTGTAGGACAGGTTTATTTAGACAGACTGCAGCAACGGACCAATGATTTAACATTTTCTAACAGGACTTCAGCTTAATCTACTATTTCTACAGATCCCGCCTGGTCTCACTTTGAAACTATTTTTTAGATTCTGTTAGTGGACTTTTAGCTGAATGAGATGTAAGCTGTAAAATATGAGGAAATAGTTACTCTTTTTTCACATTAAAAGCCTGTAGCTTGCATATTTGACTGGTGGAAGAGGTAAAGCTCTTACCTAATATATATTATCCAGGGCAAACAGCATTAGCTGAGTTTGTAATTAAGCATACTTACATGGTGACAGATAGCAGTGTAAGAAGAGCACTTAGCCTAAATAGATATTTTACACTGAGAGTAACTGGATGCTGTTAAATTACAGGTGCAAATACAGCTCCTGCTTTCTTTTATATACAGTCTATATTTGAAATTGTGAGTAAAACAATGAGTCGGTGAGTTAGGATGACAATCACAGCCATTCAGTGGAAAATTATTAATTATAAATGTCCTCATTAAAGAGAGAACTAACCTGTATAAAATAACAGTGAGTTGCCAAGCCTCTAATCAATAATTAATTATTACACTAAAACCCAGCTGTTTTATTAGAGAGTTTTTAGTTGGGACATTTAATGCAGTCACAGTGTTTTCACCTCATAGATAAACCATAAAAGTATTAACATTACAACACGTGTGCGTTAACTTTTTAATTACTAATTGATTACCTGTCAGGCAGTGCTAGCACCGAGCAGCCACAAAACACCTGGAAACGTGCACAGTGACAGCCTGATCTTTAAAGCCCTCTGAAACGCCACAAAACACAAAACAACAAAACATCACTAAATCATTTTAAAACATCCAGAAACCATTTCTGATAATTCTTACCCTTTTGTGAAGCGCGTTCAGCCAGTTTGATGCAGAGACAGTGTGGTCGCCCCTCTGTAGGTCATACAAACACAGGTAAAAGCTGCACACATACTCACACAGCTGGAGCTACTTCCAGTTACCTTCTCCTCCTAATTTTTTTTTTGATTGCTGTTGCGTCCCCACACAAACACACTTATGAACTTTACATAAAACAACATAATGCCTGAAGCCTTCGTGGTAAACATCTACATGCTTGCAAGAAAATGACAAGAGTGACCAAAAGAATAGTAATATTTGGCATAATGTGATTTTTAAAAAGAAAAAAGAGCCACCACAATAAAAAGTAGGTCTGGCCCCTCCGCTGCTTATGAATGAAGCAGACAAATCACTGATTCCCAAGATGGTAATTGTGAGTCAAGCAGAACTGCAGCTAATTAAAGAAGGAACTGTCTCAGATGAAACAGACACTAAATGTTTTTGCTGTGGGGGAAACTCTTGAGCGGTCTCTGCGGGACCTCAAAGTGCTGAGATTTTTGTTTCAGCACAACTCCGATCCTGCACTGGAATAAGTCACACGAGGCAGGGAGTGACTGAACTCTTGAGATCAAACTATTTTCAGTCTTTAACAGGTGACACGTTTTTCAGAGAGTAACAGGAAACCAGATATTATGGAAATTAGGAGACATCTCTTTGTAATTAAAATTCAATCTAAAGCTCCCCTCAGTCATAAGAGCTGCACAGACAGCAGGATTGTTCCTAAAAAAAGCACTTGCTCAGTGGAAGTGGAGGACAGATCTCAGAGGTCAGTAATACTGGAGCTCAAAATACCAACCTGCACAATAATGCTACATAAATGTGAAAAACCTGAAGCCTTGAACCCTACTAATTATGCTATGTGAGCATGGTTTGGATCCACCTGTCCTCTTACAGAGAAGGATCAGTTTTGTCATGTTTTGATTGAATGATGTATGATGTAGAACTAAGTGTAGATTTCCACGCTTCAGTCAAAGTGGAACTAAGCTGCATATTCTTTATGTGGCAGCTGGGAGCTGAGCTGTCTATTTGTCTCCATAAGATGGAGCTGTACTCACATATATTTTGCAGTTGGTGTCTGGTTTTAGGTAGGAAGTAGACAGCAGGTGGTGCTGATGATTTACTACATTATTAAAAAAAAAAAAAGTCTAAATGAAGGTTTAATGATTAAATACTTGAAATATCCCTGTTATTTGACCATAATTCACCAGTCTGCATTGTTTTCATCCTCACCTTTATCACTGCTGCTGAACAAAATGACCACAAAGCTCTAAATGTACATTTTAGCTCTCCCACATGCTGTGATTTGAATTAACGGGCCTAATCCCAAACTTAAAGCGGTCTGTACCCCAGTCACCTTCATCCTTTCAATTCACAGGAAGGAAATTTTGAAATCTTCACACATTTATAAAATAAAATGAGTTCAATGTAAATAATCTAATATACCTTGGTCACTTACCAACTGGAACAGACCTGCAGTGGTTTGCTGAGAAGAGCTTCAGCGTGGCCACAGAAAGGAGAACCTCTATGCCCGAGGGAGGATTATAGTCATTTCAGCAAAGATTGGACTGTAGGAGAAGAGCTGCGTGGAATATGTGCCTGTGTGCATTTGCATGTGTGTGTGTGAATATGGGAGACTGGGGTCATCATTGACATTCATTATAATGAAGTCGTCACCCTTTCACCTCTCCCACAGTTGCTAAAAGCATCACGCCCAATCTGCACTGGTTTAGTGGGAGGAAAGATCACATCGACGTGCATCACACACGGGCTGAGAGATAGGCGGCTGTTATATGTTATAAGGTGCTGTTTGATATAGACAGTATATGTGCTATCACTGATAGTTTTCTTTTTTGTTTTTACCACCTTGACATTTGAGATATGGCCCTGATTATCCAGGTGCCTCTGTGTTTTACAAGAAAACTAAATGGCTAATCCTGGCTTATTCTTAGTCAGCCTGATTATATTAAGCTAGCTTTAAGTGATCCCAGGTAAGATGGCTCCAACAGGTCTTTGAGAGTTTAAAGACAGAAACATCAAGTCTCCTCAGTACCAGCATTTGTTCAGACCAGAGAGACCTTTTTCTTTTAATTACCACTAATGACTTACTTCAATTACCCTTGAAGTAAGTCATTTTTAAAGCTTGAAAAAAACACAAGTATTGATATTGATATTAATCTTTATCTAGATCTGTCTCCTCAAGGCCACTGAAATCTGACTGGTTGGATGTAATTTCATGTAGCAAACCTTAAGAAAGCTGTCGTTTTGTTGTCTTTGAGTCAGAAAATATCAGGAAATGGTGTCCTTTGCTCTAGTTGTCTGTTTGAGTGAACTAAGTTTCCTTCTTTGTTGGGGACTACTGCCAAGCTCTTCCCTCACCTCTCCCGAGTGTAATTTTATTGGATGCCCACTGCTTCTCTGCCCTTTCCTAGACAACTTTGTCCATGAATTGCTTTGGACTTGAATGAGCTCAGTGTCTCCCTATACAAGCCCTGGCTAGCAAATAAAAAGTTTGAGAAAAAGTACCACAAACTTGCACAAAGTCATGGAGGAATATACTCGAGAATTAGATCTGACTCCTGGTTCTTTTTTCCCCCTTTCAGTAAATTGTATCCTGTGCTCTTGATTGGGCCTTCCTTAAACCATTGCTAAAAAGAGAAATGTTGCCTTCAGCCCCTCAATATCTGAATTAATACCAGCAGAATAATAGACCTGGAAATAATATTGATCTCTTGTATGCTATCTATGTTATTGTTACAGAGGGCTATTTTCTTTCACCCCGGGTTATCTGATGACTATTATTGTGTTGTAGTATTCCCCCAATTAGCTGTGTGGGGCCAAGAATAGGATGAGCATTTCTAACAAATGTATTTTATTTAGTTTATGTTTTTCAGCTGTGAAAATATTGGATGTTTTTGTGTCTGTGCATGCATGCAGCCATACATTGCAGAGCACTCTTGTATGTGAGCAAGTGTGTACTTGTGCGTTGCGGGTGATGTTGACTTCCTGAGGCTGATCACCACCTTCTTTCCAGCGTCTTGTTTTTGCCCATCTCGCCGCCTTTGTGGAAGTTGTGTGGGCACCCTCTGGATTGCCTCACCGCCGAAGCATGCCGGACCCTGTTATCCAGCTATCCATCTGTGTTATTGATTTTTTTTTTTTCCCCTCTTTGTAGAGTTTCATCTTTCCTCCACTTTTCTGTAGAGCGATGGAGAGGGAGGGAGTGTGAGAAAGGAGGGGCGAGCGAGGGGGCAGAGCAGAGATCTGAGAGCTTGGAGAAGGGGGGGGGGGGGGTAGCGTTGGAGGAGCAGAGCAGTGGTGGGGCTTCTGAGCGTAGGGGTGTAAGAGGTTGGGATGGGGTGGGGGGAGGGCACTCAGCCTGGACTATGGATGAGCAGAGATGGAGCGAGAGAGAGAGAGAGAGAGAGACGCTTGAAGTGTTGAAGCTTCTCCCTCTCTCTCTCTCCTCTTCGTTTCTCTCCATTCTCATGGGAGCACCCCCCACCCCCCTTTCCCAACCCCTCATCCCTCATCTTTCTCCTTCCTCCCTCCTCCATCCTGCTCCAAGGCGCCTCTGGTACACACGCTCCACTTGCCACCCCTCCTCCTCCTCCTCCCCTTCCTCCTGCCTCTCGCTCCGTCCGCCTGCCTGCCGTCTTTCCATCCCGGGGGGCTCGGGCAGTGCTGGCGGCGCAGCCGTGATTTGCAGGAGATTTGTCTAAGTGAGAAGCAATTAGTGCGCCTAAGCACCACTAATGTATGCATGCTGGAGCCGCCCCTCCCGCTTGGCAGTGCCAGGGGCCAGGCCAGGCTCGGGCACAGTTTACCTTCTTTCTCCTAGTCTCAGCTTCTTCTTTTCATCTAGAACTGTTGTCTTGCTCCAATGATGATCCGGTACTCTGTGATCTATGACCACACTATGACTTAGTGGACCACTTAGCTGTGTTACTGTTTACCACATCACTTTATTGCAAGTATTCAGAACTGTGCATTTCTCCAAAAGGTGGCAGTTTAGAGTGGGGTTGTGAACCTTCTCTCTTCTAATCTTCAGCGAGGTGCATGGAAGCCACTTCTGTCCTTCATCCTCTCCCACACAAGTTTCCACTGCAGACTCGAAGGAGTAAACCTGGAAAGTTAGGTCTGTGAATGATGGTGAGCGGTAGCATAATTTGAGTGCAGTAATCCATCCACACATTAGTATACACACTTAAATGAACACACACACACACACACACATACACAACAAAGTGGAACAGTGGTGGGTGGTAGGATTCCCTTTGAAACCTGCGGTGTAGAAAGGCTTGTTTGCGATCGAGCATGCATGAGGGACGTTCTGCATGGTGTGACTCTCCAACTACTTGAAAATGAACTTTGGCCTTTTCTACATGTTCACTCTCTCTGACTCAGACAAAAACAAGATTAAGTCTGCTCATCCTTACGCCGTGCTGACTGCTTTCCAAGTGGGAGCCTGCATGGACTGTGGGTGGTTTTGAAGCAAAGTGCTTGTTAATTAAAGATAGGCTAATTACTGGCGCTTCTTAGCCTGGCTTTTGCGGCGCTGATAAGAGGATAATCCCGGAGAGAAAGGCGTAGATCGAAGTGGTCCCGGATAGACCAGGCCTCCTGCTCGACTGGGCCGGAAGAAAATAAACCCCCACCTCCCCTGTCTCTTCTTCTTTAAAGAGCAGGCCTTGCAACCAGGGTATAGAATATTCAAGCAAGCTGCACTTCAGCTGGAGGAAGCCTACACAAAAGGCTCAGAGACATTAGCCAATGCTCGTTAGGCTGAGGGTTCCTTAGTCTCATTTTTTTCTTACATCCACTATTTTAGCTGAATTAAAGAAAAATAAAGTGTTGCCATGTGTTTTTTAAATTCCCTTGTGGAAATTAACATGTCACTTTTTCCCCATATGAGGAAGTCTCATTAGTTTTAGAGCTACGTGAGCTACACATGTTGTGATTTACTGGCTTGCTCGCACTCACATGAGCAAGTTGGACGTCTGTAATTTGGATGCTTGTTTGTGGTCAAATAACTATATCCATCCTTATTCCACATACATGAACAAGCACACACACACACACACACACACACACACACACACACACACACACACACACACACACACACACACACACACACACACACACACACACACACACAGACATGTAAATAATCACATTTATAATCCGCCTCACATTCACATGACTGAAAGGTTGCATGACCCAACTATCATTCACATGCCTCTAACCCATATTTTGTCATGGGGAGCTAGCCATTAGCACTTGCTGGGCTGTTCCCATATGCTGGGCCTCCACAGATCTATAATTCAGAGGTGGCAGATGTCCCCATGCAATATTCATGAGTGCCGTTCCAAGCCGGGCTAGCAAGCGAGCTTGCGGTAGAACCGTCACAAGGTCCCTGCATATAGATTGTGTGTTCGACGTTGACCCGCGAGTGCACCTTTCCCGTGACTCCTTCATGCAAATGTGCCACAATGAGATTCTCATAGACAGAGTTTAGCCAGTCACTCTCTCAGAACACAGATAGCATCATGGGATTTGGAAGGGACATAGGTGTTGTGGTGATGGTCTTTGGTTATGTATGAATAATTGCATGAAACAGAAAGTCTTTTCTTAAAGAGGCACTTCATTGCTTTTACCTGTCATTTCAGTTGTGAAGAAGTGCTGGGTTCTCTCACCCATCCCATACAAGGTCTAGAGTCAGAACATATCAGCACTGTCCCTTGGCTCTTGTGGTATCGACCCTACAGCTGCAGGTAGTTCTTGTTTTATTCATCGTGGTTTTTGGGGCATCTTTTACTGAGACTGCTGCTGCCTGAAAGTCATCAGAGGTTTTCTTCATTGTCAGTTTGTTGTTATAGACAGTTTTAAAAGGGTCTGACAGTCATTGTGTTCTTTTGGTAGATGGTTTATTCAAAGTATCATGAGTCAACTTCCTGTAAAGCGGCAAGAGCTAGAGACCATCTAAAGTTGAAAATTGAAATGCTGTTGCTTAAAAATGAGTTAAAATCTCATTTGATTCTGCAAAGGTGAAAGCAAACTCACAGAGATGCACATCTTCAAATAAGAGTCAAACAAACATAGTGCTAAGTAAGAAAATGCAGTCATTTTATAATTTTGCTTATCATTTATTCCAACTGCATGTGGGAATATGGGATACAGGTGCCGAGGAAGAGGCCGCATTTTGTGTGTACGTGCATGAGCTTGAAGGGTCTATGTAAATCACACCTACATACCTGAAGAGACAGCAGTGCTGTGTGCTGATATCCTCAAAGAGTGGGAGATAAAACACACAGGCACCCAAGATCACAAGCCGCCGCCAGTTCCAAGCCTGGCCGGCGCTGAACCGGCAACTTGATACCTCCTCCGGAGCCCTGCGGAGGGGGAGAGTGGGTGTGGGAGAGAGGCTTCCATAAAGTCTGGTCGGCCGTAACCTGAGCTCCCAGCAGACAGCCACGGTGCCTCGCAGTCAGGCACGGAGGAGTGTGTGTATGTGTGAGTGTGTTTTGAGATGAGATGGGTGACATGCTGGCACACGCTTATTACCATGATTGGGATTGGGCCTAGTGTGCATTTGTAGATTACAAATACTCCAAAACCACTCTGAAATTCTTCCCAATGTGTCAATACATTGATTTCTTTAAAAAAAAATGTATTAATTTTCTTACAGCGACCCTTCCGCTCTCTGTAATTGATACAGACGACGAGATGACGGGACCTTTGTCATTGAGTCACTGAGCTTTTCTTTCCTTCAGGCTTTAGGCTTTTCTCCAATATCCTCCCTCTTTACCCTCAGTGAGCTTCCAACGTGACTGTCATCCAAAACATCCAAGATGTCAGCGAGCAGAAAACTACCGTCAGCTGCCATCTTGCTTGCTTTCGCTGCCAGAGTGCTGCCCTTTACAGATGTGAGCTCAGTGTTTGTGGTGCAGGAGCGTATTTGAGGTGAAGGAGAAGTAGGGTTTGGAGGAGGAGGGGGGTGCTTGTCTCTGGGCTGGCAGAGGGACAGGAGCCTCTTGTGCTGTTGCAGTGGGTGAGGAGGTTAACTGAGCCACAGCAGAGCCAAGATGCTGCCTGGGATATTGACAGGTTGGAACCTGAGGGCTCCTGCAGGATAGGAACAGACTGCCAGAGGCTTGGTTACCACCACTGCCTGCCTGCCTCGGAGGGAGGGAGGGGTGTTAGAAGGAGAGTGGGCTAAAAGGAGGAGCAGGAGGGTAATTTGGGAAGAGTGGGTATGAGATAGGAATCTGAGATTTCTTCCTTCAGTATGGATTAAAAAAAAAAAAAAGGATTATGAGGAGGGCGTGACTTGAGTGATTGAGTTGGGTGATATTTTTGCAATCAACATCACAGTATCGATGAGAATTTTGCCCTTATAGTGTTAAAAAAAATATCACAAAACCAAATTCTAAACTGCACATAAAACCATCAAAGTGATGTTCATTTTGGCGAATTGTGATCAATTGTAATGTTTCATACAGGCAAAGCCCTCATTTGTTACTTTTCAATTACATTTTGATTGGAGTAATATGAGTTTTACCACATCGTTCTATGAATCGATGGCACAACCGGATCACGTCTCTGCTGAAGTAGCACTATCTTTGAATACTCGCCAAGCCCTGGAGATCGAAAGACAGAGTAAAACCTGTAGAGTAAAGATTTGTTGTGGTTCCACCATCTTTGTGGAGCTTCACTTTGCTGCTTTCACTTGCTAAGGAGCTGAGTTTATGGTCTGTGTGGTTCAGGGTCATTTGCCATGGTAACGGTAGACCAGGTCAGAGGTGATTGGCTTAGCTGAGAAGCTTGCTGGCGGCTGTTTGTTGATTCTCTGATAAAGGTGACCTACCCCCGACCTCCACACAAATCAATACTGCCTCCTTAAACTTTCATTTGTCCTCATTTGCTTGTGCTCACCCGCACTTGGGAGCAATTAAAGTGTGTCTTTTTAAATCTAGAAAAAAAAATGTGGTTTTTAGCACAGACTGAATTTAAATGGAGAGATCTTTAGTCGCTATTATTCATGTATTGAAAGAAATGAAAATATTCCAATGTTATTGCACCCTAAGAAGCTTTAAGAAGGGATTGGACTGTTTAAATTTGCTGTACGTCCATGTTTCATGTGTGCAGCATAAGCTAAAATTTAAATGGAAACTGGCCTGGCTCTTTTTTTAAGAGTAGGCGAAGACGAGGTTAGTAAATTTCCAGTCACATGGTGATTTCACAGAATCATTTTTGTGTTCTGTTTATAGAGAATGAGCGTGGTGCAGGGAGTCCCTCCAACGCAGGAAAGCCTTTGAGAAGCTCCTTCCTGTTTCTTTACCTCCTCTTCATTGCACTTTTGTTTCTCTCTCTCCTCTCACCCCCTCATTCTCACTTTCACCGCCCGTAATCCCCGGTATAGCCTGTGAGGTTACAATGTTCCCCTGCAGAGCAGCAGGGCTGTGTGGGCTCCTTGTTATTTATTTTTTTTTTTGTTGTTTTTTTTTCTTTGGTACCTCTCACATGTATTTCTCCATTCTGGGGTCACCCTTTTCCACTCCCCCACAAAGGGAATCACCTCACTTGAAGGCGTTTTCGTTAATTAAGTGGGCAGTTCCACTGAAACATTAAAGTCATACACAGCGTGAGTGACATAACATGGTGTCATGACAGGTCAAAATACAGTCTGTGCCTCAGAGCTTGTTTATTGCTGTGTATCAGACTCAAGCTTCGATGCTTTATTGCTGCATCAGTGTAACTGGCAGGAAACTGCAGCTTAGGTACGAAACATAAACTGCATTAGGCATTCGCTTTACAGTGACGCACACACAGCTACTGCTCAGCAAATTCTCACTGCGCACCGGTGTCAGAGTATAACTATGAGCTTCGTGTTGGGAACCAAAAAAAAAAGCCAAATTGTTTCTGTTATAAAGCCACAGTCCTTTTCTCCCAGTTCTTCCTTCCACAGTCACTGAAAACACAGCACGTCATCTTTGCTGTTTTACTACAGAAATGGCTGCTATTATTCTTAGAAAAACAAACTGTGTTAGGTTTCATGAGATGAGTAATGTTTGCTTGTTATATAAATCTGTGATGGCATCAAAACATTTATCTAGAAATGCCACATATTATTAATGTAACTCTGGCTATGATGTCATTACCCCCTCATTTCTGTAACAGACGGTCTGAAGCCAAAATACGGCCTCGAGTGCTCTTGGCTTGTTGGAACATAGAGTAGATGTATGCGTATGTGTGTGACCTACAGTGTATTATCTCTTGAGAGTTTTGCTGTCATGCCGTTGGGAGGGGTGCGCGTCGTGGCCGTGGCTGCGTGGAGCAGCAGCACAGGAAACGCGTCAAAGCACTGAGAGCTAACTGGAACCAGATGTTTGAGGCTACCGACCGGGGGATTCTCGCTGTGGAACAAGAGCGTCAGCGGGGGAAGTTCACTTCCCCCCTGACTGCCTCGCTATCTTCTCTGTCTGTATCTGAAGCTTTTCTTTTTTTAGTCGTCTCCTTATTTGTCAAAATCGCTTCGTTTATCTGCAGCTTGTGGTGTAAACTGGTAAAAGGCAGGAGATCAAAACGGTGACCAAGAAACTGACTTTTTGAATATCTCGCATAACAAGAACAGTCACATCTTCCAAAAATACGTGTAAATACAAATATGTGGATAAATTAAGTGTCTGAGTCAGCGTATGTTGCAGTTATTGGTTTAGGTTACATCAAACATAACAACAGTAACAGTTGTGATATCTAACAGCAGATTTCACACAACTTTACTGATGCAACCCAGTGCTGCTTACTGCTTCTCTTTGCATCGCTCTGCCTGCTAGGAGTGGGAGATGGAGTTGGCCTGCTTTCTGTTGCCTGGAAGCACTGCCTGCCCTCCTCTGCTTCACAGACTTTCACATATACACACATGTGCATTTAACCACACGTGCATAAACACTGACAAATGCACAGTTCTTATTTCCTCATGTATAGCAATCGTTGCATGGCACTCATGATCAGCCCACTGCAAACGCTGGATGCGCATGACTCCAGCTGAGCTTCCAGTCTTATCCCAGACTCTTTGCTGCTGTTGGTGGATCCACTAATGCAGGCCACTAGACGTCAGTGACACCAAAATAACACACACACACACTGTCCCGCGGTGACAAGTGTTTGGCAAAATCAGCAGCCGACTGATAGAAACAACGAGATACGGCAACAACACGCAAGACGCTGAAACAGTCGCTGGAGATAAGAGGCACTAAAAGCTTGTGCAAGTAGATGCAGGTCTTACAGTGGGAGTAAGATGGCTACTCTATCAGTTTTTGGTCAGAGCGGTTTTCTGTGTTGGTCGCAGGTGAATAGGCCCAGCCTGAAGGTCCCGCATAGCTGCGGAGCAGCGTTCAGGAGGCTGTTAGTCTTATCATCGCACACGCACACACAGCGTCCCCTCTGACCCCGGCCGTTTCCTGCCCTTGGCTGATCTATTGGCTGATGCCTGCCCTTTGACTGTAGAGAAAAAGAGGAGGGGAGAGAAAGTGTGTGTGTGTGTGTGTGTGGGTCTGTGTGTCTGTGCGTGTGTGTGTGCGCGCGCGCGCGCGCGCGCGCGCGGGCGGTTGTGTGCTCGTGGCCTGTCCCAGCGAATCGATATCCGTCTCGTATCCGTGAGCTGTGCCTGACCCCTGGCTGACCTTGCTCAGCATTGGCAGTTGGAGTTCGTTTTTTGCGTTGGGGTCTGAAAATGTGAGAGGCACACTGACTTTTACCCCGTCGCTAATAAAGGTCTGGGGCTGCAGAAGAGTGTGAAAAGTCCTGAATTAAATGTGCCAGTCTGACGAGGCAGCAACAATGTGCCTGAAAAACACTGAAAAAAACATGAAATATTTGGTGTGGTTGCTGATAATTTCACATTTGATCAGCTTGTTTTATTTTTATTTGACCTTTCTTTAACTGGGACAACCCTGCATTGTTAAAAGTAACATGTTAGGGATTAGTGAGACATGATTATTAGCTGGAAACAATGAATTATAATACATTTTTATGGAGACGTGGATTTTAAGGCCAGTACTCATCATTGGTGGTATGGTCTCGGGAATAAAAGCAAAAATGCAGTAAAAAATTTTTTCCGTTCTTCTTTAAAATTTTATGTGGATGACTGTGCTGTGCTCATGGCTGAGATACTAAAAGCCTCTCGGATGGTGCGACTGTGTGCGTGCATGCGTGTGCATGCCTGTAAGTGTGAGACCCACACAAAACTTGTCTTGACGTTAGTTTGCTCGCTGAACTCAGCCTTGCGTGCTGTTGGTGTGTGCTGATAGAGGCTCCAGCTCCCGGGCTAAGCGGGGCTGTGGGTGCTATAGCCGCCGTCGGCACTAATTGAACCCTGCCGCTAAGGTAAGGGAGGAGGAGGAGGCTGTCAGTGAGAGAGAGAGAGAGAAGAAAAAAGAAGGAAGAAAAAATAGCGAGGGCGAAGTGCCCCTGGGGGGTTGGGTCCCTGCCTGCCTGGCTGCCTTTCGTTCTCCAGCTCCTTCCCCCCTCCCCGTCTAAATAGCCGTGCCGGCGCTCCAGGGCTTCCTGTGCCTTATCTGCTGATAATTGGGCACTGGAGCTCCACAGCTCGCTTATGAAATATAGATTCCTGACGGAGGGGAAGGATTGGGGTGGGGCGGGGGGAGGTAAGGTGGTGGAGAGAGTGTGCAGGCAGAGAAAAGCCCCTGGACGTATCAGAGAGCGTGGAGCCTTGTGGGCTCCGCTGTGTTGCTCTGGCTCATTTAGCAAACACAGCCCCAACAGTTAGGGCGAAGGCCTCTGTGCTGAGCAGCCCACACTGTCACAGACAATTGAAAGACAATGCTTTGTTCCTATTGTTCGTTGCACAGGGTTCAAAAAGCTATAAATTGCGGGGGTGAATATTTTTTGTGTGTGTGTGTGTAGTTTGTCGCAGAGAATGTGAAACCTTCGAAGCAATTTTCAAACATGTTGCAGAGAATCGCCCGACATGTAAGTCAGTGCTCGGTGTTTTACTGGCTCGCTCCTGGAAATGGTTTGAATGAGCAGCCTGCGTAACTGCGATGCCATTTAAGCGTGTCCTGATGAGGGTATGTTATGAAATTCCTGTGTTCTGAAAGTATTCCTACGTGTACGAATGGGAAAGGGTGTTATTTTCCTGTAGCGTAATCGGGATGCTATCTGCGGTCTCATGGGGGAATGTTATTAGATCACAACATGGAGATGAAATCCCAGAGAGAGAGATGGAGGGAATACTCTGCTGGGTGCTCAACACAACATCTCACTTAATCCAAGGCTGCTTTTGCTTTTAGCTTTGAGCAAGGCTGTTCATTTAGAGTTTCATTTTCCAGCCGTTATCCAGTCATTTTGGGGGAAGGATTTTGTTACCTCAATAGAAAACCAAATTCATATAAAAAAGGCATTTTAATGTACATTGATGAAGTGAGTTTTCCTTCCTGTGCACCCCCCCCCCCCCCCCCTTTTTTTTAGCACTTCACTAGTGTAGTATATTTGCCCAACAGATGAAAGATCCCTGGTTCGAGGGTGGGAGGAAGCACAAATATCTGGGGAGGGTTGTGTCAGGAAGAGCGTAAACCAGAACTTGCAGAAAGCCCCATGAATGCATTACAGCTGCGAGTGGACAACAGCACAACAAGAGTGTCTTCTCTTTATGTTGTCCTTTGACTGTCCTCAAGTTCATTTCAAACACACTCTCACACTGACAGGTGTATGCATGTCCCAATTACATGATGTGCAGTTGGCTACACTACATGCCCCGTTGTGGGCGTGGACTGGAGTTTGACATTAAAAAAAATAATAATCTGGCTTAAAGGGATCCTCCTCAACATTTTATGCATGAGTTTTCGAAGCTTTATGGTAGCACACAAGCTTTATGACAACCAATACATGAAGTTTTATTAGACTCACAGGGGAATGTTGCACACTCAGAAGTCTTGAGGACTTCTGAAGAAAAACCAAAGCAAATTCTGTACTACTGTGAATGTTGTATTATTATTTTAATCCCGCCTCACTTCTGGACTGTGGCCCAGAGGCAGAGAACCCTGAATTAAAGGCTCCATTATCACTCTGGCCAAAGATACTGCGAGAGCCAATACAATGAGTCACCTGTTACATGTTTTAGCCCCAAATCACCTTTATTTACGGGCCGCAAATGTCTGCGCTGGGTTATGCATCGATCTTGGCAAGGACATGCCCCGCTCCTTGTTCATTTCCCTAGGACCACTGGAGCCCTATTGGTCAATAGCAAATGCAACTCCCTACACTATGGGCCAGACAAATTCATTTCAATTACAATTAGCATGGAGGGCCAGCGGCTGATTTATAGCCTTGTTTTTCTTCCTGTGCATTCCCTCGCGCATTAATCACCCCAGCGCTGGCCCATGTGATCCTCACTTCATCTACCTGCCAAGGCAGCCGCCTTGCCGCACATTCCTGGATCCCTTCCCCTCCATCTTCCATCTTGATCTCTTGTCCTCCTTCCCGTTGA
Organism: Archocentrus centrarchus; assembly: GCF_007364275.1. Classification (NCBI taxonomy): domain Eukaryota; kingdom Metazoa; phylum Chordata; class Actinopteri; order Cichliformes; family Cichlidae; genus Archocentrus; species Archocentrus centrarchus. The sequence goes on from NC_044352.1 coordinate 22,087,163, forward strand.
CTGTGGGGAACAGTGGTTGTCCTTAACTTTCACCTGACAGATCAAAAAGCAGGCCAACACTTAACTTAGAGCCGGGATTTCTGATTGGTGGTCATTTATCATGTACCGTGAGCAGATGGTCGTAGGGCAAAATTCATTTAGAGTTGTGGTCACTTTCAGATTTTTAAAGATTTTTTATAACAGAACACCAAAAAGATCTTGGTTGTGGTCTACAGTATTGTACAAAAGTCTTGTGCCACCCCTCATTTCTTTATGTTTTGCTAGCAAAATGGGAAATAGGTGCAGCAATTTATTGAAACGTGCAAACATAAATGGAAATATTAGAGTAAAAAAGTGTGTACAATTCTAAAGAGCTTGAAAGTCAATATTTGGTATGCCCACCTTTGTTCTTCAATACAGCCTGAACTCTCTGAGGCAGCTTTCTTTCTTTAAGTAGTCTTCAGGAATAGTTCTCCGGGCTTCTCGAAGGACATTCAAAGCTCTTCTTTGGATGTTGGCGACCTTTTGTTCCATCCTCTGTCAAGATGATCTCACGCTGCTTCAATAATGTTGAGGTCTGTGACTGATAGTGTTCCACTGTGTGTTTTTCTATCCATGTATAATTTTACTGCACTGGCAGTGTGTCTGGGATCATTGTCATGCTCACAAACAGATGCTTTCCAGATGGGATTGCATGGTGGTTAAAAATCTGATGTTGCTTTTATGCGTTCATAATTTCATTAATTTTGACAAGATCACTGGCTGAAATGCAGCCCCAAACCATGACAGAACTTCCAACGTGTTTCACAGATGGCTGTACACACTCACTGTTGTATCTCTCTCCTGACCTCCTCTGTACACATTGACGGCTATTTGAACCGTAAATGATCAAATATGGATTCATCACGCTCTTAAATCTGTTGTCACTGATTTTCAGTCCAGTTCTTGTGTAATTTGAGATACCTCAGCCTTTTCTCCCTGCTTCCCTCTGATTTTTTAAGGATACATTGCACACCATGCTGAGATATGCTAGCTAACCGCTCTTTGGGAATCACTTTGTTAGTAAAAAAAAAAATAAATAAAATTTTATGCCTGTCAAACTGTGTTATTTTTCACAGATTCCACTGAAGAAATGACAGCAAATGATATGTTTTTGTAACAGGCTGCAAGTAACAAAGTGCCTAAAGCTACAATTTAAAATAGGTTCTTTGCTAAGTTGTCTGTTATGTGTAGACACAACACTGGTTCATCCCTCGAGTAAAGTGCTTTTTTATGCTTGAATGATTCATAGGTCAGTGTTTAGTCGCTTAACAAACAAACAAACAAAAAATCCTCTGAAAATGGTTAAGTATAAGAACTGGACTGAAAATGAGTGAAAAAGCAGCCAATGTCCAAAGAAAAACTTTGGAGGATGTTTGGAAAGCCTGGAGAACTGTTGCTCAAGAGCACTTTAAATAATTATAAGAAAGGCTCATTGAAAGTAAATTTTTTTTTTTTTTTTTAAAGGAGGGCTGGCTCAAGACTTTTGCACATTACTATATTTAGAAAAAACTTTTTTTCTTTTTTAAATCTCTGCAAACATGCATGCAGGATACACACCCAGTTAAATCAAATCCCAGGTATTTACTAAACCTGTGCTTAGGATGTACATGCCCATTCAATATTTATAACCTCTGATCATTTCCAGCTTTGGAAGCTATCTGTCTTGACTGGGAAATTACGTGACAACCACAAAGCTCACTCATCCTTCGCTTGACATTTGGTTACCATCAGGCTGGGATTAACAGGCCTGTTTTGAATAGTCTGGGAACTGTTTGGGACAGAGCAGTATTTCTCCAGTCCTTTTGTGCTGCGTGGAGACTGAGTCATCTATGCACAGACGTTTCCACTGGGATGATGTACCAATCCCCGGTGGCCGCGCTCAGTCTTGTTTATACTGCACCGTCCACGGCCCTGCGGATCTGGCCTCAGTTCACTTGCTCCTAACCTGTGTCCCCTTCTTGTTTCCTAACCCTTTGACGTTGTACCTCAAAGACTTGGCATATGTTTGTGTGGGTCAGGTTGGGGGTAGTGGTAGTGACCAAGCCTGTGGTTCCTCTGTGGAAAGCCAGTGGACTCAAAGTGCCAATAAAAACAGAAGATGGTGTGCTGTTCTGGGCAGACTAAACATCTGCAGGGACAACATCCTGTGTTGAGCCTCTGTGAAGGGTGGGTGGTGTTGTAAGCATTTGAATTTACGTGTACCTAGATAAAAATGGCTTCTACCTTCTCCAGCAAAGTGGAAGGAAATTAAAAAAAAAAAAAAACTTTGGGTTTTTGTTGCGTTTGATTTTGTTCTTTGTTTTGGGAGGATTTGGGGGAGTTTATTACATTTTTACACCCCCCCCCCCCCCCCCTTGTAAGTACAAGAAATAATCAAAATAAGACTTCCTTTGTTTCAACTTGAAAGTTTACGCATTGTGAGGTGGTTGACTTAAAAGCTAAGTGCCACTGGCATAGACTGAGTATGAAAACTCACATACACTCACAGGTACACCTTACTAGTACTGGGCTGGACCTCCGTTTCCTTTCAGAACTGCCTTAATTCTTTGTGGCACAGATTCAACAATGTGCTGGAAACATTCTTCAGAGATTCGGGTCCATGTGGACATGACAGCTGCACATCCATGATGTAAATGTCTTGTTCCACCACATTCCAAAGGTGCTCTACTGGATTGAGATCTGGTGACTGTGGAGGCCGTTTGAGGACAGTGAACTCATTGTGATGTTCAAAAAACCAGTTTGACATGATATGAACTTTGTGATGTGGGGCATTATCCTGCTGGAAGGAGCCATCAGAAGATGGGTGCACTGTGAACATAAAGGATGGACATGGTCAACAACGATACTCAGGTAGGCCGTGGCGTTTAAATTGTATTGAGTTGATACTAAGGGGCCCAAAGTGTGCCAAGAAAATCTCCCCCACACCATCACCAGTCTAAGTATCCATGCCTTCATGTTGTTTGAGGCAAATTGCGACCCTACCATCTGAATGTCACAGCAGAAATCAGGAATCCTCAGACCAGGCAACATTTTGTCTTCTCTTGTTTAATTTTGGTGAGCTCATTCATCTTATATCCTCAGTTTCCTGTTCTTAGCTGACAGGATGGGGCGCCCAGTGTGATTTTCTGCTGCTGTAGCCCATCTGCTTCAAAGTTCTGCATGCTGTGTGTTCAGAGATGCTCTTCTGCACATGTTGGCTGTAGCAGTTAGTTGTTTGAGTTACTGTTGCCTGTCAGCTTGAAGCAGTCTAGCCATTCTCCTCTGATGTCAGGCCATTCTCTGTAAACCCCAGAGACGGCTGTGTGGGAAAATCCCAGTAGATCGGCAGTTTCTGAAACACTCAGACCAACCCACCTGGCACCAACAATCATGCCACGTCCATTCTTTACCATTCTGATACTCGGTTTAAGCTTCAGCAGGTCATCTTGACCATTTCTGCATGTCTAAATGCACTGATTTGCTGCCACATGATTGGCTGATTAGACATTCACATTAATAAGCAGTTGAACAGGTGTGTCTAAAAGGGACTCGTGAGCATACGCTGATTTCAGAGTTTACCAAAAACTCTAGTTTCACGTTTTCCACCAGACACTCTTTTTATTTGCGTTTCATTTGAGTATATTTAGATTTATTAAGTAAACACGCATTTTAACACAAGTGTATTGTCTTTGCATCTCAGCTTATTTCTCAAATATCTGTCTTGACTTTTATCTCCATTATTCAGGTTGGATGCAGGTTGAGAGCCTTGAAAAGTTAAATCTGGCCATGCATGTGTGGGGTGTGGGTTTTTTTTTTTTGTCCCCGGAGGTGGTGTTTTCACCTGACCTCCGTGTGACCTCAGCAGCCTCCCTTGTTTAACACATGGAGGCTGAGTGAAGAGGTTCAGCCTCTCCCTGATTCACACAGGAAGTTAGGCTTCCCTGTCTATAAACAGTACCAGAATTTGTAGAATAAGCAGTGAAGAGAGCGTGATGGCTGAGAGTCACAATCTTTAAACACAGGTAGCTGCTGGATACGGAGAAGTCGAGGGAGAAATGCGTGTGTTTCTCTTGCTTTTGAAGTATTTATGAGTATCTTCCACTAAGATTGAACTTTTCTCTCAGAAATCTGAGTGTCAGCTCAGGTAGAAATAATTTCACCCACTGAAGCTTTAAGGTATTCATACTTTGATAACATTAAGGTTAAGAGCAGGAAGGATTTTCTCTGAGTCAGGGCATACTGGTCAAAAAGGGAAGAGGAGCTCTCATGCTGCACCGATCACATGTTTTATTTGATCCTGCAGTTTGTTCCACTGGTCCATAACGCCACTACCAACCTGTTTATATATTTTAGTCACCGGTCTTTCATACAATCAAACACCCTGTTATTATGTTCATCTTTTAGTTGATTTATCACATCGCTGGCCAGTGTACACAAAACCTTTCCTTCTCTGCCTCCTACACCCACACATTCTCATTCACAAACACATGAACATTTAGACAACCATACATGTGCAAGCACACACACACACATATACATGCACACACACTTACACACAGAGAGAATAAGCTACCCTGAGAAGGGAATGCTGTATTGGGTTTTCTTCAGGAAGCACAGCTCCTCCAAAGCTCTGGTCAGATGAAAGGCAAAGAGCTGTATCGATCGGCCCCGAGCGGGGGGTGGTGAAGCGAGCGTTGTGTGTGTGTGTGTGTGTGTGTGTGTGTGTGTGTTCTGGCAGGGGTTGGTGGGGGGGCAGAGCCTGTGCCTGTGTGTGTCTGCCTGATGCAGGGCTGCCAGCCAGGCGAGGAGCAAAAGGCCAGAGGGGGTACGGGGGGACTGTGAGGGAGGGGGGCGGTGAGATGTCGCGGTGGCCCTGTGGCTCCAGCATAACCCCCTGGCCCCTCAGTGGAGAATGTACAGCACGTACACACACGCAAACACGCATGCACGCACACAAACACACGCACACACACAAACACACACAATGCCAGCACCAGTCTGCTGCTGTTGATGAGAGCTGTCAGAGAATGAAACAACATGGCTATGAGCGAGAGAGAGCAGGCTGCCAAACATACACAAAACATTTTTTTTTTCTTCCAGTTATCTAGTCTTACTTTTAGGAGTAAGTGTTGTCAGAATTTCTTAGTATCATGGCAGATACAAATACTGACACCTTACTTTGAGAGAAAAACACTTTTTTTTTTTTTCATTTAACAAGTGTTAAGTATCGTAGTCTGATTTAAATCATGAGCCGTGTCTCTGCTGCCAGAGACACGGCAACAATTATCAACGTGCTTAACGAATGTGAACAGGATTATGTGACGGCAGACCCTGTGTCAGCTTTCATCACTCACTACACTCAGCACTGAGTCAGTCTGACAATAATAACTTTAAAACAGCTGAAGCATCTGCTTTAAGACAATGGACTGGCATTCATGCATTGCTTTTCTTGTCTTTCTGTTCACTTGAAGCGCTTTTTATAATCTTATGTTGTCATAATGTTGATTTTCAGACAGCCAGAAAACACAGAAACTATCTCCAGCATTAATTTTCTGTCATTGCCTGATCATTATCAATAAGAGCGAAGCATAGTAACAGCTAGTGCACTTTTTTTTTTCCTGTTTAGCAAAAACAATTAAAGGTGCTATGTGTAAACATTTTACTTTGAAATTTCGTCTAACCCCAGCCCATTTTTCTTCATTTTCTTAAGTGCAGGTTGGCCCGGTTGCTTATGTGGCAGCCCTTTATGTCATTCAGTGGACAGACTCCAACTGCTTTGGATTGCCTCTGCTAATGCTGGTCGTTGTCTTTCTGAATATAATACAAAGTAGCAGTGCCCTCAGCTCCAAATCTTAAACACTGTATTAGGTTATTTTTCTTACAATTTATTTTAGGGTATTACAATAAACTCATTGAGGACTACGGTCAACAACAGCAGTCCAAGAGTCTGAGGACAAGACAAGAGACTCACTAGAGAGGCAGCTGAGTGACCCTGAAGATTACCACTGCTTACTGGGAATCATCAGCTGGGACATGCTGGGACTTTCAAAATAAAACAGCCACATATTGCACCTTTAAAACTGGCCAACACTGAATTGTGTTTAAGTGTAGGAAAATGCCATCCTTTTTAGCTTATTGGCAAAGTTAAATTCAGTGCTGCAAATGTGAAATCGACTCGTACTCCGTTCTTCCTAACACCATTCAAGGAGAAACAAAACTACAGTCTGAGATAAGTAGCTTACACTGAAATCCGCACAAGTACAGAAGATTAAGTTGTAAATCATCCTCTGGGTGTTAGGTAGTACTGCCATGGGCTCATTGTTAATGAAAACAATTTTCTAGATAGGTAAATTAAAAGTTAAACGCTGATAGGCTATTATTTCACTTCTTCAAATTATGTCCTGTGAGCTGCTGCCGGCTCATTTTACAGCAGTTGAGGTCTTATCCCAGCATGCATCTTTCGACCGGAAGCAGCCCACATCGAACAAACCGCTCTCTTTGGAGGCCTTCAGAGACTGTAGTTGGCTTGAATTGCAGATGCATACAATTGTTTTTTGAACGTGCAACTAGAATTAGACAAATAGCTGTGGCATACATAAATTCTTCAGTGTCTTATCAGATTCATTAAAGCCAAGGCAGGACCATATGTGGACTTGGGCTCGCCATACCCGGCCCTCTGTGCTTTGTGCCCCGGGGGAGAGATCGGCCAGGGCGGCTCACTAATTGAAATGTGTTGGCGACTCATTGACGTCTCGGCTCCAGTTTCAGGGCTATTTTGAACCGCAGTGGTGATTGCTGGTTTCACATCACACACAGAAAAAAAAAATAAAAAAAATCAATAGTAGCTGGGAGAGCTAGGTTTTATTCTTTGCAAGCAGACATTAATGCTTTGCAGAGGAGGGTTTGATATTTATCATTTGTCATTTTCTCTCAGCAGATCAGCCTGAGCTGTAAAATACATCTGAACTGCTGAGACTGATAGTCGACGCTGCTTGTGAAGAGTTTCCAGAAAATGTTCAGATTCAGAACAACGTTCACACGACTGACCAGGTCAAGTCAGCGTTCGACTTTTTCGCTTTCCCTTAAAACTTTTCTTGTGTTTCTTTTTGCATGATTTCATCTGAGAGAGAAACTCTTGACCTCAGAAGGGGCCTTGTTATGGAAAAGAGGCTCCTGAGCCTTAAAAATGTTTCGCTTTTCAGAAGGTTGAATCTTTTGGTGTCTTCCACAAAGGCATCAGTGTGATTATATATTGTCTTCTCAGTTTTATTTGGCAGCTCGCTGGACAGAAGATGGCTATTTCAACATATCTAATTGAGAAAACTTATTTACATTGACATTGTCCAAAAGTGTCCATTTAGGTCCACTACTAAATCTCGTAGAACATCTAGAAATGTTTAACATTCAAGGCCTTACCTCTTAGACCCACAGTTATATTGCCATTCATTTAACTTAATAATCTCACAACAATGCCTGCCTTTGTAGAGGTGGTAATGCTGACCGTTGTTTTGATCTTTTGTTGGATTCCAGGGGCCTAATTTGGTATTAAATTGTGGTCATATACGGCACTGCCCATATCAACGGGTTCTGTTTTTATTGCATTGTTTGAAATCACTAAGTCGGATCTCTTGAAGGCTAGTGTAGCCTACTATCTGGGCTTTGGCTGCCGGCGCTGCTACCCTTCAAACACAGAGTGAGCCCTTTGAAAAATGGATTGCGGAAGAGATAAGAAATAATTTATGTTCCTATCACTGCCTCGCACAAATATGGTGGGGAATACTGTGCCAATAACTCCCACAAACTCAGAGAGGCATGCTATCTTTTACTGCACGAATTATTAACGGCGCTTGGGAGGAAGGGGAGACGCTGTGCATTTTTTGCTAGATAGACCTGGCTCATTGCTCGTTGAAGCTTTCAGTTCACCACACAGCATTACAATCAAAGATAAGGGCTCCTCCTAAACTGCAAAAAAAAAAAAAAATGGCTTTAACTGCAAAACTGAATAAACAGTGATGCTGAATTTTTAATTTTATAATTTCCAGCCACATTTTAATATGAGTGAAAGTTTCATTTAGACAAAAAGAGAGGCTGTGAAATCATTATTTTATGTGTGTGTGTGTGTGCGTGCGTGCTCAGCGTCCGTGTGCCTTTTTGTGTGTGAACAGGGAATAAGAGGAGGAGGGGAGAGAGTCCAAAGGGGAGTGTTGAGGGAGGATACTCGGGGTCGGGTGTCCGCTCGCCTCTGTCGGCTGGCGTTGACAGCTACAGACGCTGGTCTAAAATGAGAATCCTCTTGGGCCGCCTGCCTGCCCATCCAGCAAGAAAATAAATCCCATGTGGAAGAGCCGCTGTGTGGGATCACAGACAGCCGCCTGACCCCCCAGATCCACTGGGGGAGGCCAAGGGCGCCGGCACGACAGCAAACTCCCCCCCCTCCAACCCTCCCCCTCCCCTTGGGTTTAATGTTTCTCCGCCTGCTTGCCAACTCTGAAATTCTGGAGTTACAGGACTGTGTTGATCCCACACTAGTGTAGTTTTCAAACTTATTTTGGGCTAGCTTTTGGACGAGTGTTTGGTTAAAGATTTAGCTTTAGGCCCAGGTTACACCACAAAAATAGCAGACAGGTCTCTTTGTGTTTACAGGCCAAAGCACTGTTAAAAATGTTTTAAAAAACAAAATGAAGGAAAACTTGAGTTAAACTGCTTTGAAAAAGCTGCTGGTTTGGTTGCAGGTGTTTAGAGACTGCAAACAGGGGCCAAAAAAAAAGCTGCCTTCACAGAGCTCGGCGGATATTGAAACTGCTGTAGATGTGTTGTTTAGCAAACTCTAATCACAAGGAGGCATTGAACGGACAAATTCAGTGCTTTCCAAGAAACTGAGACTTTTACTCTATGACCCCCCCCCCCCCCCCCCCCCCCCCCCTTTTGTGATGATAACACTCAAGGCCCCAGAGACTGCAGACTCTGTAATGGTTTGTGATATTTTATTCCACAAATTCCAGTTTAGAAGAGCCAAACTCCCTGCGATCCCCTGAGAAGTTCCTGGTCTAGATAAAATGAAAATGAATCAGCAAAGATAGCATCATTTTACCAGAGCAAATACACATAAAAGGAACAACTACAACAGAAGTTTGACCTGAACCAAGAGGTGTTGTCTAGCTTTTTCATACGCTGCTTGTATCCAAAAGAACCACAGCGAGTCTAAGAGGCAGAGAAAGATGCAAGAATAAGGTGAACTTCAGTGTCTAGTGCAGGTTAGGACTTTTAATTTTTATCATAACCCAGATTTTATAGAATTTGGTTTAGTCACAGCTGTAAAAAAAAGAAAAAAAAGAAACAAAAATTCAACTGTCTCCAGGATCCATCTTGCAAATACTTACTAATTTATGTGTCCTTATGCAATGGCTGGTTACCATTATTAGTCTTAAGCATTACAAATGTGATGAAATCAAGAATTAACATTTTAACACCAGTGTGCTGTTGCTGCTTCCTGTCACTACAGGCCTTGAGTTAAGATTTCATTGAAATACCAAAGTAAAAGCTTCTGTTTAACTTGGGCCTGGTGTCTTCTGCAGATTATGATGGAAGAATCAAAGTGTCACTAATTCTTCTTCCATTCAACTCTATTTATTTTGTTTGCTTCCAGAAATCTGATTCATCCACATTAAGACCGGTAAGTTGTAAATGCATCTTTCCCCCTCTCTTTTAGCCATTAGCTTACACATTAGCAGGGCAGCACCAACTCAAGCCCGCCATCTGGATCCATGCTGGAAGTGTCCACGCACAGTGGAGGTCTGTGTGCACACAGAGCCCAACACAGATAATAGTTAGGTAGTACAGTTAGGTTTGGATGTACTGTTCTGTTTCATTGTGTACTCTGACTAGGGTCACCAACTAGGGGAAGTACATTATTCTAGTAACCATAATCAGCAAATCTGTGATGAGATGAATGATGAATTGTAGAGTCCAAAGTTTTCACTATAACAAGAGCTTCAGTTGGAATTGTTACGAGGAATTTACAGAGATGAAACTAAATAATTGTACAGAAATCAAGTGACAAATGTGTCCTTTTTTTAGTTGTTAACAGATGTTACCATTCACTGCCTTGATAATATCAGTTATAAACTGTATTGCCAAAAGTATTCCCTTTTGGTCTTCACACGCATATGAACTTGAGTGGCATCCCATTCTTAATCCAGAGGGTTTAAAATGATGTTGATTCACCCTTTGCAGCTTTATTGGCTTAAACTCTTCTGGGAAGGCTTTCCGCAAGGTTTAGGAGTGTTTATGGGAATTTTTGACCATTCTTCCAGAAGTACATTTGTAAGGTCACTGATGTTGGATAAAGAAGGCCTGGCTCACAGCGCTCTGTGCACTGTTCTTGAGGTAATCTGAAGGCCACATGAAGTTTGGAGGTCTGTAGTGATTGACTCTGCAGCCTTTTTCTGTGGCCAACTCACTTTGTGGCTGAGTTGCTGTCGTTCCCAATCACTTCCACTTTGTTATAATATCACTAACAGCTGACTGTGGAATATTTAGTAGTGAGGAAATGTCATGATTGGATTTGTTGCACAGGTGGCATCCTATCACGGTACCACACTGGAATTCACTGAGCTCCTGAGGGCGACCCATTCTTTCACAAGTGTTTGTAGAAGCAGTCTGCATGCCTAGGTGCTTGGTTTATACACCTGTGGCCATGGAAGTGACTGGAACACCTGAATTCAATGATTTGGATGGATGAGTGAATACTTTTGGCAGTGTATGTATGTTCTTATCATTTATTCCTTCATGTTTTGTCTAGCATATAAGGAACCTGGGAAGAAACAAAAAGGATAAATACAAAGTGCTTTTTGAATTTCTATTAAGATTTTTTCTGTTGACCTCCAGCTTAATAGGTCACATAACATTTAATGTTATCTATTCTGTTAAAGCTATTATGAAAAGGGCATAATATTTTAAAAAATAAGACCCAGACTTGAACCCAGCAAACAAGCTGACTACTCACCAAAATACTACCAGATTTTTCTTCAGAGCAGCTCGCAGGATGCAGCAACAACAAGCTGACTGAACCTGCTGTTCGCATCATATTACAGGCCTTGTTTTGTAACATCCTTATTTAGCTCACAACTGTTTCGGGGTGATGATGGGAATCCCCATGTTTGACTCATATGTAAATTCTTCTCTCCTGATTGATGTGATGCATCTGTAAAACTAATGAGTCAATGTAGCAAAAGGATTCTGATTATCATACATATTCTTTCTATTTAAAAAGCTCATTAATATCTGTGCACTACTCGTGACTGGCTCCTCTCGCAGGAAGGGCATGGCATGGTTGGGAAAATCAGTCATTCAGTCTTGTTTACATTGAATAAACCTGCTCACAATTGTGACAACCCGTCCAACAATTGTTTTAAAGAAGTGAAAAATCTGTGATCACCAATTTGTCACTGTTTTGATCCGGCTGAAACAGTCTGTGTATGGAAAATGGAGCGTGGCGCTACATCACATGTTTAGTTGTAGGTATACCCAAATGCCTCCCAGGGGGCATTCTGGTCTCTGTCCATTGGTGGCACCCATTGGAAATCTTAAAATGTTTGTGCTGCTCTTCATAACCTGTTAGCTTCAACTTAAAGTTTTTTTTTGGGGGGGGGGGGGGGGGCGTCTACATGATGCGTCTACATGATGTAACTTTTTACTGTCACCTTGGGGCAGTGCCAAAAATATGTGCAGCAACAGGTTTTTGGGCTGCTCTTGGTCCTTTTGTTGGTTTATCAGCCAGCTGCTGCTCCCTTAAGAGCCTTGAGGGGACTGTTGTGATTTGGCTCTATATAAATAAAACTGAATTGAATTGAATTTCCTATTCAGGCTCACTTTTCAACCAATCAGCATTAAACCTAGGAAACAGCATCATCCCCATTGGGCTATGTAGTTGGCACAGATAGTGTAAAAGGTGTGCGTAGCTACTATGAAGTCCCGTTTTGAAGCTTCGAGAGGAGCTTTTCCGCCGTCGACATCTTGGTTGCCAATAAAAATGGATGTGACAAGGAGGGGCGGGTCTGACTGTAAAGCTACACGCTCATTGGGCAACACTTTGCCGATTACATTTCATTACCTAATGATCATGCGGTTTCATTCCACAGATGTTTCTTCATTTTGAAACATGCCGAGATTTATAAAATAGACTTGTTGTCTATTCGTTATGACCCAAAATGAGTGACTGAGGTCATAAAATCAGGAGGAAAGTGTTTACAATGGTCAAGACAGGAAGCTGTTTTCCAATAGACTTCTATTGGACAGGAAGTGTTTTTACAACCACAGCTATCGCCATCTGGTGGTCTTCAGATAAAATGCAAGTTTAAGGCACTTCCGGATTGGCTTCTTGTTGGCAGTATTGTCTGTAGCTGTTTGTTTGTTTGAAACTGAAGCCACACAACATACAAGTAGAGGTAGGGTATATGCACGAAAATATGCAATTCTCTAGTTAAGCACATATTTGAAATTGTGATACGTAAGTTAGTGAACTTGTAGGTTAAATTAACACTAACTGGGTAATTTTCGTGTCTATAAAAACTTAAAATAGTTTAATCTTCCTGTAACTTCCTTTGACTTGTTTATCATCTCTTATTTTGCTGTGGTGAAACTAGACAGGGCGTACTTTGATGCTTTCAAAAGAACTTCGAACTCTAACCCTTAAATAGTTAATTACTCTCGCCGTGTCTCCGGCGGTGTCTGGATGGGAATGCGGGGGGAGAGACGGAGACGCTTCTGTCTGTCTTCCTATCCTTTTTTTTTTTTTTTTTTTTTCCAGAAGGGGCAGGCCTATATATTTTGCAGCTCATGTCTGAAAGGCTGGCTCCAAGCACTAGGGGTGGGCTCTCGCTCTCTGATGGTTTTCCAGTGAGTATTTGTCAGGTCAGACTGTGCACCGCCCGGCGGTCTCCGCTCCTCTCCCCGGGTTATTTATTACCTCTCTCCCCCGCCGGCAGCGCTGCGGCTCCGGGCCGCTGCCAACAACGGCGCAGAGGCGGAGGCCGCGTTAGGGGGGTTCTCGCCGGACGACACAAGGGAGGAAATGGTTGTAAAATACACTTTGAGGACTGACAAAAGTTGTGCTTCATTAGCCCACATGGCCAAATAAGCCGACCCCACAGTTTCTGTAAACATCCTTTCTGGTTTACAGGAGGAGGGCTGATCTCTACTGATGCAGTTTGAAGTTTTATAGACAGCTGTAGACACGTATCCTCTGCTTAGTGTAGTGCTTATAGACAGATTTAAAAAATGCAACAGTCGAATTCAATATACTCCCAGCAATATAAATATGAAAATTTCTATATAAAAGTCTTAGTCATGCAATGTCAAAAGAAAATACACAAGCAGTGCAGCATGTCTGCATGCCATTAGACTGCCATAACAACAATGATTGGTTTCCTTTCTGTGTATATTGTATATTATAGACTCACCAGGTTTTATTCCCCCGTGTAGACCAGCAGTAGACAGAGACTGTGAGATGAGGTGATGCCAATATCTCCACAAATATTTTGCTGTTCAAGTACAGGGCTTGCTTCCTTGTTGCTCGACTGGATTAAGTCATCTGAAAGAAATCTCTGAAAAAAAGCTGAATTTTACATCTGTGTAGGCTGTTCAGAGACATCTCAGGAAACAGAGAAAGTCACAGTGTGAAGTAGTAGTTGGCAACAAAGAGTTAATTATATCAAAAGAACAAATGTTTCAGATTATCTTTGTGACAGGTATACTTTTTTGTCTTTTTTTTGTAGAATCGAAAATCCATTTTATTAATGTTTCTACACAATCATAGCAAAACTACCTGACTTTAAGCCCTGTGGGTTATTTCTCTACTCCAGATTGGTCTAAAATGTAACTTTTCTTGGTTTAAAAGCAACACAAACAGAAGTATCACTGTTACCATAAAAAGATACCGTTTTACTGTAATATAACTATTATGTGTCGGTGCTGGGATTTTCGATTTCACTGTAAATTTATGGGGTGTAAAAGCAGGTGTGGGTTTTTCTCTGGTATTTTCTTTTTTATTGCACACGAGACTCTTCCACACTGCAGACTGCAAAAAGGAAGTAAAAAGGTTAAAGGAGGTAGAAAGGTTGAGCAAGGTTTCCCCATCAAATCGAGCCTTTTTTTTTTTTTTTTATGTAAGGCACACAGGATGCTGATGGAAAGTTATACTCATTTAACCCCAAACCAGTCGTTGAAGATCTGAGAGTTGAAGTGTCGTCACTGAAATTTGGGGAATCCCTTAAATGAGTCATGTTCAAGGATGAGGAGTGGGTGTTGTAATGGGTGTCCCCTTTATGACTAGTTTCATCAGGGCTCTCCCGATGGTGCTGCCTCTATCGCCAACGCACTTATCAACAAGGTTTCCATCGAGACATTTCGCGGCGGTGAAGCCTGTTTTGATAAAGTATCAGAGCTTCTAATCTGAAACGCAGCGTTCCACTTCCTAGAAACGACTTTTTAAACACATGCCACAAATGTCAGCAGTTCATAATTAATGTCAGTGCGACATTTTTTGAGCGTGCTCACCATCATCTGCAAAGATGCATCATTGTTTAGCTGAAAAATGTTTGATCTGATTTTTTTTTTCAGACGGGCTTTGGGAGAAGTGATCTCAGGTCACCTTTTTCTTCCTTAGCTGTGAGTGTAACATCTGTTTTGGTCTCTTCCTAAATCCACAAACCCACTAATTCCATTACTTTTCCCTTCAGACATCACAGCTTCTCATATCCAAAGGGGAAAATGTCAATCTACAGTCTGTCATCATCTTCGGTGAGGTAGCTGGCATCTGTTTTCAGACATGTCTGCTGTGTGTTTGCCTGCCCGATCCTTGCTGGCGGCTTTATGCCAGTTCTGGCCCGGGCTGTGGACTCCGGCCTTCCCGTGCAGTGCCTCCGCCTGCGGTGTGGCTTGCCTCTTTCCTGTCTGTGTCAGAGGCAGTTTGGCCTGATTTATAAGCTCTCGACACACAGAGCTTTAGACCCCACCTCTGCTGCTGGAATGGCTATTCCATGTGTTGGTGGTGGATCCACCTGGGTGGTTCTTCGCTGATGGGGGTCAGATGTGGTCTTGCTCATAAGCTCCAGGAGCTCAGGGGAGCCTACCCTGCAGACAGCGTGGAGAGAAAGTGCTTTCAGAAAATATGGTTCCAGGTTTTGGGTTATACTCCAGTTAAAGCAACAAAGTTTGTGGCGGTGGTTACACGTAAGACCAAGTTCTTTTTAAAATTTGCTACATGATGATTGAGATGATTGAGATATGAGAACAAACCACCTTTTATTAATGGCTGTATTGAGTCTGTTAAACCACAAAAGCACATTTTGGGTCCATAGTTTGACCCTTTTTACATGTCACACCACTTATCTTACTTTGCATTTCCTGTCTATATCTTGACAGTAGCTATCAAATAAAGGAGAAAATGCAAAAAAAAAAAACGCATGTATTAGAGAAAAATTGGATGTAATTTAACAGCAGGACTCTCGTCACAAGAATCAAAAGCACACGTCTGCCAGCTTACTGTTTTCCTTTTTGAAATGGTCATTTCCATTTTGTAATATCTGAAAAATAATATCAGTCTACTTTTGCTTTATTTTTTGTTGTAATAAATAGAAACGCAAGGTTAACTGTACTTGTTTAACACCAAAATAGAACATTTTAAGAGTTTAACAGCTAAAAATGGGTTCAGCACTGGCAGCGGTGGCTCACATAAAGCTGCTGCGGCAGGTGAGTAGTTTATGTGTGGCAGGAGAGGGCAGAAAGGGGTCATCGTAGGTGAAGTATAACAAATAGATGGTTGAATTTAGACACCAAAAGGCAACACAGCAGAGGACATATGTGGATCTCTGGCTGCTGCCTGCCATGGGCAGGTCTGGTGGCCTGTGACGTCTGTCCAACAGTCCATTTCTTTGTATAGACTGGGTTAATAGTGAAAGGACTGCTGTGAAATTATATGTGATGAAGTGATTATAAGCTGTGCGTGTGAAGGAATCATTGGCCCTGAAGGCCAAAGCAAAATTTGGAGCAGGTATTTTATAGTGAACTTTAAAATGATATGACAGCATGTTTTAGGGTGAATTCTACCTGAGTTATTAAATCGTGTGAGAGTGATTCTGGATAAACGTTGCACTGAATAATTACATGATTATGAGCTTTGGCTAAATAGAAGGATGGAGATGAAATAAGTTTAAGAATTAGATAAATAGGTGGAGGCAGTTCACTTCCTCATGCGTCCTCGTGGTGGTTCTTCCGTTTTACGCACCGAAGCGCCGTCCCTCGCGGTCCCCCCTCCTCCGTGTGGCTCTCGCCTAGCCTCCGCTGTTTAAATGGGCCAAGTTGAGAAGCGGCGGAGAGTGCAAATCTTGTTTGGTCTGGGTCTATGAACTTCAGCGTGACTTCAGCGACATACACAGGGGTTAAAAAACTAACAACTCTGTGCAAACTTCAAACTGCACCAACGTTGCGCAGACACCGGGGAATATTAAGCTTCACATATATATATATATTTCCTGGCTCGTGTTTCTGATGAATGACATATGTCACGCTGGCTTAATTAAAATAATAAATGCACTATTATCGGCTTCTTATCGTTGGCTGTAAAATCTGATCTCGCTACACACCCACAAGTTTCCACAACAGAATCGCTGTGCTTTGTTTTTTGAAGATTGCACTGCCGATTCATTTACCTCGACTCGGTGGATTTTTTTTTTTTTAATAAGAAAGAAAACAAAGCAACAACCTTACTTTAAAAAATCTCAAGTGCAAAGAAGTACGATGTAAAACGTGGCTGCTAGTGATTAGAGCAGGTAGCATAATGTAAAGGGCTCAGGGCTGCCCAGCATGTCAGGTATTAACAGAGCGAGTGTGATTAAATGTGGGAGGTAGGAGCTGTGAGGCTGGCGGAGAGCGCTGCTGCCGCTGCGAGCTGGAAACTACTGAATGGGAATCTATCCGGCAACTTCATCAGACCGCTGTCTCTCGGCGACACGGGACTGCGTAAAACCAAGCGGCGCGTCTCCAAGTCTGGGTCAGCCCAACTCACAGACGAAGAGGACGCTCAAGTTGGATCGGGCGAGCAGCTTTTCACTTGTTACCGGCGCTCGGCTCCCACTAACATGCCTGCCATCAAGAAGGAGAGGCTGGATGGAGACGACATGGCATTGACTGCGTTCAACCCCTCCGAATACTTGGCCCCTTTAAATGCCACCGCTATCCCCGTGGTGACCCCGCATCCGCCGCCCTACGACCACATTTTCGCCCATCACCGCGCGTACTTGGGGCTCCACGACTCGCCGCTGCATCACCAGCACCTCCACCATCACACGGACGACTTAATGGTAGAGAGGTTTTCCTCCATCCCCGACTTTCAGCCCTTCTTCGACAACGGGGAGCCTTGCATCGAGGTGGAGTGCGGGGAAAACAAGGCTTTGCTTTATATCAATAAACTGTGTCAAGGTAGTAAGGGACCTTCAATTAAATACAGGGGCGAGTGGCTCACCCCCAATGAGTTCCAGTTTGTCAGTGGACGGGAGACTGCCAAAGATTGGAAACGGAGTATCAGACACAAAGGTAAGAACTATGTTCACTTTTCTGAAGGTTTATGGGTGAAGAAGGACACAACACAGTAAATTAGAGGCTTTATAGACGGCGCATGCAGTGGCTACGAACTTGAGTCTTGTGGTTCGGTACTGAGTTTTGGAGTGAAAGGGTTACAGCAGTCAGTGCGTAAGGAGACAGATGAGAAAAGGCGCATATCCTCCACATACCCTCCGAGCCTTTGACACAGAGTTTGGGCTGCGATCACACACCAAGCCGGGGCATCTGGAGTCGGCTGCACTGGACTGAGGTGAAAAGTTAGACGTAGTTTAATTTAATCTGTGACAGTTCAAATATTTTTCTTTTTAACATTATGGGATAAATCCTTCCGCTAGGTGCAGCTGCACTTGTGCATGGGTGTTCACTTTTACGCAATGCATGTTAGATTTGAAGAGACTTGATGAAATGATATTTTGTGTCCATTTAACATCACAGTTAATGTTTAATGCGACTTTTTTTTTCTGGGTATGCAGTTCTAATGGTCATTAAAAGCTGCTGCTGACTCTTTTTTGAAAGTGATTTTCATAAACTAAAATCTCATCAGCACTGATATTGTTCCTGCGATTTTTAGGTTGGCATTTATAGCAAAGTATTTTTATGCAGTAACTACGCATAGTGCGCACGCCCTCGCGCCACACACTCACGCACACACAAGGTTACTGAGGCAAAACTGACACACATTAAGAAGTGTGTGTGTGTGGGGGGGAGGATGTCGCCCACGGGTCAAAAAAAGATAGTCTTATAGTTTAATATAACGATTAAACTAGACAGATGACAGTAAGCTTCTGTTTGGCTGGCAACCCTGAACAGTGGCTGCAGCTCGACTTAATGGTAACAATATACAGATATTACTCAAGTCTTTGCAGGTAACTGAGTCCTTCAGCTATAGGGTGTGTTCATTATCTATTATTATTATTATTATTAATTAATTAATTTTTTTGTTATTTAGGAATATTTGTCTTAAAATTCTGACATGAATTCTGCCAAGTTAGTGGGAGCTTATCCCACTTGACAGGAGATGAGTTTAGTTGATGGAGGATATGGTGCATGTTCCTTGAATGTGTCTCTCTTGTTTGTTTCCAGGAAAAAGTCTCAAGACTCTTATGTCCAAAGGAATCTTACAGGTGCACCCACCCATCTGTGATTGTCCTGGTTGTCGAATTTCATCCCCAGTGGTAAGAATATTTCATTTGTTGCCCTGGTGTCACTGCTGCAGTGCTTTTCTGTATCTTTTATGTCTATGAGTCAGGTATGTGAACACTGCTTGAGTGACTGTAGCTTTATTTGTCTTGAAGGCAACTTTTTTTTTCTTCAGTGTGTAGGGTTACTGTGGTGGTGAGGAATTATCTCATCGGTGGTGAAGGTTATAGCTTGTCTAAAAGCACGGATTTGGTATAATACAAATATTTGTGTCAAAGGATTTTTCTTTATCTTTTGCAGATGAGCAATAAATATGTTTGTTTTTCTGCTCAGTTAAATCAAAGATGAGTGTTTGCTCTTTCTTGGCTGGCATATTGACCCACATCAGTTTTATTTATGTTATTTCCCCCCCCAAAAAATCTTGTTAAAGGGTATTGCAGTCTGTACTTTTTTTTTTTTTTTTTTCTTCCCCCCCTGATCCTTTTGTTTATTATATTTTCTTATAGCCTATAGTTTAGTTTAGACCAGAGCTGGAAAAGACACACAAGTATTTTATTGGTATTTTTGTTGTCAGCTTTGACTCTACTAGTGGGGGCTGTCTGTAAGAGTATATTGTGAAGCAGTCTTTGTAACCTTGATGGAAGAGACCCTACAGGGAAACATGTCAGCTTTGATGGTAATTTTCCTCAGCATGAATATCAAATCCACTTTCAGCCTTTCACAGATGTGGCATATCAAACAGCCTTTTATTCAGGGGCATTGAGCTGTCCAGGTCTAATGCCTGGCGTTAGGTATCGTTGGTCAGGCTCTTCTGTCTCACCGAGTCAGTTTCCTCACCTGACTGTTGAACTTTTGTTTGCCTAGTGCCTCCCTCAGGGCTCGGCCAGGGGCACAGTGCCAAACCTTGAGGCCTTGCAGGTGTGTCACGATTATAGCATCACCACAGTGTGTGTGCGTGTGTGTGTGTGTGTGTGTCAGCTTTGAGCAAGCACACTGCGGGCTCACTGCCGCCAAATCTGTTCACACAGGTGCAGCGGGTTTTGAGTGTGAGTGTGTGTCTTTGCGTGTGTGTTTTTATCACCGCGGAGCGCATCTGTTGTCGCTCCCAAGCTCTAATCTTGAGGGAAGGGTGTAAGAGGCTTAGCGAGCTACTGAGCGTGGCTACTGCTGATTATTGTGTGCGAAGCACGCAAGGCAAAGGCGGTTTTGATAAGCCGGAGGTGTTTGAGTGATACAGGTAAACTGGTGACATTTTTTACAGCCAAGAATGAAGACCTGCACCCTGACACATTGAGTTCAGCCAAAACAAATTACCTGAGGGAGGTTGGGGGCAGGAAAAATAGACGTGTTATTTTTTACAGAAGGATTTGAGAATCTGAGCATGTTTGCTTGTGCTTAGGCTCATTACTGATATCATTGGCTTTTGGCTTGCTATGGCTTGTACAGTTCCACTTCAATTACAGCTGTGACGGAGAAAACTTTGTTATTGACGTAAGCAGAGATATGAGAGCCTTAAGGTTGTTGTTGTAGCCTTTTCTGCCTCTTGGTTGGTGGTGAAGCCTAAAGTCAAGCCCACCAAGCGAATACCTCTATGACACGCGCACACACACACACGCGCGCGCGCATACACACACAGACACACAGGCTGAGTATGTTGGCAGTCCCATGTGAGGCGGAGGAGGGAAGGCAGCAGGACTTGTATGGCCTGTACTGGCGTCTCCCTTTCTCCCCACTGACTCCCCTCAGGGCATGGCAGCCAGCACTCCCTCACTGATGAGCTCTCTCTCTTGCACACACACACACACACACACACACACACACACACACACACACACACACACACACACACACACGCACTATGTGCCTGCCTACTGACACAAATTACCTCATGCCGACATTTATTTTGAAAGTTTGACGGCTGAACTTTGAGTGATCTTGTTTCGCTATAGGCATGAGGCAAGCCATCATGAAAAAGTGCAGCAGCTGGTGGGAAGACGTCTCACCTGCCTGCACAGAACTCAGGGAAGGTAATTTGCCGTGTCTGCCTGGGCACAAGCTGTTTAATAACAACACGACACAAATTGGACTGTTACACTCAACAGTTTAGGGATTAAATATGTTGCTAATGTTGTTCTATGAGATCAATTCCTTTATGACCCACTGTCAAGGTGTGTTAACTTCTGTTGTGTAATAACGATAAGTTGCTTAAATGATTCCTCCTTCATATTAGCATTTACTCGTATTACAGTTAGTCCTCGAGGTTTTCAGATGCTCCTTATTGGGTGTGTACGTGTGTCTTTTGCATGTCCTATATAATACTTAATCTTAGCTCTGTGCATTTGTGTTTTTTGACTGCACATATGCTTGTGTTAGTTTGTATTTGTGTTTCTCATTGCCTGATACCGGCTGACTTGCCAGCTCGATGTGTGTGTGCGCATCAGTGTGTTCGGGAGTGTGTGTCTCCTCCCGGGAGAGCTGGGCTTCCTCTGCTCTGTTATTTCAGCGGAACTGGCGGAGGCCGGGAGGAAATTACACTCCCCTCCTCCGGCTCGTAAAGACCTCCTCCAATCAAGGGCTTCTCTTGCAAAGTGGAATTAAACACG
This sequence comes from Archocentrus centrarchus, assembly GCF_007364275.1. Lineage (NCBI taxonomy): Eukaryota > Metazoa > Chordata > Actinopteri > Cichliformes > Cichlidae > Archocentrus > Archocentrus centrarchus. The sequence goes on from NC_044352.1 coordinate 22,108,525, forward strand.
CAGCCACGCATATCTGCACAAACAGACACATACACACTTTTTGCATAGAACTTGTTTCTTATTACGCTCATAACACCCATTTCCAGTTGGGTAAGAACGGAGAAGGTAATTAAAGTTAAAATGCTCCACACTGAGTGAAATACAGGGCGATGATCTGCTCTGTGATGGATAAATTGTCCACTGTATGATATGTTCTGTGTTCGTGCGCACGCATGCACGCATGTTGCTGATGCTATGTTGCTATGGTAACAATGGAATAGGTCATTGGCTTAGAAGTCTGCAGAATTGTGGTTGTGCCAAGTGCACAAGTTTGGTGTGCGTCTCACTCTGTCTTGCTGTGACATTAGATTAGATATTAAAGCCTCCAATATGTGCATTAACCTTCTTACTGACAGAGATACATTAAAGTTGTAATGTGGGTAGGACATGCAGAAATGCAATCATAGCCACATATGCACACTTAAAAACATTTTTGTGCCCCTTGTTGTCTCTCCGTCTATGAATAATTCAGTTAAAATAAACACTTTAATTTAGCGAATCACCCATTAGCTTCTGTTAGCGTCCTGTTCAGCAGAGATGCCAAAGACTGAGAGCTGAATGTGTGTGGCAGTTTGTACGTACAAGCTTCCTGCTGCACTGTAGTGGATGTATGTGTGCGTGTGGGTGCGGACACTGCTAAGATGCCCCTAAAATAAGTTGGAACAGCTGTCTGTCTACCAAATGTGGTTTGTCATAGTGAAGCTAAGGCGATATTTCTTGAAAAACCCTCCTCCCCGACATCTTTGTGTGTGTGAGAATGTGTGTGGAATAAAGGGCTTGTGTTTTTTTGACGTGTGATTTCCTCTGATTATTTCAGGCCTGATCTGTCACATCAGACTTTTGCAGACATCTTTCAATATACTCAAATACACACATATCTGTACACATGCAAAGAATGAAGAAAATTCACCAGTTTGAAAAGATCTATTAAGGTTCTGATTATTTTTATTTTATTTTTTTCCACTTTGTTTTTCTTATCATATTTTTATAATCAGAACAAACTGTTACAAACAAAACATCCATATACATATAACCATAGTCGGCAGTTGGGAGCAGCAGTCCAAGCAAATGTCCATGTTCCTCTTTTCATTTATTCAATCAAGATTGTTCTGTATAGTGTCCATTTTGACCATTTCTTTTGGTGTTGGTCTTCTTGTAGCTTTAAGTGGTGTGTTATCTTTCCATAAGTTGAATTTCTTCTACCGTCTGTATCCATTGGTCCATAGTAGGGGGGGTCTTTTCCCCCCCATTTCCTTGTAATTGCCTTTTTACCAGCTACTAGTAGTATTTTAACCAAATATCTGTCCCTTTTTTTGTATACTTTCTTCAGGAAAATTACACAGGTATAGTGTGGTGCAGGTCATAGGAATTTTGTAACCAAGTATTTTCAGGAGTGAATTACTTAACATCTTCCAAAATTGTTATTTTATCACATTTCCAAAAGATGTGTGCCAGATCTGCCTCAAATTTTCCACAGTCTCGCCAGCAGGGTACACTTTTGTTTAACTGTTTACTTTTGACCTTGGGTGAGATAAAAAAAGGTATTAAATTTTTCCAGGAGAATTCCCTCCAGATCCTTGAATTTGTGGTTGTGGTATGGACCCTCCACATGTTTAGCCATTCTTCATCTGTGATTTTTATGTTAAATTCTGATTCCCATTTTTCTTTTATGTATTTGGTGGAGGATCAAGGTTCTGATTATTAATATTGAGTTTAATAATGAGTTTGGTGATTAGCTGTATATTTAATGTAAAGACATAGAATATTAGTTTTTGATGCTGCAGATGTAATTAAGGTCTGTATAATAAATATTTAAGGCAGATGAACCTTGTTTACTCTTGGCTACAGTTTATTTCACCAGCATAAATGAGGGTAGTCAGCTTTTCTTTCCAACAACTTAACCAGTGCTCACCATTCAAATTACTGATACCTGTATTTTTTAAATGAGCTGTAGCTGCATGTACACCTGACTTCTCTAAATCTTGTCAGAAAGGATATTTATTTAATTGTCCATTTTAATGGGCCTATTCCATATTTGCTGAACTTTAAATGAGATTCCAGTAATTGTTAAGCTCAGGTTTAACTGTACTGTGCAAAAACAACAGAAAATACCACCTGAATTTACCAACCACAGCTCTATCCCCCCCCCCCCCGTTTGTCAGGGGAAAGAAAGCCACGGTCGTTACCTGTCTGTAAAGCTCCCCTGTGGCGACCTCAGTGGGCCTATACAAACACATAGAGAGAAAGAGACAGAGCGATGGAAAGGGAGAGAGAGAATAAGGGAGGGAGGAGGAAAGAAACGGGGGGGGGGGGCAAGAGGCGCGCTCGCACGCCTGACTGCACCGGCACTGACCTCCCAGCGCCGAGCCTGCAGCCTCCCCTCCACCTCGCCGCCTCTCGCCCTCTGTGCACCTCAACCCCTCCTCCTCCTCCTCCTCCTCCTCCCCCCCACCCCGTTTGCCTTGTGCCGCTCCACTGGGCTGCAACTGCCCGCTTGGCTCAGCGCGTGGGGGCCGAGTGTGCAGGAAAGCGTGTGTGTGTGTGTGTGTGTGTGTGTGTATGTGTGGTGGAGGCTTGGGTCTTGGTCGCATGCCTTGCCTGTCCTACAGTGCTTTCTCACTTTTTTTTTCTCTTTCTCACATGGTCTTGAACAACCAAGTGTTGCCTAAAGACTATATGTAAAAAAAAAACACACACACACATGCACACAAGTGCCCACTGCCATCCACAATCAGATCAATTTTTCAAAGTGTATTCGCACTCATAAGGAGCTTTTACTTTAAAAAGTTGGTGCATTTGTGCACAGTCTCATTGCAGATTTATAGTTCTTTCTACAAATATAACACATTTTCTATACAATATGTATAAATGAGTGGACACTACGAGGAGCCACTCAAGCGATATTTATCATTTAACCAAAATACTGACCTTTAAAGACACCCCGTAATAACACCTTTGTCAACAAAAGCTTGGAGGATAATGTACAGACAAGATCTTTAGTGAACCATCTTCAACATTTGCATGTGAGAATATGTTGGAAAATTCCATATTTACTCAAGACCTCCATACTCCTGATGCTGCTGTGTTATTTATATGCTCTTTCATTAAAGATACATATGTTTGTGTTCATGTTATTTGCTGGGATGAAAATACACACACATACACACACACACACACACACACACACCAATAACAACAGGTGTGAAACCATCCAGAAATTTTAAAGGGGACCTGCGTTGCTCATTTGCAGCTCATGTTTGTATCATTGTACGATCACTGTTCAAAGTGCCTCGATTCAGTCCTTCAGCTCATCTACCATCTGAAGCAAACTGTTTTAGCTCCCTTGTCACTCCCACGAAGCCAACTTCCTTTCTTAGTGGCTGCCCCTCGTAAATATTCGTATAGTAGTCGGGTAGGGCTTCTGTGCCCACAGCCAAAGCCATGTGCATGAGGTGACCACATGATTAATATCCTCACTCTCTGACATCATACAGAGATGAAAGTTTAAAAAAAAAAATGCATGAAACTGATCTTGTTGCTTGCAGGGATCACTCATGCATAGACTAACCTTATTATTTGAACTTAGTATTCACGGTTATAACAGTGTACAGACAGAAAATATTAAGAGGGGTGCTTTACACTTAAGGCTTAAGTTTAATCCTGAGCAGGCAGCTTTATCTACAAATAAAAATGTTACAGTATTGATGGGATATGCTATGAAATAAGTAGGGTTAGGGTTCAGCTGGCAGCCATGCGAACATGATAAAACTTAACTTTATGATTCTGAGAACAAATCTGAGTGGTTGACGGGATTTTTACAGGAGAGCAGTACTAAGTTACAATAAGTGTTACTAAGCTAACAAAATATAATGTATATAAGTGATCATGCAGTGTTGTGCTGTGCATTTCTGCGTGTGGAGGCGTGTTCATTTCCCCACTTTTGTAAATGTCTCGCTGAGAGTTTCACCCATCTTTTATTTTTGCTGTTCGCTGTAATGCAGTAAGTTTGATGGTGCCACCGTAGCCCACTGAGGCAAGTAGAAGTCTCGTCATTGTTTCTCTATATTTCGCCTTTGATTTCTTTCAGTTTTGTTTCTAAAACATGCAGAAAGGTCACAAAGTACGAAATGGGTTTTTCTACAAACACATGACGTGCGATGAAGAAAAACATAACGTAGGAAAGCAAAAACAACTTTACCAACTCAGGTTTTTTTTTCTTTTTTCTTGACTGGTGCCTCCATTAAGAGATTTTACAGACCAGTAGAAATTCTTACAGACGTTATCCTGACTATCAAACAAATCATATAAACTTTATTATTAGATTAGTGGGGAAATCTGATTACTGTGAACCATGTAAACACTTCAATCAAACCATTACCTTAATCTGATTATTCACAGTAGTTGGGCTATGCTGGTTGGGTTTGCATACTGAGCGCCCTCGGTTTGACCAAAGGTGACAAATTTGTAGCTAATCACCTTTTCATAGGTGCACCTGTGAAAATGTCAGGACGGCTTTACTGCGCTTTGGACTCAGAGACAGAGAGATGAGAGTACACGAGGCAGATTTTGCATTTTGTGATGAATTGTGTTTCAGGCTTGCGTAAACACACAGCAGACAAATTGTTTGTTTTGGGATTGTTTCCGAGCTCTTATGCTAGCACGGTAATGACCGCTTCGCCCCCCCATCCTCCTCACACTCGTTTTTTTTTCCTCTCCTTCTCTGTCGTCTTCTCATTCCCCCTCCCCCCCTTTCCCCTAGTGCTCGCGCCAAGTCGGCCCGCCATCCCGCCTCCACACACACATGCACACACACACACACACGCTGCGAGGTAACGGCAGACAGGCGCGTGACTCATTAGGCATTCGTCCCCCAGGGAGATCGCTGGGGGGGCGCGTGCAAGGGGCGAGGGAGAGAGAGCGCCGCAGCTGCAGGAATGTCACGGGCGGCTTCTGCTGTGTGTGCGTGTTTGTGTGTGTGTGTGTGTGCTTGCTAATGCCGGTTGGAGCCAGCGGCGGGGCACTGCACCTTTCAGGAAATAATACAAGGAGAAAGGGGGGGGGGCAAAAAAAAAAAACACTTATTAGTCCTCTTTTCCACCAAGTGCTCATTTAAAAGTCTAAAATGAATTTAGAGAGAAAACCTTAGATTGCCTTATAATTTTTGCCTTTATTTGAACGTCTTTGGCCAACCTGTGCAGTAGCTGCAGATATTAGCCTGTTTTGTTTTTCACCAAGAGAGCTTTTTGATTCTGCTTTTAAACAATGAATTTATGAGTATATATGACTGCAAACGCAAGCACATTGCTCACTGAAATATTAAAAATGTATTACTCCTATATGTCAAAAAAAAACAAGAATGTAAGGAGAGGATTTTTTTGGAGGTTGTGTTAAGCTGTTGATTTCCTGCCATTTCATGAGATTGTAGATGATTTAGTGAGCCCAGGAGCTTGCATTCAGTACTTCAGTAATTCTCTGCCCACCACACTAAAGCCCTTATCAGACACAGGAAGTCAGCGCTGGCTTCATCATTCTGTTAAAGTGACGGCATTATGTCATTTAGACATAGGTCAGTCTTAGGTTAATGCACCTCATGACTTAATGCCCCCAACAGTAACAGAGAAAGTATGTGGTCTATATTTGGTGCATTCTGAAAAACTTCTGAGCCTTCACAACATCTTCTTCCCCAGTGCAGTTCACAGTCCTTCCTCTCATATTTAACTCTGTGAACCTTGTCCTTATATTCCTTTTGCTCCTGGATGCAGAAAGTCTTTCTTTCATTAAAAGCTCTGTCGGTGGGGGAAAAAACAGGGCAAAAAAAAACAAATCCCCTATAAAGCAGTGCAAGTCTTATAGACTTTTGTCTTAGTTGTTTCATCGGTGGCTTTGTGTGTGTGTGTGTGTGTGTGTGCGTGTGCCTGCTCGTTAATGCAACTACATGCAATTCAGACTCGTTCTTTGTTGGGAGCAATATTTCAGTGTTATGACGTAGTAAAATTGCATTCCCAGTGTTTGCACAAAAGTGATCAGGATGCACATTTAGACTTGAAGCCCACACGCAATTAAAGGAAAGGATTGCAAGTGGACTTAATTTCTTTAAAGGCCATCTGGGTGGGGTGGGGGCACAGCTATGGTTGCAAAAAGACTTCTAGTTCTTTAGACGACGTCAGTAAATACTTTCCTGCCAAGTTTATGGGCTCAGTCACTTATTTTGGGTCATTATGAATAAAAAAATTTAAGTCAGTTTTTTTAAAATGTTGGTTATTCTAGGTATCAGAAAGGAGAATGATCCAGGATATGCTCATTGGCTAATGACTTGTCAATCAGAAGTCATTAGCCAATGAGTGTGCAGCTACAGTCAGAGCGCCCACCTGCTAGTCACATCAGTTCTCAATGATGGCGATGGTGGACATGCATGGGCAAGTAACATGTTGATCCACTGGCTAAAACAGATGTGACCATCTTAAAATACTTTTGTAATGGATGATTTTGTGCACACTTATGTGTCAATTTTGACTAATTTTTTGAGAACCTGTAAAATTCTGTATTATTGTTTTATACAAATTATAAATCCTTTGTTGAAATAACTTACTTAACCTAGATATCTGAGCTTCCCCCATGCCTCAAATCTGTGGGACTGTCCCGGCTGATACAGTCAGCCAGTCAGATCTGCGTTCCTTTTACATTTACTCAGTTTTTATGAAGTAAATTCTTCATCTGAAATAATCTTACAGCTGTTTCTGAGTCATGATGCCGTTTAGTTTCACAGTTTGTACAAAGTTAGCAGTTATTCATTTTAAAATAAGTGGTTGAGATGTGATTTAGTACTTGATTTAATACTCAAATAATAATCAACCGTAACCTAATTTATTGCGATATACCTCAGATTTTGAGCATGAAGGCTCTTTAAGCTAGAGAGAGTAGTTACCTTTTCTCAACTAAAAACTTTATTTTAATTTACATTACCTTGAAATGATCCATGTGCACCTTAAATTAACCACCTGATATTTGTTGATTCCAATTAATCGGTGGATCTTCTTACCTAGAATGAATGGAAGTGAGTGATGGTGTTGTGCTATGTAGGCTGCAATAAGTAAATATATACGGTAGTTGCTGAAGGGACACTCACTAAATAGCTTGAAATACCTGTTTCATGTAGAGTACGTCTCTTATTATGGCTGACCTATAATAGCATAATGAACACCTGCACTGCTGTTTGCCCTTAAAGTCTCAAACATGCAGTGATCTGTCTGAATCATTGAGAAATTTCAGTTCAGGTTCAGCTGGTGTTGGCTTCATCGTATATTGTGTGATTGGCAGAGTGTCTGTGCGTTTCCGGATGTTGGTATTATGTACTGATTTGATCATTATAATTGTCTGTCTAGATTGTGCAATCAGTTGATCTGTATGTCCCTTATGCGTGTGTGTGTGTGTAAATGTGAAGCCCAGATATATTTCTTGGCTGGCTGACTGTTAGACAGAAAGCGTGGGAGGCGATATTCATAGAGGTGCTTTTAGTGGGACTTTTATGAGAGACTTTTTTCCATGGCTGAAAGGAGGTTGACCACACACACAGTAAGGTTGCCTCAGCTCGGCACACACGCATGTTTGTGCGTGCATGTACGAGCCTGAGCGCTCAGGCGCCCTTCCTTTGAGCGCTCCTACGTGGGCTGCCAGGGGTGTGTTTGGCTTCATGTTTTGTTTCAGAGAGCCCTCCCCCGTCCTGCGGAAGTGTTGCCGGAAGCAGTGGGAGCTCACCCCCAGTTCTGCGTCAGTGCCACTAAAGAAAGGATTGGGGCTTTCCGGGAGGAGAGAAGAGGGAGGAAGGGAGGGGGGCTGTCAGCCTGGGTATGTCACGGCCATGTGGGTGGTTGTCACGCGCACACACACACACACACACACACACACACACACACACACACACACAGCCACAGTCACGACTGCTCTTCGACAAACTATTCTTGTGTACACTATATTGCTGGCTTGCACTGAGTAAAATCCCCCGCTTTGGAGGGGAATTTTAAGGAATATTAACAGGTGTGTTTGACTGTGAGAGCATGCGTGCATTTCTGTGTATGTCACGGTGCAGGTGTAGTGCACGTGTGTGCTTTCCCTGACAAGGTAAAGACCGCAATAAATAGACCCGGAGGTGGAGAATTTGTATTTGCCAGATGTGTGTGTGTGTGTGTGTGTGTGTGTGTGTGTGTGCGCGTGTGTGTGACTGATGGATGTGGTTGCATCTATAAAGGAGTGATTTTTTTTTTTTTTTTTTTTTGGTTTGATGTTTTGGCCGCCCCCCGCCCAACGCCCCTTGACACCCTATTAGAGCTCCAGCATTAATTTCTTTGAGCCAAAGTTGACCTGGACTGGAAGGAGCAGAAGTATCAGAAAGTGATCGACTGTCCTGAAATGCTGGTGCACAACTTGCAGAAAGGTCCAACAGGAAGGGAAAAAGATGAAAAATCTATTTTATTTATTTATTTTTTAAGCAAGACACAGAAAAGGAGAGAAATTTGCAGAAATCTGTGGCCTGCTCATCCTGGGGGATGTTTTCATCTTTCTATGTCCCCTCCCAACGCTTTTTAATGTGTGCCATTTGAGAGACTCCAGAGGGGCTGCACCTGTTTGCCTCTTGGCTAGGAGCCCCCAAATCCCTCCTTCTGCCCCCGCCTGCCACTCATGCTACAGCACCTCCTGGGATGGATGGAGCGAGGGAAGGAGGGAAATAGGGAGGAGTGGTGGAGTGTGGGGTTGCATGTGGTGGAAGGAATAGCTAGAGGGCTTGAAGGAGTAAGAGCAGAGATGTAGGCTCACACACAGAGAGAGAGAGAGAGAGAGAGAGGGGAATATAGTTTCACATCCAAGTCCATTCTCCCACACTGGACAGACCTTCCCTCTGTGGAGCTTTCTCTCTTTCATGTTTTGACTCACCACATTCTCTTTTATTTCTGTATTTTCTCTCACCTTTTCTCCCTCCTGTGCAAACCCACATCTGCTCTCCCTCTCCTCCTTGTTAACTTTTCTCCTCAGCCTATCGTTCTCTTGCTCTTCTCCAATTTTCTTCCCTGACTCAGTCTCTTTTACTCTATGCGTCTCTCAGTCTTCCTATCCAGGCTGTTCCTCTGCTCCTTTTTCTCGCCCGTCTCCCATTGCTCTGTGATAGGGTCATGTTAATCTGCAGTGACCTCTTTGGGTCACATTAAAGGTCACCCAGCTTCACTTCCCAATATCCCTGTGGCCGTACTCTTGTCTTAATCCCTACTTTTCTCCGCTAACTCCTGGCACTTTTGGAACAAAATAAAATACTCAGTTCACCGACCAATTTACCTTCCACATAGATTTGCTTTTCAAATAGAAAGTGACAGTAATGGGTAAATGTAGTGTCTGCTTTAGGTGCTTCAAAAAAAAACAACTTTATCTTTTATTATACAGTGTACCCCACCTTTCATCTTATGACAGCTGGGATAGGCTCCAGATGTAACACATTCAGGTGTTAATCTGGCTCTCTGATATCTGTAAATGTCATCTCCTCACCACCTTTGCGCTCATGCAACCCCACATCATCGTGTTCCCACCTCCGTGCTTTACTGTGGCAGTCCTCGCACGCTGAACGAATAAATTTATCTTGGTCACATCTGACCAAAGCATGTGTTCCCAACATTTATCGGGTTTCTTTTCATGTCCTTTGTCAAAGTGTAGTCTTGCAGTTTTGTGCCAAAGAGCACGGAGGGGGGTTTTCTTGCACGTTGTACATTGAGGCTAACGTTATATAATGTCAGTATCTGAAAGTTGGATTTCCTTTGATAACGCCTGTTCCAAGTCTGAAGCTTTTGCCTGTGTGTGTGCTGCCTGTGATGATTTTAGGGCAAGAGCCAGAAAATCTCTGATTACTGCTCTAACAGTTTCGCCTGATTTCTAGTTGGTTCCTGATCGTCCCCTTATCATTTCCCATCAATGTGAAGTCGGACAATCAGACGTTGCAAATTTCCTGCCAATTATTTCTCCCGTAGAGCCAGACTTGCAGACAGAAACGGCCCATAGATCCCAAACTGAAAGAATGCTGGTGTTCTGCTTGTACTTACAGTGTGTTCATTTGTTGAGCTTTTGTTTGAAACTCAATGAGTTGCTGCTTAAAATAACTTGGGTTTCATTTTGTGGAATAGTAAACTCACATTTAGTACTTAGTGTGTCTGGAATGACTGAATCCTGCTTTTAAAGTCTCGCCTTTTCTGTGTTTTCCAGAACCGCGGGCGTTTGGCAGAGAAGCGCACCATCCCCCTACCACCCAACCGGGTGCCCAAGAAGGAGCTGGCCTCCATTTTCAGCAGTGACGACAGTGAAGGCAGCGACCGGGCCAGTGGGGATCATGCTCACATCAAGCAGGAGGATGAGCTGCATTACAGTATCATGAGAAAGAGGTCAGTCACCTGTGACTTGCATGCAGTTGGTTGTTGTTGTGCTCTTTCACAAAAATTGCCAGGTAATTGCACAGATTTTTTTTTTTGTTTTATTTACTAAATTTTTGCACAGGATTTGGTGAAATCGCCATATAAAGAAAAAATGTAACTAATCTGTTTCGTTGTTTTTGCTTCTCTTTAGAGTCTGTCAAATATCAGATGGATGTAGCTTAAAAAAAACTAATGGTACTTCCGACACGTGTAGATTTTTCATCAGAAGTGGTTTCAGGATCATTTTGCTGTGTTAAATGCTCACTTTTAGACAAACAAACACAGAGCCACTTTCAAAAATACACGCATGGCTTTTGCTTTGGGATTCCTATTGGAAGCTGTTGAGCCCTCACAGTGTTAATTGGCTTGTTAGTTTGCGTTTTCCCGCTCCTGCCAAGTCTCGTTGTATCTGTCTTGACTTGATATCGAACGACTGAATCACCTGAGTCACTGCTGTCTGCTTCATCCTACGCTGTGGTAGGAAGCAGTTTGATCATAATAGAAAAGATTCATTGTATTCATATGTTGTCTTTATTTTGTTCGGCTGGTCTAAAGAATGTGTCAAAATGATTATGAAGTGTTCTTGAGCAACACTGAGACTATAATCTAAGTAAGATTAAAGAAAGAAGTAGCAGATGCTGCCTCAAAGATACTTTGGCAGTGGTAAAAACACAGTACAGCGCCTCTACGTGTACTCCCTGGGTCCTCATCATTCACACAACTAGTCTTTTATTTTTCTCAGATCTGGAGGGAAAGCAGGATGTTTTGAGTTGTGCCATTTTTATTTTTAAGAAATAACTGGTATGAAACTATAATAATGATAATAATAATAATACCACCAGAGTATGTATTGATGCATGCATCTCAGATGGTTTCATAGTGATTGGGGGTTTATTCTTGAAATCAAACGTGTTTTTGTGTTCATCAGTAAATTTAATGAAGATGTGCTGTGCAGCATTTTAGTTTGTCAATAAAGTGGGAACAGCTTTACTGAGACCGGTTTGGATGCGTGTGAATAATCACGTTTTCATACATGCAAACAAAGACATGCAAGGCTACGATGATGTTACTCTCTGTCACTGGCGGTGTGCAGTCAGTGTGGTTAGGAACAAACTCCAAGCCGAGATGGGCTTGCAATTTTTTTTTTTAAATCTTTTTTATTTTTTCATTGTCACTGTGGAATTTTGGGATTGCGTGGCATGTACGGAAACTGTAATATTCCGAAATCAGACAGATTATTGATTTAAGACAGAGCCTGTTCATTGATTAACCTCAGAAAGTCCCCAGCTGCATTATAAGAGCTTGTGCAAGCTCATTAAAGAAGGGGATGTTTTTCATGTCGTGAGATTTACGCGTGACACAGCGGACAGCACGGCAACTGTGAAGCTTTAAATGGATCCACTAACCTCATTTAAGAGGGCTTCCCCTCCCCCTGACACTTGTGCCGCTGGCGTGTTAAGATGATAATGAATTTAAAGAACACTTATGACTAATATGTCAGGCTTTTACCCTTTGAAAGGCGACGGACTCGCTGGAGCCGCAGCTCCGGTCTGTCGTGGGTATCCGTCTCAGCCTTGCTTTATCCCCCAATGTGGGTCTGGACGAACAGGATAATGGGATGTCCAATCATGAAAATGTGATTTCCATTGACCGCAGCTTCGTAAGTGAGTCGTAGAAGGGTCTTAACAAATTGGATTTGGCCGATGGATGTGAAAAATACAGGGCCTCTGTATACATGTGAGTGTATCTGTGCTGTCTCATCCTCACATCATCAGAGCTGGCGGCAGCACCGTCACACCCACTTGGTTGCAGCAACTTGCCTACTGTAACTGTACTTCAATCTACACGAGCACATCAGATGTGCCATGTGTTATTTACCCGTTTGATCCCAGCAAAATGCTTCACCCAGCAAATGAACTTGCAGTAGAATTACGTTGGGCGATACTTCAGGCACTCCTGTTTTTCACTCGGTTCAGGTTTGCATGGAAATTGCATAAAGCGTCACATTTTGCAGTAAAATGGTTTTACGTGCCATGTGTCAGAAAGTGTCTGACCCTCTCATTTCCAAAGACGCTCCACCATAATCAGATTAATGTTAGCAGTCTCTGTCTTACCGGCCAATTGGTTTTCTTGGCGCTTCATAGATCTGCACTTGTTCTGCTGAATAAGCACAGACCGACTACTGACCGAAGTGCAGCCAAACCACAGAACCAACCATATGATCGTTATCACAGTGCAATGCATGTGGCTCTAGTTTGGTATCGCTCTGGCGTCCATGCTAAAGATTGTTTGAAATATTCTGACACTAATTTATGGATTTCTTCTTGGGGACAAAGATTTAGATTTTTTTTTTTGGTTAGCGACAGGACCACAAATGACGGTCAGTTCAGTGTTTTGTCAAATCATTCATCCTACCTATGCAGAGTTTAGAGCTCTGTAATTGCACCACCTCACTTCCTCGTTCGCTCACGTCATAATTACTACAGCCAGCTTTATGTTGAAATGTAGCTCCGGCTGAATAACCACCAATCTATGGGGTCATTTTTTATCTTTTTTTTTTTTTTTAAATGGGAGGGCAGTTTTAAGATTTTAGCGTCTCTCTCGAGGGAAAAACAAAGCCTACCTTAGTGTTTGTTTCACTTGGCTGTAGATAACAAGGCTTGATTGAAAAGTGCTGACTGAGAGTCTGGGTAATTACCTGGCAACCACTGTGGATTTTATAAGTTACACCTGCTGACGTCTGCCTTCCAACCTGCAACCTCTGGAAGACAAACTACTCCATACCCATTATTAACCTCTGCCAAAACATACACAAAGACACTTTAGCGGTTTCTAAGCCATCCACAACAATTACTTTTATATGCAGATCTCTTCCTTCTAGAAAAGAGACGCTAACGTAAAGAGAGGAAGGCTTTCATAACAAATTTAGCACGCATACTTGGGCTCTTCATAAAAGGGGCCATCTTTTCCTGTCTTTTCATCAGGGGAAAACCTAATAGAAAATACTAACATCCCATCTTATTGTTTGTTCTCCTTGAAATACCAAAATTATACTTTAAGTCAATGTAGGAGAGCTGGCGTGCGCTTCAGTGCCCACTGAGGACAAATGTTTGTTACAGGTTGAGAGTGACAACAGGCTGCATATGAAAGTTAGCAGTCAGTTGATGCTTACACTTATGAACATTTAAAAAATTCTGACATAACTGTGTACTGAGGGCCTCTGCGGCCTCGTTCTCGGCATGAATGCAGGTCTTTTCTGGGCTCATTTGTTAGCAGGAGATTTCTACTCAGTCTGCACGAGAGGGAAAGACACCGATGATGCTGAGTTAGCGACTGTGTGTCTGTTGCATTTGACATTTTGTCCTCTGGCTTTATTGAACAACTGTGTCATTGCCTTATGCCAGTAAGGGGTCAGAGACAGTGTGAAATTACTGGAAATGGCTCTCCCCTAAAGCACTAATTAGTGAGCTTGGAGGTTTTATAGCTTTTTAGAGGAGCTTTCCGCCTCAAAAAAAAAAAAAAAAAAAATTTGGCCTTGTTTACATGCATTTCCCATGGCAACAGAGTCACAGCAATTTAGTAGTTGATTGGGCGTTGGCTAGCAGCGAGACATTCATTGTTTCCACACAGAAGAGTGTTTTGTCTATTAACTCCCTGTCATAACACAGGATTAACAGAGAGATGGTCAGCAGTGTTCCAGCTGTTGGGCTCAGATCTGGCTTGAGATATGTTCATCATTTCCACATGTAAAGATCAAGGCGATTCATATTTACCGTGTCCTGTCGTATCGGTGTGTTGAAATCAGGTGAAAATAACGAGCTTTGGCCTTACACGGTATCAAAGTGTCCTCTGTTGAAGCACGTAGGAATTACCACACAAACTGTAAATGTAAATTTTATTTAGTCTGATTTTTTTTTTTTCTTCTAAAAAGTAAATAATATCTCTCGAAGTTAGGAAAGTGAGAAAGCTACAGCAATAGCAGCCCATGTATGACAGTTAGGAAATTAAGGGTAAATAAAACCAGTAGTTTTCTCAAGCAGCCCTAAATGTAACACGGCAGACTTCCTGTATATTCAGTTTTCATTGTCTTTCCTCCCTTGGCTACTTTATCGACCTCATGTCAGCCTGTACAGCGGGTGCACAACCAGGAGAAGTGAAGCTGGGCTACTCTGACTTATTTATGTATCTATTTCTGTATTTATTCATTACCCCGTCCACTTGCAGGGTTCCTGCTTGCATGTTGCCTTTGGATTTAACTGTGAGTAGCATGACAATTGTGCTTCCGCTGCTTCTAATAAACAGGCAAAAGATTCCTTATTTAGGTCTGGGTCTGAATGTACAGTAGTTTTTATTTTTTTTACTCTTTTTTTTTTTTTACTCATTGCCTGTTTTTCAGCATTTTTCCCATCTCCATGCCTTTCTCCTCTCTGCTTGTTGAATATTACATACTGTCTGGTAGTATTTGAATTTTGTTGTGGGCCACCTGTGCAGGTTGGAGCAGGCTGTGTGTGTTCAGGCTATTGTCTTGCGCAGATGAGGGTAGTAAACCTGTGCGTACCAGATGTTTCATAGCACTTGCACCCTGTCTTTCTCCCTTCTCTTTCTCTCTTGCTCTTTCTCCTCCTCCTCCTCCTCCTCCTTCACATCCCTGCTGTCTGTCTGTCAGCACTTTCCCAGCGGTGGTGTGAGACATGGCGTCAGGGTGCCTGGGCTGCCAGCTTCTGCCAGCTCACACTGTGACCTCCAGCCCCGCCACCTCAGCTCCACGTGCCAATGCCACAGCAGGGCACTACTGGGCATTTATATTGAGTTGACTCCCAGTGCCACCAGAAGTCTTTTCATGTATTTGGGCTATTTTGAATTGTACTGAATTGGTAGAAGGGAGCACAAGCTTTTATAGTAAACTGACTATTTTTGTTTAAGCTATAAATACGTATTTCAATAACTATAAATCTATCTAAAATTAATTCACAGATAATTATACTGCAGAGCAGTGGGGATCTTTTTAAACAATAGTATAATTATATTTGAACATTAATAGAGCACTAAAAGAAAGCTGTAGTGGAGCTTAGATGTCGATGTAGCCTGAAATATTTGTGTAATATAACAATATGTTGTTTTGTTTTCACTACATAAACTCATAGACTGAATATAAAAAAAGGACATAGTTGCTGTGACATCACCCATTAATTTGTGGATTTTGTAAGCCTCAGCATTACCACTTTGGATGCTTTTTTTTTTTTTTTTTTTTAAAGAGCCAGAAGTCAGGTGGCTAAGTTATCAGCTAAGGCTAGCTGACTAGTGCTAAGTAACACACTAATAAAATAATGCATTTTCCAGTTTCTTACAGAGTGGGTATTATCATTTGTCAGATAGTTCCATTAAAAAATTTCCATATATATAATATATGGTTTTTAGTTGGACAATTGACAGTCTACGGGGGCCAAATCATTTTTGAAGCCAGCCTCAAGTGGCCACTCCTGGAACTGCAGTCTTTGGATTACTTTTTTAGCCTTCGAGGTTGCGTAAATCCTAGTATCATATTTGGACCCAGAATAAAATTCCAACCCTAGTAGCCAGCATTAGTAGAAGTTTGATTATTATAGAATTTTATATGAATATATATATAATGTTAGTCGCTGGTAGTATTTGATTAACAACACATATTAGCTACCCCAGTGTCTGGGTCACTGTGTCCAGTGACAAAGAGGCAGTAATGTCCAGTTTAGGGATAAGCACAAGATGATTGTCTTTGGTTTGTACCTCGGTGATAAGAAGCCGGCTCATGTCCTTCTTAGCTATGAGACTCAACAACCACAATCAGGCTCACCCCTCCCCAATCCTTTCCAAGGCCTCCGTCCTTCCCAGCTAACCCAGGCCTTAGGAGCTCCTTAGGGAGCGCTGACTCAGGTGACTGGGTTTTAAACAGCATCCCCATCCCCCTCTCCATCTTCGATGGCTTGAGTTTGACCTTGCCGCCACTCACAGAAAGAGCGAAGGAGGGGGTTGAGGGAGGGCATAGGTGGGTGGGGATAAGGCTAGGCCCTCATTAGCCCAAGCTGAGGCGGGACAGCTCAGGAGAAGTGCGCTAATTACCCAACTAACAATGTCCTTGCCGTTCACGGCTTAGAGCAGCCACTTCGCCATGGGATAATAACCCCGTCACCTCTCTGAGAAGTTCACGATGGCATTATCATGATCACTTTAAATGATGGACAGAGGGTGGTGTTATAATGCAGCTAACTGATTGATGGATTTGGCTGCAGCTTCCCACAGTAGAGCATCTAACTGCAGTGTGTGTGTGTGTGTGTGTGTGTGTATGTGTATGTGTGCAAGTGTGTGTGTGTGTGTGATGCGTATTTTGATGGAGTCAGTGGGTGACACAAATGTATGATAATGACCTTTAGAAGACCTTCTTTGTACCTCATTTTCATTTTGAAGAAAATCATTGCCCTCTCAGACACTGAGAGCTACCAATTTTAGTAAGTTGCACTCTAAAAAAGAAGTCTGTCATTAGTCTAAAAAGTTTGCAGTCACAGACCAATCAAGTGTCTCCTTGCTTAGCAACCAATGGTGAGTGTTTTGTCTGAGACTATTTTCTGAGTCATTGGTTCTCTGTGCCTGAGAGGTGACTGGTGAGGCCAGCAAGGCCAGCATGAGGTCCTCAGCACTACCCTTCATCTTTTCTGTTAGCGTGTGGAAAACAGATTGGCGACCGACAGCCTGACATTACAGAAGGAGTCTGTAATCATGGGACTGTAAAAACCCAAATCCAGCAGCCGCAAACAGTGTGGCCTCGTCATAGCGGTGGCAGCTAAGAACCATTCACCGCCTCTGTCCCATAAACTGTGCTTGCCGTGTCATACCAGACCCCCTTCATAGATGTTTCTGCTTTCAATAAAGTTGCCAGTTAAGGCTGTAAATGAGATCGCTGCTCACACGAGAGGTTGCTGATGCCATGAAATGACATGTTGGGCTTACTGTGTGAAACACACGGTATATATGCCCCCCCCCCCCCCCCCCCCCCCCCCAAAAAAAAACAAAAAAAAAAACAAAAAACCTCTGGGATTGCCTTACGCAGCAGGTATATCACAGCGCTATGACGGGAGATATTTAGACTGTAACTAAAAAAAAAAGCCCTGCTCCTCTCCTGCCACACAAGCTGTTTGCCATTATACTGTCTACACTCCACACACTGCACAGCCATACTACCCTCAAACGCTAAGCGCCTATTTCCCATCATTATGCCATTTAATGCGATCAGGATGGTAATCAGATTGCAAATGAAATGCCTCCATGACACAGTTGTGTGGGTCCGCTGGTGTGGGGAGTTTAGAAAGGCAGCTGGTGGAGAATTTGAAAGGACAGAGCGGCTCCAACCAAATCTGGGTCTAATCTGTTAACCCTCCTCCTGCTCCTCCTCTGGGTGCTGAAGGGCAGGACAGGGTGTTTGAGAGATTCTTGAGAACAATCTTTTTCCTTTTTTTGTGTGTGTGTGTGTGTGTGTGTGTGTGTGTGAAGGACTTAACGTTAGTGTAGGCACGAGATTAGAGAAGAAGACTTACAGCTTTTTTTTTTTTCTTTTTTTTTTTTAATTGTTAGCATATCTTACTACAAAATAATTGTGCTGTTATCATAATTTTACATTCTTAATAAATAATACCACTTCCAGGCTTGATTGAATTGTGTTTTATTTTAAACATTCTTCACCTGTATTTGCATATTTTTAGAGCTGGTTTAAAGCTGTTAAACCACTTATGGGTTGTGAATATGTTCATTAATACATCTTAGTGTGGAAGATGAGTAGGGATGAGACCTGAAAGTGCTGGATGCGGTAGTCTGTCAGAGTGTATTACACACCTCAGAGCTAAGAGCCAGTTGACAGGACAGCCACTTGTAGCTGTTGAGTCTGTGTGAAGATGTGCATTTTATAGAGGACAGGTCTGTCTTTATGGAGGATTTCTGTGGTAAGTGTTGTGTGCTATGAATTTATAGGCTGCTCTCTTTTTTTTTTTTTTATACAAACAGACCATTTGGAGCTTAACTCTGGTTCATTTCTGGCTGCTTTTAATTGTGCCCTCTTTCCTCTGTGTGTGTGTGTGTGTGTGTGTGTGTGTGTGTGTGTGTGTGTGTGTGTGTGTGCATTTTTGTGTATTACAGTCGTGACAGTGACCTCTCTACAATTATCTCCAACCTGCACCACACCAGACAGCACGGCATGCCCGAAGGCCAGTCCGCCTCTGACCACGGCACCAGTACTGGACACACAGGTAGGACCCACATGATGCTATGATGTGTGTGTGTGTTTTATCAGTATGCATGTCTAACGTATGCGAAGTGTAAGGTGTCCGATTTCTTTTTCTTTCTTACATTTGCTTTTCTCTTTCTTCCTTTGCATCTAGGCAGATGATACATGCCCCTTTACGCTTCCTGTAACATACGTAAATATTCCATTAGCCATTTAATTTGGTCTAATTTGTGTGATTGCGGGAATTTAACATAAGCGTATTACTTATTCCTAAAGGTCGCTCATGTTGATTACTTAATGTTCTTCCCACACTCTCTGCTGCACTCCAGGATTTTTTTCGTTAAACCCCCTGTTTTAAATTACCTCTGAATAAATAGCTTTGTTTGCCATTAATCCAGTTTCATGTGAGCAGAGGAACCATGGTGTGCAAGTGCTAAGCTAAGAGCTTTGCTTCCAGCTTAAACACAGAACACAGACCGCATTTAATCACAGCTATTTGTCAAGCAGTCTGTATGAGGATATTGTGCAGCCATCAAAGACATATGGCTGTTTAAAAAGCCTCTGTGTATGTCACTGTTTAGAAACAAACCCATTGTACTGTATGTTTCTGCCACATTAGGTTAGTTGCACTCCGTCTCAGTGGCGTGCAGTATGTTCGTGTAGGGTGTGATCGATAGCAGCAGTAGTACACTTGCAAAATCTTCACATTACCTCATTAATATATGAAGTTTATCGACTATAATTTTTGGGTTGTTGCAGACCTAAAAAGCCTCAAAATGGCTTTTCTCAGTTAAGTTGAAGTAATTATTATCAACAGTTTTTTTTTTTTTCTTATCTCTGATTTTTGCCTGCAGGAGAAAATATTGATTATGACAAATGAATTGCCTGGATGAAAAACTTCTATCAGATAATCCAAACATGTTTAAATAAATGCATTTACCCTTAATTAAATAATTAGATGCCTTTTTTAATAGTGAAGACCATGCCTTTGCTTTGCTGTTGCCCGGAGTTCAAACCCCTGTCCCTTCTTATCCCATTAGCCAGAGGCACAGCAAGTGGCATAATCACCCCAGACCCAACACCTCCATACCCTCTCTCTGTGTGCTCATACACTCTGTCTGCCAGATTAATTGTCCATACGGTGCCTGCAATATCAGGTAGGGTGGGTGGAAGGTGGAGGGTATTAGATTGCTCAACAGACAGCTCAGCCGGTGTCTTTGGGTCCCCCGTTTGGGACAGATTTTCACCAATACACCAGTCTAATCAGCTGTTAAACCTAATGGAGAAATCAGAGCCATGAATGGTTTTCCTAATGGGGGAAGACAAGAGGGGCTAGAGGTGGGTGTGGGGCAGTGATGGGGGATGGTGCGAGCACAGTGTGGCCTACGCATAGGGGGTCCAAGACCCTAAAATCTGTCCGCTTGAGCATTAAAGGGAGATTTAACAGGCTGCCTAAGCGGCTCGCTTCGTGTCTGTAAACAAGTCCAATCCGATCAGCCACTGGCTCTAATTCTGTCTGCCAGTGAAATTAGACACACACACACACACACACACACACACACACACACACACACACACACACACACACACACACACACACACACACATTCTCAAACACACAATTACACACAAATAACGTAGTTATAGAGATACGTGCCTACGCAATATCAACTCAAGTTCAAATTTGTGTCCAAATACACAGGTGGGTGAAGCGTGCATGACGTTTTAAAGCAGTGGATTATTTGACTTTGGGATTGATGAAGCATAAATGCAACTTGCTGCTATGATGTTGTGTTTATGCAGTTGCATCAGTCACCTCTGCTGTTCGACTTCTCCAAAAGTGTTTAATGTATACCAACAAACAGTGGAGGGAAAGAAGGGAGTAGGATGGCCAAGAGGTGGAGGAAAAGACAGAGACAGAGATGCTGTGATGGAAGAAACATTTGGAAATAGGGAGACAGAAGAAAATGAGATGAATGAGTGCAGTAGTGGTATCAAGGGAGGGTAAGCAGCAACTATGGCGGCGGGCGGCTCTGTGGTGTGTGTGTGTGTGTGTGTGTGTGTGTGTGTGTGTGTGTGTGTGTGTGTGTGTGTGTGTGTGTGTGTGGGTCAGGAGGAAAGGGAAGCAGGCTTGCCGGGTCGTCTCTGTGCCGGAGTGGGCCGTTAATTAAATCTGAGAGACAGACAGGAGGGTTGCCTCCCTCCTCTTCTCATCTCCATCCCTCCCTCCCCTGCTTCGCTCTCTCAATCCCCAGCCACTGGCTATTCAGAGGCTCTGTTAGAGGTGGAGAGGAGGGAAGGGAGGGTGGAGGGAAGGAGGGGTAGGAGGCAGGAGGGGCAGGGGCGCCGACGCTGAGAGTCTGGCTGCCTGTGGAGACTGTAAACCGTGGCTCTGCGGTCAGACCGGAGACTCAAACAGGCAGATAAGGTGTTTTTGGGCCGCCGCTCTCTTTCTCTCTCTCCTTTGCTCCCAACACTCAGACTCTCAAAGGCAGTTACAGCCTGTCGGTGTGTGTGTGTGTGTGTGGTTGGGGGGGTTGCAGCAGTGGTTTGGGGCTTGAGCGCATTTTTGTGTGTGTTTGTGCATGCGCACCTTTCCGTGTGCGGTTTCGAAGGCCTGGTTTTAAATGTTTGCTTGCGTGTGAATCTGCAGCCCAGTGTGTTTGTGCAAGGCCTTTTTCTTTCAGACTGATTGTGAGTGAGGATTGCTTTTAAAGTATTACCAGCTAGTTATTACATGATTAGCATAGAAAGGCAATTCTGCCCCAAAGTAAACATTCCAGGATGTGTGCTTATATTAGCTGTCATACAGCGGCAAAAAGGGAAATGCGGATAGTAAATATTTTAAAACATCCCACAGCTTAATGGGGATGTAATTGCACTGCCATAACAAAATGGTTTCTCAAATAGACATGCCAATGGTTCTGTCAAGACATGAAATTCAAGATGACAAAAATAAATAGTTGAATTAATAATGGAAATAGTTTTTTCTTCCTTTCAGAGCGCCTAAAAGAAACCATTTATTCTCAGGTGTTCTTTGACGTCTTTGTTATTAATTTTTTGTTTGATTTTGTTATTGTTTTTTGGAGATTTTGTGCTCGTCCTTGTTACACTTGAGCAGAATCACCAGTCGGTTGAGTTGTGGTTCACAGAATTATTTCTTGGCACTTTTAAAACTTTTAAAAATTGCCTAAATTGCCTTTAATAACCTGTGAATTGTGTGTTGTTTGAATGGGAATATTGGCTCGCATATCAGGGCATGAACTGTTGCCTAGGAACAGTCACTGTAAGCAGGGGAAGACAGATATGATGGAACGATTTGACAAAGACAGCAAAGCATTTAAGAGTGAGAGAAGATATTAGACATCATTTTTGAATTCAGTATATCCTTATTGCAAAAGTTTCATTAAGAGATTTTTCCATTTACAGAATTCTTGCAGAAATATTTTAATCTGCTTATGCAATATTATGCATAAAGTGTCATTTATTTATGGGCCAAGGCGGACTCGAACCCGGGCCTCTGCAGTAGCCTTTCAGTACATGGGTTGTCTACTCAACCCAGTCAGGTATACTGATGTTACATATTAGTAGTTTTTAAAAACCTTTTCCAGGCGAGTATCATAACAGTGACAGTAGCTGTCATAACCCATATTCTAAACAAACCACTGGAACTGCTGATGGAAACTTCACCTCTTGTGTAGCACCAGCTGTTCAGAGGATTTCTACAAGAAGGGCCTGACTGTATCCGACTGAAGCTCAGCGATGACAAAGACAAAAGATACTATTGGCTTTATTCTGTTACATAATTATGATCTGTTGCAAATACTATACTGGCAGATTTTCACTTTAAGGTCAGACATATTTTTCTCGTTCCATTCCTCGGGCTCTGTTTCCCTCTGTCCATCTTTCCAAAAAGATGAGCACGTTATGTGGCAGTTTTCCTATAGCTGTACATTTGCACATGTTGTTGTTGGTGCATCCTCCACTCGCCCCAACTCCATCAACAACCCCCAGCCCTCTCTCATATATCCCCCCCACCCTTTCCCAGCTGCATCGGCCCGTAAGCCAATCAATGGCAGGGCTTTCAGGGCCGGCGGAGGCCCCGGCGCACGGAGGAGGGATCAATAAGTTATTAGCACCATTCTGTCAGCTGTAATGTGGAGATTGATCGGGGGGCTGCGGCTGGCGGCCCACCCCACGTCCCCGCCTGTCACCCCACCCCCCCAGCTGCTCCCTCCACTCAGCCTCTTCCCCTTCCCCGGCCTGATAAAGATGACAGATTAACGGAGTAAGAGAGGAATTAAGGAGTCTGGCTGTCTGAGCTGTCAACGCGCTCCACGGGTTGGAGAGAAGAGAGGAGGAGGGCTAAAGTTTGAGGAAGAAGAGGGGGAGAAAAAAAAAAAGGGTAGGAAAGGAAGGGGAATGCTCTCCAGCCTGATGATTCGCCCTGCTGGTGTCACATGAAAGAGAAGTCGTTTAGGTCCTGCTGTTTCCTCTTTCTCTTTCTGTCCCTCTGTTCTCCTCCATCTTTTCTCTCAGTGGGAGGAACAGCAGATAAGGAGGAGGTTAACTAACAAGGAGGAACTGAGGCAGAGGCTGAACCATGGTGTGTTCAGATCCACTTCTTAAAGGAAAAAAAAAAAACCAAAAAACGGCAAGCCTGTAGACGGTTGACCAAGAATGGCTAAAACGTGGGGTTCTATCATAGAAGCTGCTTGCACTTAATAACTGCTGTATTTTGACAGTTAAAATAACACCCTTGAAGGCGGAATAAAACTCTTGACTTCACGACCACTAATTCCTCAGCAATATTAACAAGCAGGTGATAGGGAAAGGCCTAAGGTAGCAAACTTGACTGTAAGCTGTGTTAGTGGGAGTAAAAGGGTTAGTATAGATGCTAGCAGAGCTCAGGGTTTGGCATTAAAAGGGAGCGCCGGTGCTCTAAGAAGCCCCATTTAATTGGCTTTAAAAGCTTTCCGCCCTCAAATCTCAGGCCCTCGGGCACTCGCTCTGGAGACGCAGTGTCTTGAGTGAGGTCGGCTCAAGAGACGACTCAAGTGTGTTTGATCATGAGAGGCTCTGGGTGTGGGTCTAAGCATGTGTGTGTGTTTGGTAGAAGAGGGGCTTTAACTAATGGGGGTTCTCTCTCTCTTTGTTAATATTTCACTAATAGGATAGATGGAGACCTTCATTTTTTTTCCCTGAAAGGACCAGTGAAAGAAATGTACTGAACGCGATTTGAAAACGAGAAGCAAAACAGAATGAGAGATCATAAAGGAGATTGGAGAAAAAGTAGAAATGGTAAAAAGCATTCAGTGTGTGTATGCACGCACTTGTCCATTAGCGTTACTCCCTCCCCGCCTGCTGTTTCTTTCGGATGGTATAGGGAGCGGCTCTCCTCGGGACCTGAGAGGTAACATCAAACACTGGATCATTAGTGAACCTCCTCCCTCTCATCCTTACTCGCTTGCTCACTCGCCCTCTCATCAACACCGGCACTCTTTTAGCAGCATGGCAAAATCCTCCAAGTCCTGTCTAAATCCGTGTTTTCTTCCCTCCTCTGTTTCCCTTACAGACGGGAACAGACAAAAAGTTTGGGTAATAGGTTAGAGGTCAAAGGTCAGACGCCATTTCAGCCTTAATCTCGTGTCGTCCGGCTGTCACCAAGGTGACAGCTATGTTAGGGTTCAACACATGAAAGAGTAGAGCAAACTGTATTTGTGCGGGTACTGCGATGACGCTGTGTTTTATTTCTGCTCCGTGTTCGTTGTTTCTCTGTGCTGTTTACACATGCTGTGCAAATGATGAAAAATTACTTTGCTGAAAAAGAGAGGCAGCGGTGGAGAGGAACCATTCTCCTTGAGGGAGGGAGGGGGTGGGGGGGTGGGGGGCACTCTTGCCTCACCCCTAAAAATACGCATTGAGACGGGAAAGAGAGAAAGTAGGAAAGAAGGGAAGAAGAAGTCACTGCCATGGTTTTGGCTGTCTGCGTAGAGGAAGAAACGGAGTTGGAGAAAAATCAGAGATGCGTGAGATAGAAATAGAGAGAGAGAGGGAGAGAGCAATGACAAACGCCTCTTTCCTTCCTGCCGGCGCTGCGTGCGTTGTGCTTTGCATCTCCTCCCTCTCTGATAAGGCCCATATTGATTTGAGGTGTGTTTGGGGGGGTGGGATGCGATAGGAAGGAAGAGAGAGCGATGAGAAGGGAGGAGAGGAGGAGGAGGAAGAGGAGGCAGTAGGGGGTGCTGTAATTGTATACTGGATGCCCCTCTCTGGTGGCAGGGGTGGTGACAACAGGGAGGGAGGAGGAGGAGGAGGCGCAGAGGTGTTAATGGGAGGTGAGGGTGAGAGCTCCTGATAGGAGTAGGGTTCAAACACACCCAGATGAGAGCAACAAGAGCAGATGGAGAAATGAGTGTTTATGAGAGGAGGACATCAAGAGTTATTATGGAAGCAAGAACTAAAATAAATAAATAAATAAACCCACGTGATGCAGATGTAATGTGAACTGAGAGGTATTTCTGAGAGGGTTTCGTGCACTTCGGTTCAGTCAGAGGATTTTGCGTCGACATCTGGAAAAAGAGGAGAGAGAGGAGAAGAGAGAGGCAGAACGGTGATAACACTTGAGGACAGACTGTTGGAAAGAGACATTGGAGGAGGCACGGTGAGACAGAGCCCCCCTCCCTGCTTCAAATAGACAAACGCACACGTGACTAAGCTGGGCAGATCCGTCATCCACAGCAGTACAGGGCCCCTCTCTTCTCTGACAGAACATGCACATCTCCAGATGCCCGTGCCTTGCTTCACTCGTTCTTGTTTTTCTCTTTCTCTCTTCCTCTTTGGTTCTTTTTCCACTCACGCTCTCTTTCTTCTCGCGTTTCCAAAGCAGCCACCATGCACACAGGTAGACACAGAGGGAGAGTGGCCATATCAAGCCTTTACTCCGGTCTTTTTTTTCCTGACTGGTTTCTCTGTGTGTGTGTGTGTGTATTTACAGATGACCTTCTAGGCAAGAGGAGAAGCTTCTCTCCCAACAGCAGCAGCGAGTGTCCCTCTGAAAACAAGAAGTCACGCAGCGTATCCCCCAAAGGTAGGACCATGCATGAAATGGGTGAAAGTTATGGGGGGAAAAAACAAAACAAAAAACAGGATGACTGAGGAGAAAAGATGGAAGTTCCAGAGTTAAGCTGTGTTGACTTGGCTGCTGGTGCAGTGCCAGTATGTTGACCCTAAATCATGTTTCTCCAAATATACATGCAAACATCTCTGCAGACAAAGGTGTTATGGGTGACTACAGGTCACAGAGGCCCACAGAGCAAATGATGCGCACTCCTCCCAAATCTCAGCGTGTCACACGCTGCATCGAGCTGGCCGATTAGTTAATCACTGGAAATAAAAATAGTTTGGAACAGAGAGGAATATGCAAAGGCTGCAGAAACACAGATTACACTTACTGCTAGATATACACACATCAGACTAGGTCACCAAAAATAAATAAATACATAAAAACCAAGAGCCTTACTTAGAAAGTGCTTTAATACTGAAAAATAAGCACAGTTTAAGAGATTCCTCTGCTAATATAACGGGCATGTTATAACCCTAAAAACAGATCAAATATTGGGAAACATCATCATCAAAAAAAAAAAAAAAATTTTCCCCCATGTGTTTTCCACTAAAAAGGAATGAATCAGTGGACTGATCCTTTAAAAGGAAACCAGCATGGGTGGCTGTCCCGACTGTCGTCTTCCTAACAAACCTGTACAGTAATATTTTCAGGCTCTTTATTTGCTCTCCAGGTGAAATTAGAACAGCGTAAATGACGGACCTTGACACGGCACACCTCGGTAAGACGGTGTCCCTCTGTAATGCCGCAATCCGGGCGCTGTCCTCTATTATTCATATCTCCCTCGTGAGGTGTGACACCAGGCGCCCGGCATGGAGCCGGCACAGCCACCGAGTCTGTTCCTCTGGACTCCTGACGAAGACTTCCTGACTGATGCATTATACAGCAGGCAGAACCAAGGGCAGCTCACCATACATCTTATCTCTGCAGACTCACCAACGGCGTGCATACGCTGCACTTCTTATTTGACAAACTAATAAAATGTCCTTTCTGAGGGTTAAATTCTGTGTAAAGTTTAGATAGGTGAGAGCAGTTGGGTGTAATTTGGATACCAGATTGAGCTGTGCAGAGCTCAGCGTGATCCCCTGTTTTGACCTTTGGCCACTGGGTGACCTTTGACCGACTGCAGACCTGCTTGGAGCCTCTTCCTCTTTCTCTGTGTATAGAAGCACTCATTCGTGGCCATTATCGTCTTACTTAGACACAGCCCTGCTTCTGAAAGATGCATGGGTTTGTTATTGGTTGAGACAGAGTGTGTGTTGTGTGTGCGTGCGTGTCTGTTTGTGTACTCTGGCTCGGATTCCTTTTAAGGCAAACGGAGGTTTGTGCGTTTTCATTTTGAGTTTGTGTTTTTGTGCCTCTCACAGTATGTATGGTTAGGTTTCTGGCCTTAAAAAGACAATCGCTGTATATGCTTTGCATATATACATATATTCTTCCTTTGCTTTATACGCACATAAGAGAAACTGATAAAGAAGACTCTGTTTCTGCGTGTGTGTGCGCACGCAGCCAGCTGTCCAGAAAAGTGCATTTAAGCCTTGTCCAAACGTTGCTGATCCTGCGCATTAACCTTGAGCTCTGTCCACGCCCAAAGCCTGACTCGGCACCTGTGTGTGGGTTAGTACTGGTGTGTTATCTATGCAAGTTACATCTTTTTGCCTCCAAGTCTGGTGACACAAGAGATCCTTTAATGACTAATGCAGGTGGAGAAATGGACTAAGAGCGAGAGAGAGACTGAGAGGGTAGTGTATGGATGGAGCCAGAGAGATTGGATACCACTGTGTAAATGATGTCTGTTTTTCTTCCAGTTGCAAAGTCGGCACCCCCTGCTGTGTTTAGAGAGCAGGAAAACTTTAGACAGGCACAGACTAGTTGCGCGCACACACATACACACAAACACTCGAGGACCTTGGGTGGATTAGCTGGAGCTTGTCGGTGGAGACAGAGATGCTTGCGTGTTCGCTTCCTCCCTCACCACCTCCACCCCACCTCCGCTCCTCAGCGCCACTCCTGCTCGCCTGCCCGGGGCCAGACTCAGGTTTCAATAAGGAGGAGGGTGGTAAAAATAACCCCTGCTTTTCCTCTGCTTCTCCCTCCTCCACCTCATCCTCTGTCTCCCTCTTCTAACTCCCTAACCACCTTCCTATATCCCCCACCGCTCTTACCTTAGATCATGTTACTATTGACAGAGTGGGGGAAGAGGGAGGTCAGAGGCAGAGAGATTAAGTATGGGGACTGACGGCTAGATAGGCATCATACACCGCATTGTCTTCACAACACCTTAAACACAACAGAGAGGTGTTACACGCACACACATACCCACACCTGCAGCGGTAGAAGCTGAGAGTTGTTTTGTTCTTTTGAGTTTTCTGTAGTCTGCATTATATACAGTAAGTTACATCACTGCAGTGTTAGCAGGGTTACTGCTGTGCTTTGTGTCAGAGAAATTGTGAGTTCATGATGGGGTCAGGCTCAGAGCATTAACAATGCATGGCTCTGTGCATGAAGCTTCATGTGAAGAGGCTTCCAGTCCATCGCTTCTTAATGATCTTTAAAAGCACATGTTCTGGCTGATATTTAACAAATGTATAAAATTAGTTCTGTGCAATGCAGAAGGGCTGATTTTATCCTAAAAATAATTCTGCCTTATGAGAAAATATGACATAAAAAATAATAACATTTTGGTATTTATTTTTAAATAAAAAGGCTTGTCATGGAGAAAAGGTTTGACTCTCTCACGGTGAAGTCTGCAGTAATGTTAAAGCGTAGTGTTTGATGTGTCTGACGCTGAATTGGCTTCTTAGCTATTGAACTACAAGTTTTACAAATCTGTGACCTCCTGTTGCCATTTGGAGTAACTAACGCTTTGAGGCCGCTTACAGTATTAAATTTCATGCAACCTCTTGCTTGCGGCTTGCTCTCCACAATCATTGACACAAAAATAAATGCAGACCTTTCTTCCTGTAAATATATCCTATGCCACTAAGGTGATAGAAATTCATGGGGAGACTTTCAGAGCCTGCAGATCAAGTTAAAAGATATTTCCTGATGAGTTGGCTACTGACAATCACTGATCCCTCCCTCCTCTCTTCAGAAAACTCCCAGAGCCCAGGGGTGGAGGCAGGCGGCAGCCACGGCCACATGAGCCCTGAGGAGCATTACAGGCGCATGATGTCAGCGCTCAGCGAGCAAGGGTCCTATGAGGAGCAGCAGCAACGCCTCTACCAGCTAGCAAGCAGCATGGGTCTGCCCGGCCACGGTCAGTCCACAAGCTTTGTGTTGCTCTTTGCATGCGTGGCCACGATTATAACATGTTTCCCAGTGCACCGATTTTAATTTCTTAACAGTAATTAATCCTACATGAAAGATATACATGTTTTTTTCTTTAATTCAAAGTAAGAGTTTCTTTTAGAAGCTCTTAACTAGATTCTTTCTTTTTTTTAAAAAAAAAAAAAAAAAAAGAAACCCTCTTCCATCACCTGTCGCCAAGTCACTGAGGTGCAGTGCTACTTGGTAACCCCAGAGTGTAGCGCTGTGCCACACTGCTGCCATTGTGAAACCCGGGCCACGGAGACAGCTGACATTTCTATTTGCGGTGCTTGCCCACCCAGTGTCAAAGTGTCACTCAGGGTGATTTCTGACCACCCTGACTCGCCGTTGTTAACAACACCCACAAGCCTTCACATGCATCAACGCCATGATTGATCCAGGAGCTCTCATTGGCTGCCTGCCAACCCTCTAAATCTCAGCCAGGAAACCTCTAGTGTGTCACATATTCACTCAATTTCTATAGACATAAAGTTCACTGGTTTTATCTCGAGGAAACTGTAGTTTGATGAGGGAGAAAAGAAAATGAGCAAAGTTGCCACAGATTGATAAGTTGGTTTTTTTTGTTCTTTTCACTGCGCCTGCCGTAAAATGTTAATATTTCTCTCACATTTTTCTATAGGGTGTAACATTAGCTCCTACCTTTTTTAATGAATCTTTTTTGCAGTAGTATAAATCCGATCAGTGCTTGGGCCAAATTGTAGTTTGAGCAGCTTTTTATTTTTGATTAGTAATGATTTTTAATCGCTGGTTCCAAATCTAGGGGGCGAAGCCTATAAAAGCTTTAATTGCCTTTTCCCCGTCTTAGAGGAGTTTAGAGGCAAAATTCAGTGCATTGTGGGGGTTTTATGGCCCTGGGCTAAGTCTGAACGCCGGCTTCCTTTCCCAGAAGCCTCGTCGGTTTTGAGGGAGGCGCTCTGGCGCTTTGCTGACATACTCGCTCCCTTTCTTCACTTCCACATTCCAAATCATTTGATAGTTTCCACATTATCCTTTATTCTGCAAGTGTGCTTCCTTTATCCAACCTGCACTTGTGCAGAAAAGAAGAGGCAGGGGTAATGAGACTTCAGCTGTAAAGAGCAAAAAAGAAATATATATATATATATATATATATATATATATATATATATATAAAATAATGAGATGAAATGAAGAAGGAACAGAGATGAGGTAAGAATAAATAAATAACTTCTCATTGAGGAAGAAATAAAGAAAACAATTTGCAGTTGCCACATGCTAAATTAAACTATCACTTAAAGATAATGTCCTTGTGACACAGCACACCCCTGTTTGTACTGTAAGTGTTAGATGCACTCAGTGGAGGAGGTCTGCACAGGCTTTGCTAGTGCTGACAGCCACACTTCCATATTCCTCTATAAATCCACCGGCTATTCAGAGGTTTATTTACCAAACATAACACTACTTCCACATCCTCCCTTTCTCCAATTAACAGGTGGAGCTGGTTAGGAAACACTCTCAGGCAGCCTGAGAGTGATGTAGGATGGGATGTAGGACAGAGGGATGGCTGTTTTGTCTCTTGAGAGGCAGATGTGAATCACTTCAGCGAGAGCGAGCCCCTTGACATTGACCTGGTCTCCGATGAGGCCCCCATGACCCCTCCTTCCCCCACCTCCTCCCCGGGCCCCTCATCCCTCCTATACATTTGCCTCTCACGCTTGCTTTTATGCCACCTCCCCTCTTCCTCCTCCTTTTTCCTTACCGCCAACTCTCCCTTTAGCCTTGGTCCCCGCAGAGCATCCTTTCATGTGTTTGAAGTGTGGGGCACAGAAAATGAAAGTGTGCGTGCGTGGAAGAGGTGGGGGTGAAGAGGAACTCTGTGTGCATGTGCCTAGATGTGTGTGTGAATGTGTAGTTGCAAGGTGTTGTGTGAGAGGCTCTCTCTCTGGACCCGATGGGCAAAAGAAGAGTACCGAAAGAAGTGATTGGGGGTGGGGGGGGGGGGGGGGGGGGGGGGGGGGGGGGGGGTGGGGGGGGGGGGGGTAGGCTGAAATTGGGGGTGGAGGTGGAAGGGAGGCAGGGATGTCAAAATGGCCAGGAGGGCTTTCCCTCCCTCTTCATGTGATGAAAGGAGAGTAAAGAAGAGAGAAAAGAAAATGAGAGGTGGGGGTAGAGATCCAGATGAAAGTGAAAGGAGGGGTGGGATGGAGGGCGTGTTCTCCTGTTTTGTCTCTTGCAGTTCAGTCACCATTGAAATACGGAGCTGTACACAACATCTCTTTAACATCACCCCAATAAAGTTGGGAAAAATAAAGCAGTGCGATTGGTCAAAGGACAAAGACATTCAGCACGAACACGCTTGCAACATATTTACAGCTGCATAAGCCTATGATACTGGCTAAATGCTGATAAATGCTTCTTCCTGAAAAGATGCTTAATTTTCTGGTGTATGGTGCGCTTTAGCGGATAGATGCTGGCTTTTGTGTACCTGCCAGTCCACCAAATCCATCGTGGGGCCAGCCAAGCTGCATCAGCGCAGCACTACCCTGTATTCTCGTACTGAGGAAAGCCCGGCTTAACTGAGGGGATTTAGGCCCAACTCCAGGAATGATGGTGGGGAGAAAAATGGGATGGCACAAAAGAGGGATAAGTGGAATGGGTCCGAACGACAAACTGGGACTTCCCAAAATAACTCATGCAAAGAAAGAGGTGTGTGTATGTGTGTGTGTGTGTGTGTGTCCGCAATTAGGCCTGTAATTTGTAGTCAGAGGGGCTCTCCTCTTGTGTGCCAGCAGCTGCAACATGAGACAAGAGTTTTAGAGGGGAACATTCTGAGTTTGAGCACCTACTCACCTACACACACACACACACACACACACACACACACACACACACACACACACACACACACACACACACACACACACACACACACACACACACACACACAGGGTTAGAACCCCAGGTGACTGTGCTGCTCTCAGTTCACATGAAAGGGAATTCAAGAGAGAGGGAGGGAGAGAGAAAAACATGGACCCAATATTGAAGTGAGGCATCACTTCCTTGGAGTGGATATGCAGCGAATAACAGGAAGAAATAACAGACGGAGAACCACAGGTCATACAGCGTGTACTCTGTGGATTTAAAGGAGTATCGCTTGTTTTACCTATCAAATCCAAGGCCATAGGTGCTGTTGAGAATTTTAAATTTGATTTTCATATTTTAATAATGTCTGGCTGAGGCTGCCTCATTTTTGTTTTTTCTGGTGAAATTTGGGCATGTGATATGTGATTTTACGAGCCTGACTAAGGCCAGGCAATTTAGTAATCACACAAAGTCCCACTCAGCCTATGAAAGGCCTCAGCTGCATCATGCTCCCTTTTAAACTCCAATGAGAGCTTAATGAAAAGCATGATGGGAAGTGTAGGATCGAGTGACAACACACACACACACACGCACAGTGTTTATCAATGCCAGGACACGTGTAGCACTTGGAAATGCAGACATCACAGTGAAAGAAAAACACCGGTCAGCTGCATTTAAAATGTCCTCAGCAAATAAATACCTAAATAATAAAAACTTACAACTTTAGTAATTTTAATGAGTCTTCACGGCAACAGCGAGTGTTTCCAGGCCTGTTCACTTTTCAGTGTCCCCTGGAAACATTTGCGGTTCTTATGTTATTTGAGTGTCGTCTACTTTCAGCCAAACTGCTATTTTAAACATCGGTATCGACTCAAGACTTTCAGCGTATCTCTAAAAGTTGGTGTGCTTGCTACTTGGCCTCCAGCATGGTCAGATTGTGTTTCTCTGCAGCTTTTATTTTGACCATTCTTTTTCAGTCTGATGCTTGGTCCTCCTGAAGACTTGCAAAACTGCTAAAGTCACCCCTTTAACTGAACCAGACATACAAAATAATTGCTGGAGGTGGGACTGTGACCACAGGAAACTTATAGAGGTCAACTATTCAGCCCCATCTTCACTGCACCTTGTATGCAAGTGCTCAACAGACTGAGCGAATGTGTGTGTGTTTGTGTGTGCGCTCTGGGGCTTCAGTTCCCTCTGATCCTTCCCTTATCTCTCACAACCCTCCTCATCCCCCTCCCCCCATTTTACACACACACACACACACACCCTTGTCTGCCGCCAGCAGAGTCCCTCGCGGCCTGGCGCAGCAAACAGATCGATACACCGGAGCTAGGCCGCATTAATATCTGTCGCTTCAACCCCCCCATCCCCACCCCGGCGCCCGCTCAACTGCTTCAACACACACACACACACACACACACACAGTTGTGTGTTGGGCACACTCACGTAAGCACCTAAATCACGCAGACACACAGAAACACACATCACACCCGTACCGGCGGCGGAAATGGCCCCTAGCTCCCGAGGGATCTGTCTAATTAAAAAAAAAAAAAAAGGAGGGGGGGGGGGGTGGTTGGGGGGATAGATAGATTGAGGCAGAGAGGGAGGAGAGAAAGAAGGGAGGAGAGAGAGAGAGAGAGAGAGAGAGAGAGAGAGAGAGAGCAGGGATGGATTTTTCTCTCATTAGAAGCCATGTCTCCTGGTGTGGCCTGGCCTGGCTTGATAATGATGAGTTCTCTTCTCCTTCGAGGGCGAGAGAGAACCAGAGAGAGAGAGAGAGAGAGAGAGGATGAGCAAAGAAAGAGATGGAATGAGGCGAGAGGTTGAGGGCACGAGGTGGAGGGGAGAGGGCAGGCAGAGATGGAGGGAGAAGGCACGGTGGTGGTGAGGGATAAAAACACTGTGCACATACTGTATTGCTTTTTTTTTTTTTTTTTTCCCAAACGTTATCACAGTAATGATACTTTTCATGGCACGTTTTTCCTGGATCCACCTCTTTATTTTCTCACATTTGCTCAAAGCAGGTCAGCTCAGATCCAAAGCATGACAGATGGATTTAAATGCCGTGTGCTAATTTCGCAGACCTCAGCTAAAATGTCTGTTCTGTCTTTGTTGAGTGTGCGTTTGTACATATGGATATCTGTATGTGTAGATGATTGGATTAAAAAATACATCATTTTCAGTATAAATGTGGAAATGAGGCAAGTAGAGTTCTTAATAATTTATTGGGTGTTTCTATAAGCTGCCGCCTGCATACTTAACCCTTAAATCCATCACTACAGGGCAATAAATAACTTTTGAGAGCATATTTTTACTTCTACTGTTTTCTATCCTGCTAACTTGTAGCATCATTAAAGCCAAATATAAGCAGCTAAATGTATAATTACTTGAATTATGTTTCTACAAATGTTCAGTATAATACAGCTGGATGCTAAACTTGTTTTCCTCCCCCTTCTCCCTTTCCATCCTCTACTTTCTTCTCTTTTTATCTCATCTGTGTCCTATCAACACTATCATCTCATTTCTTTTCCTCTGCTGTGCTTTCCTCTGTTTGGCCCCCTTTTTTCCCCGGAATTCAGACATGCTGCGCGCTCGCCAGGAAGCTCTGGCTGCGGCGGTGAGGAATCCAGCGGCCTTAGAAGCTCACCTGCCCTCGGCGGGAAGCTCTTCTTCATCCAGCCAGAGACGCAAGCAGGGCCTGCCTCAGCACCGGGACGCGCATTACACCGACAGGTAAAAACAGATACAACAAATACATAAAACATCCATCTCTGCTGTAACCAGCTGTAGCTGTTGAAACAATACCTGCATTATTCATCATTAAAAAAAACAAAACAAAACCCTAACACCTACATGCACCTGGCACATGTATATAACTGCATAAGAGTTGGCGTTAATCACCTGTCAGTTTGCATCAGTGCAGCCCTGTACTTCTCTTTTTATTCTTTCCTTCACTCCAACCTTCCTCAGCAAGATCTGATCTCATATTTGGCTTTTCCTGTGCACTGCAGTGTTCGTGTGAGTATGTGCATTTCCACATACATGGCTAAACTGAGGATCCAATAACCTCTTGGCTACCACTGTGGAGTTGCACGCCTGCACGCCAGCTCTCCCCCTCGCCACCCCCCCAGCGCTGGCCCCTGCGCCTCCCAAACAAAGCCAGGGGCAGCGGGAGTGGGCGGGTAATTGCTTGTCGATTATTTATGTGGCGCGGGGAGAGGCGGGGGATCGATAATGGGCCGGCGGTGCGGCAGCAGGGTGTGTGCGTTTGTGTGTGTGTGTTTGTGTGTGCCTGTGTGTGTGTGTATATGAGAGAGAGAGAGAGAGAGACAGAGAGGAGTTGTGAGGGGCAGGAGGGGGAAAATAAGCAGGAAGCAGAGCGGCCAGGCGCTGTGTGGTGCAGCTCTGGGAGACTGTGGGGGTGTATATTCTCTGTGTGTGTGTGTGTGTGTGTGTGTGTGTTGTGGCAAGGTGGGGGGGTGGGGGGCTGAGTGTTCGTGTGTGTTTGTTTGTTCCATTTTTCAAGCTGGCGGTCTGCATGCGTGCTCGTCTATGCGGCTTGAATCTGGGTTTGTTTGTGTGAATATGTCTGCTAATTGTGTGTGTTTGTGTGTGTGTGTGTGTGTGTGTGTGTGAATGAGAGAGGCTAGTGGTGCAGTGTGAATGTACTCAGTGAGCCACGGCTGTTCTCCGACAGCACACAGAGTAATTAGCCACACAGGACCGGGGAGAGTTAACTAGGCCTCACCCTACCTCCATCCATCCATCCATCTATCTCTGCTTCACTCTGCCCTCCTCAGTCTCCTTGTGTGTTCTGTTTAACCCTCAGTGAAACATTTAATCTCAGTATGTTTTTTACAGCAAATAATTAAAAAAAAGATGTGCCCTATCACTTGTGCCACTGTCCAAGCAATAGGATGCAAGAAGAAATTAAAACAGGCCAATTCTGTCTAAAATCTAAAGGCCAGGTTGTACCACAGAACTAGTAAAAACGAGGGAGAGTGAGAGAGGTGGGCATGAGAGTGGAATGAGTGCAAAGTGAGGAGAAAATTAAAATCAAGATAATTGTAAGTTAAAAAGTAAAAAAAAAAAAAAAAAACAGCAATAAAATGAAAAGCAAGGCTGAGGAAGTGAGTTAGAGAGGGAAGCTCTCCCCTCTCTAACTCTCTCCGTGGCTCACCTTTCCATCGACCCCTCATCATTGATTACCTGGGGCCCATTAGGGCCCATTGTTAAAAACAAATCATTAGGGCCGCTCGATGGGCTTAGAGCCTGGCGTTCCATTTGTCTGGCCTTAAATGGCACTAAGCTCACCAAGCATCTGCAAGGCAAATAAGGGAGGGGTAGAGACAAGTAAAGAGAAAGGGGGGGGAGAAAGGGGAAGTGGAAAACATTGGAGCATAAAGTGGGAATGAAGAAAGGGAAGCAAAAGAGGAAGAGAGGAGATGGCGAGATGACGAAGTAACGGGAGAGAGAGAGAGATGAACAAAAATAGGGAGTGAGGAGATTGAGAGAGTGTGAGATAAGGGGAGGGAGAGAGAGAGGGTGGGAGAGAGAGAGAGAGAGAGAGAGCGTGCGGAGGGAGCCTCATCCATTTTAATGAGCTTCCTGTGTAAATGTGTTCCTGCGGAGAAGGAGCTGAAGGCGGCCGCGCGGCGCTCCTAATCCCCCCACGCTCCAGTCATTAAGGGCAGCCCTGTCACACACACTTACACAGATGCACCTATGCACGCACAGACACACAGACACACACACACACACTGGGCTGCTGTGGGACGGGGGCCGCTGTCGCCACTCTGACAGGTCGCCACACACCAGTGAATTCCCCAGGAGCCCCTGGCCTCACTGCAGGCAGGAGACACTGACTGACTGAAAGAGAGAATCTAGTGATACAGTTTTGCTTGATTATGAGTCCACCTTGCATTTTTGAGTTTGCCTATTTTCAGTCTCAGAGTGTTTTGCCTCATCTTTTTATAGCATGTCAGTGGTTTGCCAACAAAATGCAAAGATGGTGCAAAAAAGAAAGCCACACATAGAAAGACAGACAAGTACACACAAACACATGTAGGAGCACACATACACAGAGCCCCAGAGCAAAACGACTAATGTCTGCCACTCCTCCCTCAAAATTGCCTCCTATAAAAGAAGGAAGCGAGGGAGAGATGAAGGAAGGGAGTGGAGGGGAGTGTCAGACAAACACTCCTTCTCTCCTCTCTCTCTCTCCCCGTGATTAGGCCTAATTATGGTGGCGCAGACGCCTGGCAGCCCCAGTCATGCAGCTTTAATTGACCGTTATTCATTTGAGGGCTAACGCTAGGCAAGGGTAGGCGGTGCAAGGAGAGGAAAGAAAGAGGGAATATCAGAAAGGCGGGGGGGGGGGGGTTAGTGGGGATGGGAATTTGGCATGCGGTAGCCATGGTCGGTGGGGAGGATGGGAGTTTTGTGGGCGCCTTAGCGTAGCCTAGTGGAACTGTGCGTCGGAAGGCTAATTGCAAGCCCTGAGGGATTAGGCCAGGTGATTACACACTGGGCGGTGTAATTACATAAGCAGCGGCTAGCGGGGCCCCGGCTCGCGGCTCCAGGGTCACGCGTCACAGCCCTCACCCAAGATTAATTGGAGCTGCCACTGGAGTGCGAGGCACCGCCGGAGAGAGCGGTTATACGATTAGCATTAACATTTCAGCGGCGGAGGCGATCGATGAATGCTGCCCCACCACCACCCTTCCCCAGCACACACACCCCCACCCACCCTCTCAGTGCTGGCTCCGCCACCTCACACACCTCCCGTACCCCCATCTCATCCACCAGCTCTTGTAGACGTGCCCTCCTTCTTTACAGTTCCTCTCCCTCATCATTTAGTGAGGCGGGAGACATGCAGGCGCTGGCTAATTTGAACACGGTTGCAAAACAATATTTGTGGTTGCATGTGTCCCAGTGTTGGTTTTGACTCTGTTGTTTTCCTCAGCTTGTTTCCCATGTATGCTCTTGAGCAGCGGCAGTCACACACACGCACAGCTGAGCTCTGATTGGTGTGATTGCAGCAGCTCAGGAGCAGAAAGAGGGGAGTGAAGTGGGAGATGTGTGGGTAAGAAGCTGGAGCTCGAGTTCAGGAAAGGTCCTGGAAAAAGCTTGAGAGAGGGCTGAGAGACAGAGCAGGCAGCAGCATCATCATCCACTCATGGATCAAAGCCTCGCACACTTTTGACGCCTTCATAGGGTCGAAGTGCATGTGCCTCACTTTTCACACATTACCTGCTGCTTCAAAAAACCATACTCCTGCACCCCTGAGGATGTGCACCAAACTGACAGGGACAAAATGACAGGAGGGTACCTCGGAGAAAAAAAAAGATGACGTACAAGACAAAAACAGGATAAGATTAAGGGAGGAGGAGAGATAAAAATACATAGTCAAAGGGAGTAGGAGTGGAGAATGGACAGATTTTTCAGAGGTCATAGAGGAGTAGAGAGACGAGAGTAAAGAACAGAGAAAAGGTGGGTAATACAGAGTGAGAGATGGAAAAAAGAGGGAGAAAGGTGAGAGGCACCTTTCCCCCTCAAAGAGGACAAAAGACGAAGCCAATAATGGAGGGGCCTTTTCAGAAGCAGGGGTTGTGGGACGCTCCATCTTTTCACTGGCTTCAATGCAGCCTGGAGAGTGAGGGAGGGAAGCAGGGAGAAGAGGGGAGAGGAGAAGAGAGGAGGGATGAGTGTTAATTAGAAGGTCCTTCAGCCCATGGCCCCGGTCAAGACGCAGGGGCCGCCCCAGCTGTCGGAGCATGACACACTGG
Organism: Archocentrus centrarchus; assembly: GCF_007364275.1. Classification (NCBI taxonomy): domain Eukaryota; kingdom Metazoa; phylum Chordata; class Actinopteri; order Cichliformes; family Cichlidae; genus Archocentrus; species Archocentrus centrarchus. The sequence goes on from NC_044352.1 coordinate 22,147,321, forward strand.
CATTGTGCATTCAGCCCTCATTATGTGTGTGGGTCTGGAGTTGTGGCGTGTATGTGTGAGGCGGCAGGGGAAGGAAAGGCTGCAGTCCAGGGTTACAGCAATGGCCAGCGGCGCTTGCTGCGGCGTGACAAGACTGATGAGGCACTGGGGCGACATGGGGGCCTCTGGAGCACACTGATAAAATACACTGCATACATTGGCAGTGTGGCAGCATTCGCGTGCGCACACACACACACACACACACACACCACACACACACACACACACCACACACACACACACACACACACACACACAGTAAGAGTTGAGATGTGCTGAGAATGAGGAAAAAAACGTGTATGCGCAACACTTTTGTCATTTTAACCTATTTAGTAAAATCCAATTGAAATTTATGTTTTTTGTGTCACAGAGAAATGTCCCATCCTCCACCCCTACTGTCCCCTCCAACTGCTCCTCACATCGCCTAGGACCTCACTTGCGGCCTCCTTCCTTGGCATGCCCTCTGCTCTTTGCCAAGCCCCTGGTGAGTCATAAGTAATTCTAAGGCCAGATGGATAGTTTTTGTCCAAGACACAAAAAAAAATCATTTTCATCCTAGTATTGCCTTTTGGTGTCTTGAATTACTTTTTCAATGTGTTTACTCATATTTGTGTTATTGCCTGCTGATTTTAACATTTGGGACATTGCATTGTTTCATTTCTGCTGTTTCTGTCACAGGTTATGGTTTCCTTCAACCAGCTCAAGCCGAGATCTTTGCACGACAACAGGAGCTCTTGAGAAAACAGAATCTAGCCAGGTGTGTTTTAATAAATTGATTATGAAAGCCTACATTAAAGTATTATAACACGAGTTTATGAAGCATTTGGCCTGTATGGTAAACCCCTCTATGTTTTGCTGCCGCAGACTTGAGATGTCAGCAGAGCTGCTGAGACAGAAAGAGTTGGAAAATCTCACCAGCGACAGAGCAGCAGCAGCAGCGTCTCCTGGGCTCTGACCCTCTGGAGTTCTACCTCCTGGCATTCCTCCCGACCATCCAGCATTGCGGAGTCTCCACGACATCCCAGAGGGCCATCCTCTCCGCGAGGAACTGGCCCGCCGCTCGAATGCTATGCTGGTGCTTCGCCACGGAGCCACCACACCCCTCCTAACCCTCAACCACCAACAGCAAACAACCAGGGCATCGTCCACACCCAAGACACCCAGGCGCAGAGCTCCACTGCTGGCCCAGATGCCGAATCCAGAAAGATAGCCCGCAGGGGCCCCAGACACAAATCCGCGGTGGGGATCATAGAGAAGGAAGAGAGGACAGAGGAAGGGAGGGAGACATGGAAGTGCACGAGGAGGAAATGAAGGACTCAGACAGCGAGACAGAGATGTGCGATGAGAGGTTGGAGAGAGTCGGTGCCAAGTCCAGCAGTAAACCCAAGGACAGGGGTAAAGACACTGGCAGCAAGGGAGTGTGTGACAGTGCCAAGGAGACTGTAGAGAGCTCAGGCAGGCTGAGTGCTCCTGTAGTTCTGCAGGTACAGAGTCACCCAGTCGCCCACCTTTTTACCCCTGGACTGGGCAAGGCTGATCTCAAGTACCACCTGCCACCAGGTTTCTGCCACCACTACCTGCTCTTCATGCCCAGTCATTTCCCTTTGGATTTCCCGTACGCCAACCCTTATTTTCACACGGGTGAGAGACTCAGACAAACACAACACACAGAGCTTAGAGCTGACATGTGAAATCCATTAGAATCACTCTCTGTGCGTGTCTCAAGTGTGGCGGCTTCTCCCTGTTAGGGGCCCCTACCTCTGACCCCAGGGTGACCTACATGCACGCCAGCAACAGCACAGCCACGTGGGCAGAAGGGAGGGATGAGGGGCATGTTTGTTCACATACATACAGTGGAATCAATCAGCATATTTATGAAAGCACAAGAAAAAGACTCACAATGAGCATCTGAAGGAAACTACTGGAGTCTTAATTTATCAGATCTGCTGGTTACTTCATTTATTTACATCAAATCAAAATATTTCAGTATAAAACCTACCATCATGGCTATGGTTAACAGAGCCAAAAGCACTTTAAAAAAAATAATAATACAGCTCAATATATTTTAAAAAACAAATAGCAACTTTGTACCTGGTGTGTATATTGACACATCATTTTCACCCACTGCTGCCTTTTTCAGGCTCTTTGGGAGGTCTTTTCATGGATGGGGAGGACTCAGCCACAGCAAACCCTGTGGAGGACATCAGCAAGTGGAGTGTGGAGGATGTGTGCGGCTTCATAAGCAGCCTGCAGGATGTGCTGAATACACACAGGTGAGAATATAGGGAGTGGAAGGTGAGAGAGAGAGAAGGGGATGGAGGCCAGGGGCAGGCTGATTAGTAACCATTAGAGGAAAAACTGTGACTAAGATATAATGCAAACCCCCAAATTACTGTAGTACTGTCAAGTGTGTCTCATTATGTTTAGGTAGAAGCAGTAAACCTGCAGTTTTTTTTTTTTTTGTTTTTTTTTTGGTGAATGGTGTGGACACATGAGTGCATGGTCATGTTAATAGTTGAGCCATATTTGTTTGAATGAGGGGTGTGTTAAAGTGCATGTAGGTGTAGCTTGTGGAATGAAATGTGCATTTGTGTGTAAATACAGGCCATATGACATTCCAAAATGAACTATCAGGAATTGAGAAAATTCAAGCCATTGGAAAACGGAACCTAGTAAATATGAATGCGAGGTACATTTTTTGAGTCGACATGTATGGTGAAAGCAGCTGCTGCTGCTGTCCTGACTCCAGGGGAACAGATAAGGAGCAAGTAGACAACATAATATAGAATCCTGAAGCCAATTAGGCTTCAACTGTCTGATCTCTGACACTGGAGTCACTTCAGGAAGAGATTTTCTAAGACCAGTAAAGACAAGAAAAATGATAATATATACATACGTATGGCATCAAAAACATCCCAATCTCAATGTTATGATGCTTAAAATCATATTAGACTATTTCTCCACAACTGGATCATCCATATTGTAAAAATGGAATGGATGAATGGGTCTGCAACATTTTGGAATAGAGCCACTGTTTTGTAGTTTGTGTGAGTGAATGCATAGGCTCGTGTGTGTGTGTGTGTGTGTGTGTGTGTTTCTACGTGTCGGGGCTGTGGCTGAAGCGGCTGTGTCTCCGCCAGGTGTTTCGGGAGCATGCCATTGATGGAGAGACATTGCCACTGCTCACTGAGGAGCACCTGCTCAACACCATGGGATTAAGCTGGGGCCTGCACTCAAGATCCGCTCACAGGTACACCTCACAGACCTGCGTGTGTGTGTGTGTATGCGCATGTTGTGTTTGTCTGAATGTGCGTTCTGTCCTGTAGGATCGAGACAAAACTGCTAGCATAGTATAGCTCATTCCTAAATTAGCCTGCCCCGCATTCTGCAGCCTCTCTTCTCTCTCTAAATACAGTATACATTAGTCCATAACATGATGCTCAACTGGCTGTACTGACAGTCATGTGATCTCCTCTCGTCTCTCAGGTGGCACGCCGCGTTGGAAGGCTTTTCTACATGACAGGATTCCCGCTGGCGTTCCCGTTTCCACCGTCTGCTGCCCTGCGACCCCCGGAACGCGATCGGGAACCCCCCCTGACAACACCATCTGACACACCCCTGCCCCTCTCCCTTTCTGTGCCACACCGACCCCACTTCACCAGCAGCAGTTCCTCCCCTTACAGTGGCCCCACCCCAGGGTGCTCCTCCCCCAAGCAGGAAAACGGCAATGTCTCCACAGTGGTCGGACGATATGAGGCCAAAACACCCCTCATAGGAGGCGTGCAGGAAGGGGTGAAGGAAGGAAAGACTATCTCATGAATGGGGATGAAAAAAGGGTTCAACGTGAAGCAGACTGACCTCTCATCACCTTCACCTTTGAGCTAAAATTTATAGGAAAAATAACAGACTTTACTAAAAAAAAAAAGACAACTGGACAATATGGACCGTATCCGAGAAACCAATCAGCTGAGTTCCTCTGCAGGGGCTGTAGCCGAGCAGAATCCCAAAGAAACTGGGTTGGAAGGGAGAAACGTGAAGCGACAGAGAAAGACGGAGACAGCTGGTCACAGCAAGCCTGCCAAAAAAAATGGAGCAAAGCCCCGCCACAAATGCGACATTCTTGCAAGTCAGACAGTCAGACGCTAGCAGAAACTCTTCCTTCCTTCCTGGGCTGGAGGAAGCTCTGCTCACTCACTCTTTTTCTTTAGTTTCTGTATCTCTGACTGCTCTCACCCCAAGCCCTGCAAAAGCCCAAGGAATGAAAAAAAAGAGACATCTCTCCCTCCCTCCCCACCTGCTTCCCTGAGGCCAAACAGCAGCGTGGTGCTGTGTTTTTAGAGGCTGGAGTTGAAACATATGCTGAGCAGCACTAGATCTGACCAGCTTCCTCTATCACTGCAACTATGCATTCCACTGTCCCGATACCAAAGATGACCGGATGTGTGGAATTGAAACCATGTTTCACAAAGTGTCCTGCGCTTCTTTTGCATTAACGGTCAAACAGGGGAATGCTAGGCTAGTGCCTCACACAATGGACTCTATTTGAGAGAACACAGGTAGAGGTGTCATTTACTGACAAACGAAGGCTTATAAAATGTTTAAGAAATGGAGAAGCCTCAATAGCAGCTGTGGTTTGTACCCCCCTTATGTCATTGTACGCTTGTGTTGACTACTGTGGGAGGTAGGAAAAACATGCAAAATTGTACAGAATCATGCTTAAGATGAAAATATCCTGAAGATTACATACGTGGTACTTTTACTTTTGCTAAATGTAGTTGCACGAATAAGGTTTTCTTTACTGAAAAATGTGACTTGCTGAACTTTGGTGGTACTTTTGTTCATTTTTGTTTTGCCCTTTTTTTTTTTTTTTTTTTTTTTTTTAAAAAGGGTGTAATATTAAAAAAAAAAAAAAAAAAATGCTCCAATCTTGAATGCTACTTCAGCATATAAATATGAGGACACAAATATTATAGGACTTCTAACGTAGTAGATAAAGCAGATTATGATATGTATTAAATTAGCCCTCAAGATGGATTCCAAAGATACTTTTACTTTCTCTCTGGTTGCAGGGAAAAGAAAGGCACAAAGCTCTTAATGCAAATGTTTTGAATTTGTTATGGATTTTTTTTTTTTTTTTTACTACGCAAACAAATTAAATGGTCTCTAGATTTCCCTTCGAAAGTTTGTCTTCATCCTATTTTTCTATTCACCGCAGAGGTGAAATAAATCCTAAAGCAAGCCTGTCTTTCTCTAGTGTTTGTCCTTTCCTCCTCAGGTGTTTGTGGTTCTTTGTAAAAAATGTGCAGCAGGCTCTGTGTGTGTGTGTGTGTATAAAAAAAGGTGAGGTGACCCATGGGGGCACAGTTCGGGTCAACACCAGCTGTCGGAGTGTGAGGTTCAGCCGCAGGCCAAGGCCTCCCTGCCTGTGGGGGTAAACCTGACCCTCCTCATATACTCACACACAGGAACAGAACCAGGAGCAGCCTTCACTCACACTTGCCTTCCTCCTTCAAAGCAGTACGCTCTTCACACTCTGCTGGGACTTCCCCTCGCTTTAGGCGGGCCTCTGCACCAGGAGGTTCTGAATTCACTCAAAACTACCGCAGAGGAAATGTGACGACGCGCAGGCGTTGCTCAAATCAAATCTGCAGCTGTAGGATTTCACACCACGGCTCGCAACTCACCTGCCTCACTGTACGCCAGTGAATGTGAGGCGCGAATGTCCTCGTAATAAAGGCCAGAATCACCATCAGTTTAGCTGTGAATTCTGGTGTAAAGTGCAGTGAAGGCCAGAAAGAAAAGGGGGAGAAGTTGGAGTAGGACGGTCGTGTTTGAGCATGTGCGTACACAGGCAGAAAAGACAGTGGTCTGGGCAGGGGGTGGGTGAGGAGTTGGCAAGGAAACAGACCAGCCTGTGTTGCTGCTCTACCACCTGGGCAGAGAGTCTTGGCACAGCATCAGACACCACCCTGCCAGCCTGGCACCGCGCTGCTGCCTCAGGGCTGAACACCCGCCTCTTTGTACCCACTCCTCTTGGCCGGCCCTGCCTGGCTGGTCCCGGCTCAGCCAGCCTCATAGCTCCTTCCAAACAGCCCATTCTGACAAAGCCTGGGGGTGCCTACAGGTGTGCACATGTACACAAATTACTCGTTTCAGGTGCACTTGTGCATTAACATGCACATACACGCTTCAATTAGCACCTTAAAAACAAGAAAAATTCAAGGACAAACATGCAGGATTCTTTTTTTTTTAAAACAGGTTCAGTGTTTAATAAAATTAAACTTCTCTGTACTGTACATATGAGGAAACAGAAAATTCAACAGACAGTAGCATAAGATCCAGAAATATTGTAAATATTGACTGCTACTATGGACCCTCAGTCGTCATCAGACAGCTCCAGGTCCTCAATTACATCATCTTCTCCTTCAGCCAGCTTAATCAGAGCAGAGGAGGACAGTGGCTGAGGAGCCTTGGAAGCCTTTTTATCTCCTTCCTCTTCACCACCATCATCATCATCTGGAAAATAGACAGGAAGCACTTAAAATTCATGCTCAGCCACATCAGAAACCTCGCAGGTATCAAGTGTTTTATGTGAACGTTATCAAATGCAGAAGAGCATTTTTAACAAATGGAACATCTTCTAATCACATATATACTATATTGCCAAAAGTATTCATTCACCATCCAAATCATTGAATTCAGGTGTTCCAATCACTTCCATGGCCACAGGTGTATAAAACCAAGCAGCTAGGCATGCAGACTGCTTCTACAAACACTTGTGAAAGAATGGGTCGCTCTCAGGAACTCAGTGAATTCAGGTGGGTACCGTGATAGGATGATACCTGTGCAACACGTCCAATCGTAAAATTTCCTCACTACTAAATATTCAACAGTCAACTGTTAGTGGTATTATAACAAAGTGGAAGTGATTGGGAATGACAGCAACTCAGCCATGAAGTGGTAGGCCGTGTAAAAATCACAGAGCGAGGTCAGCAGATGCTGAGGTCTAAAGTGCACAGAGCTCACAAACTTTCTGCAGAGTCGATCACTACAGACCTCCAAACTTTATGTGGCCTTCAGATTAGCTCAAGAACAGTGTGTAGAGAGCTTCATGGAACTGGTTTTACATGGCTGAGCAGCTGCATCCAAGCCTTCCATCACTAAGCGCAATGCAAAGTGTTGCCACTGGACTCTAGAGCAGAGGAGACGTGTTCTCTGGAGTGACGAATCACACTTCTCCATCTGGCAATCTGATGGATGAGTCTGGGCTTTGTGGTTGCCAGGAGAACGGTACTTGTCTGACTGCATTGCACCAAGTGTAAAGTTTGGTGGTGGTGGGGGGGAACAGTTGGAACAGTTTGGGGATGGCCTCTTCCTGTTCCAGCATGACTGCGCACCAGTGCACAAAGAAAGGACCATAAAGACATGGATGAGCAAGTTTGGTGTGGAAGAACTTGACTGGCCTGCACAGAGTCCTGACTTCAACCTTACAGAACACCTTTGGGGTGAATTAGAGCAGAGACTGTGAGCCAGACCTTCTCCTCCAACATCACTGTCTGATCTCACGAATGCACTTCTGGAAGAATGGTCAAAAATTCCCATAAACACACTCCTAAACCTTGTGGAAAGCCTTCCCAGAAGAGTTGAAGCTGTTAAAGCTGCAAAGGGTGGGGCAACATCATATTAAACCCTATGGATTAGAATGGGAAGTCACTCAAGTTCACATGCCTGTGAAGCCAGTCAAGTGAATACTGTTGGCAATATAGTGTATTTTCTATTATTGCAACATGCCATTCATGATCTGTTTATACTCCAGGATCCGTTAATGAGTGGCCACAGGAGTTGTTCCATCTGGTGACTACTATGTTAAAGTATGGTATACAACCATTTCTCAAAGCTATACACAGATAAGTGTATAATTCAGAAATCATAAATTTGGGGTAGATTGGCATCCCTTAAATTAATGTTAAGTGTAACAAATTTTTCCAGTTCTGTTCATTTATACATAATATATAAATTCTAAAGTCTTTTAGAATTAAACCAAAAAATAAAATAAAAAAAGCAAAAAGGTCAGAATGTCACGGCCTAAATCTGGCAATATGTGGCAGTTTAGGCTTGAAAACCTACTACAAAAAGGATGAAATAATTATTACAATCTAATTTGTTGTATCTGTTATTTTTGTATTATCTAGAGACAATCAGTACCTGCCAGCTTCCATATTACTGACTCTGCACTCATAGTATTGGGTATTAATAGAACTGCAGCCTCTTCTGAACAGTAAATGAATAAATGCAGGAAAATTAGGACCTTAAAATGTCTCAAAACTGTAAATTTTAAGTACTGACCTAAGTCTTCTTCCTCCATTCCCTCATCATCACTGAGGTCAGACAGATCTTCAAAATCATCCTCCTCCTCCTCCTCGTCATCTGACGCACGGCTGCTCTTCTTACCTGAGGGGAGACGGTAAAAAACATTACAGCGCACTGAAATTTGTCTAGTGTTACTTTCTTCAGACATTCCTAAGTTTGCACTGGTGCATCGCTGACGTCTGATGACTTTGGAGACGTGGATATGTGGGCCAGGTATCAGAGGCAGCTGGAAGTGTCTATTTCCTCCTGAGATGGAACTGAGAGTCGATTACAGGCGCCGCCGCTGCTGCTGCTGCACAAACACCCATGACAGTTTACTACCGGCAATTTCAGACATCTTATGCTCACGGCCTAAATATAGCAAATGGAGATAGCAGGCAGGTTCCACAGCTTCCACGATAATGGCAGAGTTGGTGTGTGTGTGTCTGTGTGTTCTGGAGAGAAGTTGGGATTTTTTTCTGAAATTAAGGTGTGCTATTCTCAGAGTACTCTGTGTGTGTGTTGCCTAGCCAAAGGGACAGCTAGGGTCCATGTGCTTTGAAGTTGAGGTGTGATGAGAAGCTGACGGCAGAGACAGAAGCAAAACAGAGCTGTTTACTTTGTGACACACACACACACACACACACACACACACACATAAACAATGTCTATTAAACATCAGGTACTTTCCCAGCTGAATTTAACATGACAAACGCGCTCTCGCTCTCTCCCATTCTTTGTTGCTCACATGGTGCTCACAGATTTCAGCTGTACCTTTGAGGTTGCCCCCAAATGACCTGGATGATTTATTACCACCACGCACAGAGAAACACACACAGGCAGACACACACATACACACCAATCTTAATCATCAGCCCCTTCTTCTTGCACTCCCCCTCTTTCCGGGAGTGTGTGAGACCACAGAGAGCTTTGGTGAGCTGCCTGAAAGCTTTTGGCTCTTCGAGACTGGACGACGAGGTGGTGGGTGTGCATTTGTGTGCTATCTTCGAGATGTGTCTCTGAGTGTGAGTGTGTGGGTGTGTGTGCGCACGTGTTGCGAGGATATGCGGGGGCAGCTGGTTGGAGTCTACAGAGCCAGAAAGAGAGAGCGAGAGAGAGAGAGGTAAAATGAAAGAGAGAAAAAAGGGAGAGAGGAGTGAGTGAGGCCACCGCTGGCTGTTCCAGTGGGCTGGTTTGAATTAGGAACCCCCGCTGGGATCCAAGCCTGTACTTCCTGTTGGGGTGGAGGTGGGTAGGGTTAGTTCGTGCGTGTGGAGGGGTGGAGGAAGGACGAACGAAAGAGGAGGAGGACTGGGGGGATGCTTGCCGGCAGCTGCCCATCCGTTTGTGGGGACTCTCCCACAATGAAGTCCAGATGCATTAAAAAAAAAAAAATAAAAAAATCCCCTGCCGCCTGCTCCTTTCCTCAGCGACCTTGCGGAGGGGCTTTTTTCCTGTTTGGAGCGTGTCCGAGTGCAAAGCTATAAAATTGAGGCTGCAGCTGCCTGTGACCTGCGGACGACCCACAGCGGACGAGACAAATGGGGGGGTTAAAGGATGAATGAGCTGACGGCTCCTCTTGGTGGAGAGAGAGAAGCAAAGTCCCTGATAAGCAAGAGATTTTCTCTTCAGTTTGATTTGGGATTTAATTTTTCGTTTCCACAGAAACAGCCTCTGTGGCTGTTTTAATATCTCAGAACCTTGTGACAAACGGCTCTGCAGGTGATCTGCTTCATGTAGCCAAATCTTTGAGACATCACACAAACAGGTAACAGCAGGAAAAAATTAAAAACACTGAACTGTCATCACCTCAACTTTGCTTTTGCACTGCTGTAACAAAATGCGGCCCCCTAGAGGCCAAGTCAGGTACAATATCATAACCTGCACCAAGTCCACAAATTGCATCCTTTGCAGGCAGGATTCAAATGTAGAAGGGGGGTGGGGGGGTGGGAGGAGAGACTGGAGGGGTAGCTCACCTTTGATTTTGAGTCCTGCATCATCTCCATCTGAGTCGCTGTCAGACTGGAACAGATCCTTGAACTCCTTTTTGTCCTCAGCCTTCTTCTCTTCAATCTTCTTCCGTTTGATCTCAGGGAGGTCCAGATCCTCCATCTTTATGTGACACACACACACACACACACACACACACACACACACACACACAAAGAGCAGGGCTTACACGCATGTATGCTTTCTGACAGCCTCAATCATGAAACAAAACAATTTTCCTGCCACTAAATGTTGCAAGATTTACGTAACGGAGCAATTCTTCTGGGTAACGTGAACATTCATGAATGAAAACGCCAGAAGTGACTCATAATGACTGAGCAAGGCGAACACTGGCAGGTTTTTTGGTTTGATAATTACCCTTTCCTTGCCAGAAATCTCCAGCTGGATCTCCTTCTCTCTCAGCTTCCTCCACTGGCTGTAATATTTGCTCAGGGGGGTCCCCTCCTCCTGGATCTGCTTCTCCCAAGCCGCCTGACAGAGAACACATGTTAGAAGCAGAATGTGTGCACACAGGTGTGGACAGGACAGGTATGTGTACCGAGTGAAAGAAAATGTAAATCGCTGTCCTAATAAGCATAAATACACAGGTGTTTTTTTCACCCCTAGAATCTGTTTAGACAAGCCCTTCAGCAGTTTAGTATTACAACATGCAGCTTTCAATCCCACCTACACTTCCAGCTGACTAGGAGAAAGAAAAGAGCGATGAAAGTCAGCGGATGCAGAAAACAGACGGATTGAAGAAGCCTGAAAGAGGAGATCTTCTTCAGCCCCCTAAAGGTCTCTCTGGATGATATTGATTAGGACCAATCACATTATCTGACCAACAAATCCAATAGAGCGAACAGACCGTGGCCTCTTGTACCCGCTGGCCTAACACATTTACCACAATTTGCAGTGCAGCTATTAAGACGGAGCGACATGCACGCACAGGAAGACGGGAGGAAGAAAACATTACTTCTGAATTCAGTCAAACAAACAAACTAAATATTTTCAGATGAGAGAAAGGCGAGCGACAGCAGAGTGTGACCTGGATGGAGGCAGGGCATCATTAATTAGGCTAGCTCTCAGTTTGGGTGACATGTCAGTAGGGGGCTGGTGGCCGGAGGGGGGCCGTGGCCTTTCCACAGCGGCAGCAGCAGGGCTGTCCCCTCTCCTTCGCCTGCGGTGACACCTCTACCGCTGTCTCCATGCCAGGGAGTCAATGCCATTGCGACAGCCTCCACTGAGCGCAGAGCGGTGGCGACAGGCGCTGGCACCGTGCCGCGTTGTCTGCCATACTTTATAAACACACATTTCTGGGTGGGTGTGTGTGTGTGTGTGTGTGTGTGCGCGCGCACACACACACACACACACACCATCTCATCAGCTAAATTACAGACTAAAACCCTCCGCTTCAATTTCATCTTTAAATGCTCTTAAATATTCATCAGTAGAAACTTCACATAAAAAATAAATACAGGTGACATAACTAGAGAGCAACTGAACACACACACTGAGGCACACACACCCAGCAGAGGTTACATTAGACTTGGTTGTTTGTCAATTTGACAACAGGATCATAAAAATTCTGTCATTTCAACCGTTTTTTAATTTTCATGTTTTAATGATAATGAGACATTTTTTAAAAGTGTTACATTTTCAAAAAATACTCAAATCACAACAAATAAACGGAGACGACTGTGCATTTCTGAGGGTGTGGACAGAAAAGAAACGCTGACTGTATGGTCACTTCTCACTAATACCGCACCGTCACTGTATCTATACAGGCAAATACAAACTTAAGCTCGGAGCCTCCTTGGGCGTAATCAAATGCATCAAGCTAGATTTTCTGCAGAGGCAATCTTTCCCTCAGACTGAGAATTTTTCATATTTGATATTTTTATACTCAAAGCTGAACCCTGCCTCTGCTGCCACACTGGGCACTGAAATTACGAGCGTCATTTGAGCCAGAGCTTTCTAGTCTGGGGAATATTTGTCCCACGAAGGATCCGACTTCACCAAAAGTCTCCCCGTGAAGCTTTTCAATCATGTGAGCACTCATTTCACTGAAAGAAAATCTCGCAATATGAGCTCCTTCTGCATGAGAGCGTGACTGCACTTATGACTATGCAGTTGTCACAGACACGCTTCGAGATTGGAGAACTGCACATTGTATGTTTAATGCTATGATGACAGAAAGAGACAGCCCATCCATGCTGCCAGCACTGCTTTTGACAAGGCAAATTCTTTAGTCTTACGGCAGCTCCACCACAGTTATCCAAAGTGCCTGGGATAGCACTGAATGGTGATCTATAGATGCTACACAGAGCTCTGGAGAGCCCGTGTCTACGTGTTCTAGAGCCACGTGGAACAACCAGTAATGAGGCTACTCTTGATGCAGTCGGTGGTCCTTTAGCTTAGAGAAGACAGAAGTTATAATAGACTAAGAACTTCTTTGCAGTGAAGTGAAAAAGAGTGTTAAAAACAATTACAACTGTTCATTGCAGCCATCGATTGTGCTTTTCGTGCACACTTGTTTCTCTTTGTGGTGGATCCAAAATCCACAAACATGCACGTTGAGTTAATCAGTGACTCTAAAGTGCTGGTGGATATGAGGTAGATAAAGTGCTTTAATGTATAAAAAAGAGCTGTATAAGTACATGTGGACTGGAGAGGCGGGACGTAACAAAGTCTGAATACTTTGTTACTGCACTTAAGTAGAACGTGAGTATTTATTTTTCTGACTTTTTACTTTCTACATTTTTACATAAATATCTGTACGTCCTGCTCCTCCTTCTTAGGTCTTCAAAACAGAAGTTTTTATTTCCCAGCGCTGCGCACCGTCAAACATCAAACCAATTTGAGCCTAAATGGAGGGAACGCTAACACATAAAAGACAATCCTACTGGTATATCCTCCATCACTGGGGTTTATCACATGTTTATAGCGCTCCAAAACAGCATTTGGTGCAGATGTCCATAAGTTGTGGTTGTTGGGCAATAGCAGCTAGCTAGCGCTATAGAACAGGAACGAGCATAAAGGGAGAAATGTTTTTTTTAAGCGGCAGGTAATTTCTATCAGCTCAACAAATATCAGCAAACACACAAACTGTTTGTGTGCAGTTTGTCACACAGTGCGTCTGCTAGCTAAAAGTAAATGGACCGGTTCTCATAGAGCACTTTTCTACTCTACTCCGAGCACTCAAAGCACTTTATACAACATACCTCATTCACACACATTCATACAAGCACCTTTCTATCTAACATTAACACACACTCATACTTTGCATTGGAGAGCAACTTGGGGTTCAGTATCTTGCATATGCAGACTAGAGCAGCCAGGGATTGAACCACCAAACTTCTGATTAGCAGGTGAGCTGCTACAGCCAACCCATACAGCTGCTGTATTTGCAGGGAGAGAAAAGGATGAGAGAAGTTCACTCAGAGATGGAGAAAGATGTAATAAAGACAGGAAGAGGAGAGGTTATATTTAAAGGTAAGTACTGCTCAGTGGTGTTTAATAAACAAGAAATTTAAAGCTTACATGTAATGTCCTCATTTTTAAATCTGATCTTGGATCTGTGTATGATGCAAAGTTATGCATTTTCATATTGTGAAACATCCTGCAAACAAACTGAGGTATACTAACTTTGTGTTATTCAAATACTGGGCAGTTTAATGCAGGATAAACAGGTCAGCTTGTCGTACTGTGGTGAATTTACAGCAAAGCTCTGTGCTGGACCGGTGCACAGCGCTGTGGTGTTCATGGTCTGTGTTAGGTTACATCAAGTGTAGCAGAGAGGAACTTGAATTTAAGCTGACAATGCTTAGATTCATTCACTGAATTCCACCTTCATACCAACTGTATACAGTCTAGTACAAAGACAGTAAAAACATTATAGTGTTAGTGTAGGGAATGAAATCAGCTAAGATAGCTTGTGAAACACTGGGTCACATCTTGTTGAATTCAGCTGTGTAAATCCACAAAGAGCAGGAAACCAGCAGCAGCACAGGTCAGTTGATCACAACCTGTACACAAAGAAAATTTACTGGAGCTCTCAGTAGAAACGACTGAGCTGTGATTCTTTCCCCACTGAGCCACTACAATCAGTCTTAGGGCTCCCTCACCTGCTGAATCCCACTGTAACCCCTGACTGTATTCATTTTTCTGTTTAGGTGTGAAGGCAAAATAAAAACACACTAACTGCTATCCACATGACATCAGGCACACAGCACCCCCCCCCCCCCCCCCCCACCCCAATTTGCCTGTGGCAGCCAATCAGAAGAATGTTGGCTTAACTTCCTGAGACCCGAGCTCTTGTTTGGGATGTAGCACGTCTACGGTGAGCAGAATGAAGTGAAAGGTGCAGAAAAGCCAAATGTAATGTCCCTATATGAGGGTGGGAGGCTTGTTTCAGAGAGGGGATGAACTGAGGCCCAGCATAAGACAAATAAGAATTGCTTTGAGCTATAAATCATATAAATCTACTCTAATACATTCCAGAATAAAACCATGGAGCTGGAAAAGACAGGTAGTAATATGTCCACTTTTAGGAAATGTGTGTGGTGTGAATATTGGAGACAGAGTTCATTGGGTGGGAAACAAGACGTATGACTATATTCTCATTTAGCAGAGCACACAGACAGTGAAGCACTGCAGGTAACTCCATCTTGTGTATAACTGGCCTACTGAGACCTCCCAGTGTCTATACCTTGGAGTAAGCACAGGGTCATTCTTAGCTGAGTTTAGGGTTTATACAGAATGGTGTTCTCCATTATGAGCTTCTGCCTGTGGCAGTAGATGGTCAGTTGTTCGATGGCCTGCAGCACGTAGCTTAACTGGAAACGATCCAAAAGGAAAGTAAAAAGCTATTTTTACTCTGCAACTGGAGATCTCTGCTCTGTTTTTGCCAAAACACCACCTATGAATCACGACTGAAGACGTGACAAATTTAAACGCTGATGATAAAAACGAATCCCCACGTGTGCCGTAACAAAAAAACTTACATTTACCAAAAACACACAAACTTGTATGGACAGTTTTGAATAAGTGGCGCTTTCAATAGGAAGAGTTAATGTTGAACATGATATGGTAAATCATTAAACATATAGTTATAAGAACCAATAATTATTACCTATACGGGCTGTAATTTATTTTATCTAAAGTCATGTTGTACATTATATGGCACACTACAGTACTGAGCACAAATCTTGAGCCACCCCTCATTTCTTTGTATTTTGCAGGAAAATGGGAAATAGGTGCAGTGATTTATTGAAACACACAAATAAGCAAAACATTCATGGAAATACAGAATATTTAGTTTGTCCAAGTCTAAAGAGCTTGATAGATAATATTTGGTGTGACCACCTTTATTCTTCAACACAGCCTGAACTCTCTGAGGCAGCGTTCTTGTCATTTCTTTAAATAGTCTTCAGGAATAGTTCTCCAGGCTTCTGAAGGACATTCAAAGCTCTTCTTTGGATGTTGGCAGCTTTTTGTTCTGTTCTTTGTCAATATGATCCCACACTGCCCCAACACTACTGACTGAAATGCAGCCCCAAACCATGACAGAGCCGCCACCGTGTTTTACAGATGGCTGCAGACACTCACTGTTGTACCTCTCTCTTGACCCCCTCATACTGATGATGAACTGAACCAAAATTTTCAAGTTTGGATTCATCACTCCTCCATACCTGTTGTCACTGATTTTCAGTCCAAACTGTGTAATTTGGCATATCTCAGCCTTTTCTCCTGTTTCCCTTCCTTAAGAAGGGCTTCTTGACAGCCACCCCTCCACTGAGATCATTTCTGATGAGGCTTCAGTGAACAGTGGCTGGATCCGCTGAAGGGTCAGATGCATCCTTCAGGTGCTGTGTCAGGACTTTGCTGGATTTTTTCCTATTTCTTAAGGCCATGACTATGCTGTTCATCTGCTCTTGATAATTTTTCAGGTCTGCCACTTCTTCTTTTGTCCTCTACTTGTCCAGTTTCCACAAATTTATTTAAGGACACCCTGCACACAATGCTGACATATGCCAAGTTTTCAGCTAACAGTTCTTTGGGAATCACCTTGTTTGTGCAAAAATACAATTTTTTTTTTATGCCTGACAAACTGTGTCATCTTTGGCATTATTTTTAAAATAGTTTTGACTAAAGAAACGGGGGGGGGGGGGAATTGTGTTTTAGTGACAGGCTGCTAGCAACAAAGTGTCTAAATATATGTTATGTGTAGACAACACTGGTTAATCCCTTGAATTAGTTGCTTTTTTTTAACCTTGATGATTGATGATTCATAGATCAATGTTCACTAAACAAACAAATAAAAAAAAGGTCAGATACATGGACTGGACTGAAAATTCTTTGCAAATGTGCAAAAGAAAAAAACTGAAAAACCTTCAGAAAGTCTGGAGAACTACTGCTGAAGACCACTAACAAAATGACAGAGTCTGCCTCCTTGGAAGCAGAAGATAAAGAAATGAAGGGCGGCTCAAGATTTTTGCACAGTACTATACATAACATAGCTAAAAAAAATTGTCTTCTGTAATCACAAAGCAGATGAACGCATACAGGATTTATGGGTCAAACAGTAAAAAAGCCTTTTTTTCTGTCTTCTGTCCATCTGTAAGTGACTGCTTTGTTTGTATTTTGTTAGTTACCTTCATGTTTAAATGCGCTGGAGTAGTTTCAACATTTAAACCTACTTAAATTTTATTTTAAACATTTTTTTTGATTTGATGTTATTCTGCAGTGCACTAATTTTCTAAGTTTAAGGTTTGCAAAAGCTTAACATTAGGAAACAGAAGGGCCAGACCAGATCCACTCACCACAGCGGTGCCATCGGCCACTCCAAATGTGGCCTTCTGTCTCCGTCCTGTGATGTGGCTGCTGTTCTCCTGTATCTTCTCCAACAGCTGGCGCACCGGCTTGGAGTAATTGGCCACTTTGCATTCCTTCAGGAATGCTTTCAGCTGCAGGGACACGGAGGAGGTGCAGGAGAAAGTAAGAACAGGCAAAAAGGATGATCCTGTCTGTCCATGTGATGCATTCAGGCAGAGCAGAAGTGTTTTTTTTAATTGTTTCCCCTGAGGGAAGCTGGTTCAGTTTAGCAGGTCCTGAATCATATATTCAGGTGACAAACTGGGAACATTATTCATTTATTATACTAAACTCAAACAATCGCATTTGGCTTAAATTTAATTTCCTATTTCTAAAAAAAGACCACAGTCTACTCTCAGTTCACTTTAAAGGTTGCCTCACCTGAATAATGGTGGGCAGGGCGAGCTCAGGGAACCCGATGGAGCTGGCCTGAGTGTGGAAGTACTCTAGTATCAGGTCGTACAGCTGGTCAATCATCCCGTCCTAAAAGACAACAGACAGCAAGATTCTCCAATACTGTAGGAACAAGAAACAGCACGTCTACACTGACATAATGAGCAAGCAAGATGCAATTACTGCCTAATACATTTGCACAATATTGTGCTAATCAATATAGTCTGGTTGCAAAGTATATTACACACACACACACACACACACACCTATCACAGTTGTTGAGGTCTGTCTCTCTAACACATGCGGTTTTTTTTCTGGGAAGGGTGAATGTCAGCACAGGTTATTTAGCCTTGCCCTACATACAATGCAGCACTATAAACCAAACATTAGCCTATCGGTTTACCTGTCACCTCTGGCTTATAAACTAGAGATAAAATAATTACCTTTTAGGTAATACACTAAAAAAGTAACATGACTAGCCAGGATGCCACCCTAAGAAAAAAAAACAAATCACTGAAAATGATTACAGCGTAGCATCAACATCCTGAAGGCAGCCTTTGAAAACTTGGCTGAAGAGCAGTCACGCATGACAGTAACAGATCACATGACCCCTGAGGCAGGGTCTCCTCCTGGTCTTGAACAGGGGAAATGTCACACGTGAGGCAAATGTGTTAACCGCTACACCACAGAGGCACTACGTGAAAGTAACCGGATAGTAAATTTAATTTTGCATTACAAGCATCTAGATTTCTGTTATATTCTCTATCAACAAAGACTAAAAGAATGGGAAACCTCATAAAAGCAACCTGAGTTGACCAATCACGTTACTGAAAGCTCTCTGTGGCCCCTAAAAATTAAAGTGATGCCAACTGACCTACTTTGTGCCAAGTACAATTGAACCTTTAATAAAGGTATACTTTGCTAGAATAAGTGAACAAGTCATCTACAGGACTAGAAGTCCAGCTGCCTCTCATTGTGAAATTAAACTTCTGGAGCCCGTGTGGACGGAGAAATGTTCTGATTCAGGCAGATCTGTTTGTTATTGTTTGTTGTCTGCCGTGTGTTAATTCGGCAGGGATTCACGGCAGTTGCCCAGGTGACAGCAGTGAAAACTGTCCTAGCGGGGTGGGGGGTGGTAATCCCAGAGAGCCGCAATCCTCTTGGCTACAGCACTGAGCAAGGCGACTCAGGGTCAGACTGAGAGCTCTGACTTTCAGCGCTGCCCTCAATCCACACACACTCTGTCACAGAGTAATACGAAAATAACTAAGACTCGATGAGCTGCTCCTTCCGAGCGCACTAAAGACACAACTGGCAGGAACCGCTATATACGCTGTTCCCAGCTGTAACACAGTGCTTACAGGAATACTTACCTTGTAGGCCTTCTCCATCAGGTTGATCTTGTTAAGCTTCAGGATGACTGCAAAGTTGATGGGTTTCTTACTCATTCGTCCGGGTTTCTTGTTGAAATCAATTTGCTGGAAGATCTTTGAAAGAGTGGCACAAACAATGAACTCTGATCTTACTCATACAGTGTAACACATACCATCTCTTAAAGAACAGACTAATACATGCACTCTAAAACAAATACAAAACATGTTCTTTTTAATCATCGTCTGTCATTCTTATTGTTTGCATTATCAGAAAGGACATCGATTTTGGTATAAGAAACAGCCACCTGTTTACTCAATTATCCAATCAAGACACTCCCATTACTGAAGAAATGAATAACACAGGCTGGTCCTACAAGCGTCAGAACTAACACAACTATGCAATAAACCAAAGAACTTATAAATATGTTTATTAATACAGTCACATAAAGACATCAGAAATGATTACATGACTGTATGCAGTCCTGTGAAAAACTAAGCACACACTTACTGCTTCCACAGGAATTAAGAGGGTAGGTAGCAGCCAGGTGCTGCTAATCAAATGCACTTGAATTACTGATCATCAAAGTGTGAGCACCTCTAGAAAACCACAAGTTTTGGCAGTTTGCTGGTCTGGAGCATTTGGGTGTGTGTGTGTTAGCACAATGCCAAAGACAAAAGACATCAACAGTGATCTTAGAGAAGCATTAAAAAAAGCATATCAGCAAAAATCACCTCAGCAACTGTCAAGCACGGTGATGGAGGGGTGATGATTTTGCAGCCACAGGACTTGGACACCTTGCGGTCACTGAGACGACCATGAACTGCTCTAGAATACCAAATTATTCTAGAGTCGAACGTGAGGCCGTCTGTCTGATAGCTAAAGCTAATGCAACAGGACAATGATCCCAAGCACATGAGCAAATCTACTAAGAATGGTTGATAAAGAAAAGAATCAAGGAGCTGCAATGGCCCAGTCAAAGTCCAGACCTCAACCTGACTGAAATGCTGTTTAAGAGCTGTGCATTTAAAAAAAAAAAAAAAAAAAAAAAAAAAAGTGGGCCAAAATTCCTCTACAATGATGTGAGACACTGATTAAGTCACATAGAAAATGATTACTTCATGTTTAAGGTGCTTCTAGAAGTTACTGAATCATGGGGTGCACTTAGTTTTCCCCAGACTGCACAGAGTCCTGTGGAAACTTTTTCCCGTGACCGTACATTGATATTTGGCACTGCTTCTAGAGGTTAATGCCCTAAATTTGATTTTCTCTATTTTAATAAATCCACATTCAACTCTTCAAAGACATCACAGCCAAAGAAAATATTTTTTCTGCGGGATGCTGAAAGTGTTTTGACAATTATCAGTCGGCGCAGCTCGTTTTAAATACTGCAGTGCTACTGAGATGACACATTTCTATCTTAGTCTGTGAAAGTACATTCTAGCCAACGTGTGGGCTAGTTGTCTACAAGCTTTAGCTTTCACATCTGCCCACAGTGCGCAAGTGAATTTCTGTCTTGTATTTGTGTATCAAGCTATTTCTGACTCCCTGTATCTCTGTGCATGTGTGTGTGGTCGTTAATGCTCGCTGTGTGCGAAGCAGAGCAACGCTCCTGGCCGGTGCTGTCTGTACAAACATAGGATGTGGTGGCGGTCTGCGGGGGAGCCAGGGGAAGTGGGAAGGCATGGGCCAACCCTGGTGCACTCTCTCTCTCCCTCTCTCTCACACACACACACACACACACACACACACACACACACACACACACACACACACACACACACACACACACACAGCTACAGAAGCAGGAAGCTCCAAATCATACACCCCCCTCGGAGATACGAGAACACACACACACACACACACACACACACACACACACACACAGGCACAGACACACAGGAGGAAGGGGCTGCTTCTGCTGCTTTAATTAAAACAGTAGCAGCGTACCTCAGCCCGCCTTTAACAAGGGGAACAGTAAAGGAGAAAAAACACAGGAAGTATTGTGCGTCACAAATAAACACAGCTTGCTGTTGGGGGTTAGAGGGAGGCAGGGAGGGAGTGGGGGGTCTGAGTGTATGTGTGTATGACGGGGAAAGAAGTGGGGAGTGGGCCATAGGCAGAGAGGATGTGGTCTGCACAGCATGTTAGGACCAGAGTGTAAACCACAACCGTGCCTTTATCGCTTCGGTCAAACTGCTGCATGCACACACAAACACATACAGACATGCGCTGACCACTCCCAGCGGGCTTAGCCAGTCGCCAGCACATGTTTCTCCTGCAGCAAACCACAACAAAGCCACACAGCGTGCATAAAAACTTGCACACAAAGACACACTGTACCGTCACGTGACTAGCACCTGATCCAGAGAAAATGTTGTCAGTTGGTGACCTGTGATTGGTCTGATAACAAAGGTGTCTCTCACAGTTCTACCCTTTGAATGTTTCCTCCTGAGCTCCTACAGTTGTGGCCGTTGAGACCAAAATGCATTTCATATGCCACTGATGTTTTTCCGCAGCAAACCACCGACGGAACATTTCATCACATCTACCTTTTCATTGTTTCCATTTCACCAAAGTCAGCCAACGGACTGTTTATTGTAGATTATCTCAAACTATCTGAGGGCTCCGAGCTGTGTATTGGTGCAAGAGACTTGGGCCACTGGAAATCCGACTCCTCACTGATACACTGTTAGATGTGCATGGTGGTTACTGGCGATGACGTGAAGTCTTACCTCCAGAAGGAAAGGCAGAACGGGCACAAACGTGTTGGTGCTGCCAGACAGCAGGGTGAGTGCTCTGCAACAGTGCATCCTCAGAGGATAATATCTTGCTGTGGGAACCAGTCTGCAAGACAAAACAGTGATCAATGTCTCCACCTGCTGTTGGTAAGAGGTACAACAGTGAGGTGATTTCATACAGTCCAAACTTATACCACTGATTTATAAATAAAAGCTGATGGCACCATCATGTTTCTCTAACACATCTTTGGAAAGTAACTCTTACGAGCTAATGACTGATTTATGACTTTTGGGTGAAGACAACACTGAGTCTGAATCCAAAATCTCAGATACATTTTTAAATATACACTGCAGGGATACAAACATCATCACCTATATAGATGTTATAAAATAACTGATTTACCCTAGTGCCAAAGATATATACTCACTGGCCACTTCATTAGCTAGACCTGTTCAATTGCATATATTTCAGAAACTGTTGAGCCACCAGGATTTTCTTGCACAATCAGGGATTGGTCCAAAAAAGAGAAACTATCCAGTGCGCCGGCAGTTCTTTGGGCAAAAATGTCTTGCCACTTTCAGAGGAGACTGACCAGAGTGTGTTAAGATGACAGGAAGGCAACAGTAACTCCAGTAACCACTCGTTACAACCAAGGTATACAGAATATCATGTCTGAAGCAGCAGAAGACCACTCCTGTCAGCTAAGAACAGGAAACTAAGACTACAATTCACACAGACTCACAAAAATTAGACAAAATAAAGCAGAAAAAACACGGCCTGGTCTGATGAGTCTCAATTTCTGCTGCAACACAGGGCCAGAACTCAGTGTAAACTACATGAAAGCATGGATCCATTCTGTTTTGTACCAACGGTTCAGGATGGTGGTGATGTAATGTGTGTGTGTGGTTTCTTGGCTCGCTTTTGGGCCCCTCAGTACAAATTGAACATCGGTTAAACACCACAGCCTACTTGAATACTGTTGAGCTTTGAATCTTTTAAAATCCTAATTTTTCTTATATTTTTATGTATACTTACTTGATGGTGCCAATAATGACTTGGCAGAGTGGATAGATCAGAGGTTGCAGTACATGACTGGGGTGCAGTGTGCTGAGGACCCGACACCACAGGTACAGACAGTGAATATACTGCCAGTTATAAACTGACTGATACGTTTCCTATGAAAGAAAAAAGAAAAAGAAGGGGGGGGGGGGGGGGGGGGGGGTCAAACATTTATCAGGTCAACATCTGTATATCAGAGAACTTTGTGCCATTGTGTTTGAAAACTGAACTAAGCTCCAGTCATTTATCCCTGTTTGTGTGCACGAGCATTTCACGAACACACATGAATTTTATATAATTACAAAATAATATCTTTAAAAAAAAAGAAAAAAAAAAAAGAACTACCTTCTTCTTCATGGTCATGGCGTTTCTGAGGTGAATGGCCAGCTGTCGGATATAGATGAAGGCGTGCTGATAAGTGGCCTGTGTGTCCAGCGCGTACATCTCTGTTAGAGTTCTCTGCATGAAGTTGATCATGGGCAGCACGTTGGGAGACGTGAACTTGCAGTTTTGTACATAAGAAATGTACATTTGCTGCAAAGACAAAGAAAAATGTTCTAAAAAAAAACAAAAAACAAAAACATCTGGGTGTGGAGACCAGATGTGCTTTTAAGTGACTGTGGGATTAAATAAAAGAATAGAAAGTTTAATCCTTCATTTTACATACAGGTTTGCTGTGTACACTCATGAAACTCACCTTAAGAATAGGGTTGAGATAATTTTCCTGCTTCTGCCGGCAGATTTTATTGAGGGCCAGGAAGGCGAGGACCCGACTCGTCTCCTCCCCTGTGCTCCACTGCTTCATTAGTTGCTGGAGCCAAAAACATGAAAAGGGTTTAATAAATAAGACACATTAGGACACCATTTCCCAATAAATAATGAAATATTTTATTCCATGTCATCTGGCTAGGATGCAGGTCTCACCTTAATCAGGTGGCGACACTGTTTGGGTAGACACAGGTAGTACGGTATGAGCTGGTTGGTGTGCTTCAGGACCGCGCTGATGACTGTAGCCTCCGTTAGGCTGGATAACAGCTACAGGTGGGAAACCAATTATTACATGGATGTTATCGCAACGCAGTGAAGAAAAGGAAATAATCTCAAAGCAGATATTCAGCTCTTTGTAATTAAGTAACTGCTCTGTTTCAGAAACATAAATCTCTGCATTCTTTATTTAATATATCTACCTCACAGGAATAGACAGGGCGTGTATTCCTGTGAGGTAGATATATTTAATCTAAGTGGGGAAAAGCAAAGACGGACCTGAACCACTCCACCGAGATACATCTTTATGTCAATCTGATTCTTTTGCCATCTCGGGCTGGATGAAGGAAGCACTGACCTGCGAACCAAACAGAGGACAAACAAAGAAATGAGCTATCAGTTTTTCCTCGGAAAAACCGACACGATCAACAAGAAATGAGACGAGCAGGAGTGAATGTGGATTGTGTACTTTTTTTGGTCTTTCTCTGGCTTCAGGTTAAGCATCCTCTGCAGAGCTCCGTGGATATCTTTGATACAGAACAGGACCAAAGCATTGAAGACTGCAGAGAGGGAAAAAAAAAAAAAGAGACTGTTTATGCGCAAGTGGAAAACGTTGCATCTTTCATAAATAAACTGTGCAGCAGAAGGACTGCATATTAAAAATGTGATTATATCTGACACCATCATCACAATCACACAATTCTAAAAACAATCTTAATCTTTAATTAAGAGATTTGAGAACTGCCAGAGGACTTTTTGGTGTTGATTAACTGTGGCCAGTTTCTTTTCTGTGGTAGAGATCGGACTTCCCAGTTTCTGTGTGGAATAATTGATATGAAAATGGGGACATCACCTTAGCCGCGGGTGTTTAATGTTACTACATTTTGGGTATTTGCTGATTCTTAAAAGCATCTAAAGGAGTGCATAAAAGGGCTTTAAAAAGAACAATGTTATGAGAAACACCTGAGTTTTTCTAACAGGGGATTAAGAGTTCTGCGTTAAATCCACGCTGTCAATACATCATAACTGCAAACTCCTCTGAAACCCTGCTGAGCCCTCCTGTGCTTTTCCAGCTACTTTTCCACCCCCATTTATCAGTGAGAGAAGAACAATCATTGTCTCATTATAAGAACTCACACATGGACTCAAGCCCCTTTTGGACCGACCAGTGCCGGTGCCAGTGCCAGTGTTTGAAACGTTCAGAGTTTTTTCCAGCACGAACGCACTCGGTGCTCGACCGAAAAACGGGTTCAACTCCGGCACCGCAAGCTAGCTGGTCTGGAATGGCTCAGATTGAAAGAATGTAAATATTGCCACGTGCATCCACATAGCGCTGGAAATGGTGACGGCGGACGGCGCAAAAAAAAAAAAAATAATTTTTTTTTTAGGAAAATTAAAAAGTAGACGGCGCAGAGTGGTGGAGTAGGTGGAAAATGCGCCTGGCACCGGCATAATTTGAAAGCCCTGACAGATGCTGCAGTAGTTTTGTTTGGACCGTAAAATATGTTCGCAGCACAACAGCGTGTTCTCCCCCGTTTGTGCCCTTCGGCTTCTGTGTCCACACGAGGACCCGCCCACACTTACACGTAAAGGACCAGTTCACAAACTGCGGTGGAAACGTGGGTCCATTCTTAAGCATTTCTCCGGTTCATTGAAACCGACACCAGCACCGGCACGAGCACCAGCACGTCGGCGGTGGAAACGTAGTATCAGAGATGTGAGAGAACGTATATAGAAGGGAATAAATGTGTTTGCCTCAGAGAAAAGAGAAAGACTCATCACCGATCACCGGGATATCCTCCCGCGATAACATTACAGCCCCATTTCATAAAAGAAAACCCTTCAGCAGAAATCTTATTACCTTCTGCAAAACTTGCCAAATAGTTTTAGTCACTCCTGGGTTAGTAAAGATATAACACATATTCCAGCAAAAAGATGTTTTCAATATTAATAATACTCATTAAATCCAAACTATTTTAAGCATGCTGTAAGAGATATTCTGTGATTATCTTCGTTTTTACAAATACCTTCTGGTTGCCAAATGGTCGCTGACGGTCTCTAGGCCTGTGCGACCTTAATCTTAATTTCAATTAAAACTGCAATCCAGCCCTATATACACAAACACAGATACGAGGACTCACCTGAGCTGTCAGCCACTTTGTATCGACACTGAACGCCCCCTTCACCCTTCGTTGTGGCGACAGCGGCCTTGAAGGCCTGGGTGACTTCTCTGAAGAGATGAGCCGTGGGTTCTTTCTTCATGGCCGCTTTCCACTCTTCTATCATTTTGTCTGTGACTTTGACAGTATCCGCTGCCTTCTTGGATTTCTTTGATGTTTTTGCACCCTCTTCATCACCATCATCATCTTCTTCACCAGAGCTGGCCTCCTACAAACACACACACGCATGGCAGCACGAGGATCTCCATTTTCCAAAAGAACTCACTCCTGAACACAAGCAGCTGCCTCACCTCCAGTGTAGATGGTAGTTTGTGGTACTCCCGCTCGTCTTCATCTTCAGAGCTGTCTGTGTCATCAAAATTTAAAAGCGCCTGGTCGTTTTCCTGCAGGAACTTGTAGAACTCGGGATCTTTGCTCTGTAACCTGGACAGCTGCTCTTTGTGCTGAGAGGCCTTACCTTTACACTTTTGAGCTCTATAAATACAGAGTACATACAAAAAAGAGTTACAGGTCTTCTCTTGAGACATTTTATGCCATTTCTAATGGTACATAATACAGAAAAGGTCATTTGCAGTGCCAATTTCTTATTTTGTTGCAATATTTGTCACCATTAAATGTTTCAGATCAAACAAATGTTAATATTAGACAAAGATAACCTGAGTAAATCCAAAATACAATTTTTAAAATGATTTCTGTTATGAGGGGACAAAAGCTATTCAAACCAACCTGACACTGTGTATAAAGCTAATTTACCCCCTAACTGTGATTAACCACATTTTTTTGGAAGCTGAGTTCAATTTCACTAACCGCACCCAGGCCCGATTACTGCCAGAACCGCTGAATCAAGAAATCACTTAATTAGAAGCTGTCTGACAAAGTGAAGTCGCCTAAGAGATCTAAAAAAGAAACACATCGTGCCACAATCTAAAGAAACAGCTGAGAATCAAAGTCACTGACATCGATCAGTCTGGAAAGGGGTACAAAGGCTTTGGGACTGCAGTGAACCGCAGTGAGAGCCAGTATCCAGCCTACCAAAATTACTCCAAGGGTGCATTGACTCATCCAGGAGGTCACAAAAAAGGGACTGAGCAAAAAATGCCATCCATGGGAGAGTTCCAATGAGAAAAATGACTTTGACAAAAAAACAACACAAAGGCTCATCTCACATTTGCCAAAAACACCTTGGTGATCCCCAAGACTTTTGGGAAAATGTTCTGTGGACTGACAAGACAAAAGTTGAACTTTTTGAAGGTTTGAGTCACATTTCACCTGACACAAAACTAACACGGCATTTCATAAAAGAACATCACACCAGCAGTCAAACACAGTGGTGGTAGTGTGATGGTCTGGGGCTGCTTTAGGATATGGACAACTTGCCGTAATCGATGGAACCATGAATTCTGCTCTCTACCAGAAAATCTTGAAGGAGAATATCCGGCCATCAGTTCGTGGCCTGAAGCTCAAGCATACTTGGATTTTGCAGCAGGACAATGATCCAAAACACAACAGCAAGTCCACCTCTGAATGGCTCAAGAAAAAAACAAACAAAAAACCCCCCCGAAAACTAAGGTTTTGGAGTGGCCTAGGCAAAGCCTGTACTTAAATCTGATTGAGATGCTTTGGGATGTCCTTTAACAGACTGTTCATGCTCAAAAACCCTCCAATGTGGCTGGATTAAAGCAATTCAAAAAAATCAAATCAAAAAAATCAAATAAGAGTGGGCCTAAATTCCTCCACAGCGATGTGAAAGACTCACTGCCAGTAAGTCAGTTATCACAGTTATCGCCTGCTGCAGTTCAAGGGTGACACAACCAGTTATTAGGTTTAGGTGGTAATTACTTTTCACACAGAGCAGGGTAGATTTGAAAAACTGCATTTAGTATTTACTCCAGTTATCTTTGTCTAACATTAAGGTTCGTTTGAAACATGAAACTGTGACAAATATTCAAAAAACTACACAGTACTGTAGATATTGTTTTTTGCACAACAAGCAGCACATATATATAAGAACAGCATCATAGCTAAGCAGACAGTTGGTGAGCCTGAAAGGTGAATGGACATGACCCCAATCATTTTATAGAGATTTTTTTTTTCCACCCTCTAAAAGCCCCCGCCCCCCAATAAATAATACACTAAATTTTCCCAAAGCAAATGACTCACTTCTTAGGGCTTGGAGAGTTCTGATCTGTCTTTTTCTTGAGTCCATTTTGTTTGGGAGTCTCATCTTCAGACTCAAAGCCTGTCAGCAGGAACTCATCCACACTCAGGTCTTCAAGTTTCCTATAAGAAAGGCAACAATTCAGAAGAAGCGAGTCGATGAACGTGTGTGTGGTTAAGTGAACTAACAAGGGAGTTAGGTGGACAGCAAAATAAAGATTTAGCTGTTCACTTGTTAGTGAGATGCAAATATCTCCTTAACACACTCGTGAACATTTTTATTTTATTTTCACGAAGAAAAAAAAAAGACTTAGACGGTAGAAGCCGTTTTCAAGTTAGCATGGCCACTTTATGCTAGCACTTTTAACACTAAGATACGACCGCAACGTGTCAGAATGATTCTCACTACTGACTGACAAGACTTTAACTTACAACATTAACATAAAACACAGGCCAAATCTCATTACAGTCACCGCAGGATAAAGAAAATATTAACAGACCTTTTCTGTTTCGCTGCCATGCTGGATCTGAAAAACGTGACGCTAAACCTCAATACCCATAATCCCCTGGTGCAAAGCGAAGGAATTGGTTTAATGTTTCGCGGATACCGAGCGTCGCACGGTACTTGAGTTTATACTCAACTAAAGCGCTACAATGTTTTGATTAAATGCTAATTAGATATATTTGCTTCGTTTTGATAAAAGTAAAACCACCACAAATATAGTAAACAAATAATGAAATGAGAATTTAAAAAAATGCCGGTAGTGCGTTCACGCAAACCTCAAAATTTTCCTGTGCGTACAAGAGCAGGTACTGTTTTGATGCAACACGTGAGGTTTAAATAAAAATGTTCGGCTGCATTTACGAGATACAGGAAGTGGAATATCCGGAGGAGAGTGCATTTTATTTTTTAATCGTTACTTTGCACCATCACAAAGCTGGGCAAGCTTGGCAAGCTTACAAACCGAAAGAAATCACTGCTGTCATCACATCGACACCGACGACGGCTGGTGGTAGGTACTATGTTCTCTCATTTTTCAGGATCGCTAACGTTAGCTTAGCGGTTAGCTCCATAGACCGTTTGTTTACAGTCACTGGCTATCTGAAGCGGAGATAATAAAGACGAGGTGTTTATTTTACTTTACCAACAGAATGATAAATGTATAATTTCCACATTCATTATGAGAAAAAAAACGACAGGAGCTATGCATTACTGAACGTGGAGTTTATACGTTGGTGGTGATGTTTAATTTTATTTTCCGAGCTAACCAAAACGGGGTATGGTTCATATTGTGAGCCAATCACAGCGCTTCACTGAAACCCCGCCTTTCGAAGCAGCACAGACGAACATATCAAACACACTTCCGTGTCCTGACAAGACAAAAGTGGGTGCTTAAGGTCGTGCGTGTCCGTCAGCTAACGCACCAAATAATGACTGCAGTATTTTGCAGTTTGTTGGTTTGAAATAACTCACCAGCGTTTGTCACGCGTTTCTTTCTTCTCATCGTATTAAACTTTAACAGCTTGAAAAAAACCTATTACCTTCGACTTCGACAGTTACAGCTCCACCTTAACTGACCGATGTCAGCTTTTAGGCAGTTCTTTTTTTTTTTTTTTTTTTTTTTTTTTTTTTTTTGCATTGACGTCAAGCACATACAGCACAAAACAGAGGCTTTCTTCATATTTCCTATGCTCGAGACACAGTATGGACAGATAAGTAGACGGTGATACGAATTTTAAACCTTCTGACTGCGACAGCTCTTCATTCATCTCCCCTTACTTCGTGGAGCACACTGTCTTCAGGGCCAACTGCAACACAACCACCGGTAAAGAAATTATACGTTCATTTTTTTCTCTTTCTGTTACCACTGCTGCAACTGATTATATGCTCTTATTCAGAACTGATGGAGTGGGGGTTGGGGTTTCCTTAGATCACATAGTGATATTTGGATAGGAACATCCCTGTGCACTCCCCCTATAAAACTGTGCATTCAGCAGGATTGTGCAGGCACTATTTGTCAAGGAGCCACTCAGCCTCTGTGTGGATACCAGCCAACGTTTGGAGCTAGAGACGATAAAGAAAGAGACGAGCTTGAGATGAACAGGACAAGCGTTTCAGTTTGTTAGTTTAACTGTGACAGTTTGTGTTTTCACTTCGACAACAACATCCCGTGTTTCCATGTCTCATTTTTCCAGCATTGTCTCTTGCTATTCCCTTGGGCATGAGAGCAGATTGTTCCCTCACAGAGGAACGTGTGTGTGTGTGTGTGTGTGTGTGTGTGTGTGTGTGTGTGTGTGTGTGTGTGTGTGTGTGTGTGTTTATGGGCTATTGTGTTTTGGAAAATGGGACCCGGGGCTAGTCACCAGGCAGCTGTGATGACATTTGAGATGGTGCTCGGTGGGATGGTGGCAGCATTCAGTTGAAAGAGTCGGAGCCGATGACAGCACTGCTAGGATGTACTCGTCGAAACAGCGAACTGCTTATTTGACAGAGAGTCATGTAAAACTGTGATGGGTTTCATCCCTGAGCATTGCACTTCTTGGACTTCAAACCAGTCAATATATTCTCTCCTGAGGAGATTCTGCTGGTTGCTCTGATTGACTTGAGCTTGTAAACCTCTTGTCATATATGTAAACAAAGCATACAGATGCTGTATGTGTGTGTGTGATGCTCAGAGGGAGTATTGCTGCTTGGTGCATTAAATGGATATCCTAAAGTATGTGTGATTTGTGTGTGGTTCAAAGGTCCTGCAGACATTGATGGCACTTATCAGGAGTTCTGTAGTTTGGGAATCATTCTTTATAATTAAAGTGGACATATCATAATTTTCCTTATGTGTCATAATTTCTTCTACAGTGGTGGATGCTGATATTAAACACGGCCAAAGTTTCAAATAATGACACAAGTGTAAGCCAAAAACCCCTAAATGCTCACTTACTGATAGATTTTATTTTACTTCTATCTTCTGGTTCTTTGTAATGTAATGACACCATATTGTCAAAAGTATTCACTCACCCATCCAAATCATGATTCATTCACCTGTGGCCACTTCCATGGCCACAGGGGTATAAACCAAGCAGCTAGGCATGCAGACTGCTTCTACAAACACTTGTGAAAGAATGGGTCGCTCTCAGGAGCTCAGTGAATTTCAGCATGGTACCGTGATGGGATGCCACCTGTACAAGTCCAGTCGTGAAATTTCTTTGCTACTAAATATTTCACAGTCAGCTGTTAGTGGTATTATAACAAAGTGGAAGTGATTGGGAATGACAGCAACTCAGCCATGAAGTGGTAGGCTGTGTAAAATCACAGAGCGAGGTCAGCAGATGCTGAGGCGTGAAGTGCGCAGAGGTCATTAACTTTCTGAAGAGTCAATTGCTATAGACCTCCAAACTTTATGTGGCCTTCAGATTAGCTCAAGAACAGTGTGTAGAGAGCTTCATGGAATGGGTTTCCATGGCCAAGCAGCTGCATCCAAGCCTTACATCACTAAGTTCAATGCAGAGCGTCAGATGTTTGGGGATGGCCCCTTCCTGTTTCAACATGACTGAACACCGGTGGAGAAAGCAAGGTCCATAAAGACATGGATGAGTGAGTTTGGTGTGGAAGAACTTGACTGGCCTGCACAGAGTCCTGACCTCAACCCAACAGATTATTTGGAAACTACTCTACTAGAGGTGAAGAATGCAAATGTGGAACTGCAATTCAGTCTGAAGGTTATATCTTTGGAAGAGTGGCCTCCCCAACCCCATAGTCAGCTTCTGCTTATATGCTTGTCTCCCACACTTTTAAGGTATCACTGCATCAGATTTAGTACATTAGATTTAAAAAAAAAAAAAAAAAAAAATCAGTCTGTTTTTGGCCTGTGGTTTTCTCGTTTTGCCATCTGGTCTCCTCATCCAGTAGTTACTACATATTTATCAGACAACAACTAAGATGCTGCGTGGTGACAGTTATGCAACATTCAGAAGTGTGTTCTCCATTCAAGAGCACAGTGGGGGAGTTCACAGCTAAATCCGGTCCAATTAAATTGCAAGTCAGGATAGATCACACCTAGAAAACCCAAGACAGCCCAATAGACGAATAGCCTGCATTGATTTGATACCAGATTCATGCATAATGTCTCTAATTGTCATAGTGAGATCTAATCGTTCTTGAGACTGAATGTGAAATAATCAGGCCAACCATCCTACCACAGTTTGTAATTGTCAGATTTCTGTCATGCTGGCAGGACCTCTTGTCATAGCTGACAGGATGGGTGCTATAACTGTAGTGATAGGTACAATGATTGCTCAGGACACCTGTCATAACACCTGCCTCCCTATAGGTAAGCTAAGCCAAGAGTTGTTTTTTTTTTTTTTTGCTGACAAAAGAAGATTTTATTTGGATGATGATGATTTTGCTATTAGCTGGCATTAAAACAGTTTTTTTTTTTTTTTCCTCCACATTTCAGTTGCCAATAGCGCGGCCCAGGCACGAGCCCGCGACCGCCACATCAGGCACCATGATGGAGGGGGGCATGCAGCTGCTCAACCGTGATGGCCACAGCATCTCTCACAACTCGAAGCGCCACTACCACGACTCCTTCGTGTCCATGAACCGGATGCGACAGCGTGGCTTGCTATGCGACATCGTGCTTCACGTCTCCAACAAAGAAATCAAGGCGCACAAAGTGGTGCTGGCGTCCTGCAGTCCCTACTTCCATGCCATGTTTACCAGTAAGTTCAGTCTGTGCTGTTGAACTTTTAATGCTGCACATACTTCACTTCCCTCTGTGCCCATGAAGTTAATGAAGATGAGCAAGTGGCATGACAAACTCAAAACCTTTTTCTCTGTTGTTTGAGTTTATTTAGATTAGAACTTGTGTGATTGTGTGGGTGTGTGCAGTTATGGCCGTTCCATCCTTTCAGCATCATCACTTCCTTCCACCTATTCCTGTCTGGAGCACAGGTGGTCATATGAGGTGCGTGAGTCTCAGATTTCCTCCCAAACACTAGATCTTTGATAGGATGCAGTGTGTCTCCAGACAGTCATTTTCCTGAAGACTCAGCTGCTAGACTTCCTGTCATCTGACCCGGTCCCTAATTAACCCACCTTAATAGAAAAATCAGCAGAGGTGTTTGTGAGTGTGTCTATGATTAGATGAAACTTGTGTTACCCTAGAAGCTTCTGGCTTAGTTCTGTGGGAGAGTGTGTGTTTATATCCAGGAATTTCAAAAATCTCACACACTCAAAACAGCTGATTTAATAAACGGTAACAAATGAGCTGTGCTGACATTTTGCAGCAGTGCTGTATACATTATGAAATGCCATGTGTCAGTATGATTGAAGAGGGAGGATTTTTTTTTTTTTTTTTTTTAAATCAGCTTGAGCTTTACTGGTTATAACATGTTGATCCAAAATTCAACTCTCATTCTGTGCAACCATGCAGATGAGATGTCTGAGAGTCGTCAGACCCATGTGACCCTTCATGACATCGACCCTCAGGCTTTGGAGCAGTTGGTCCAATATGCCTACACGGCAGAGATTGTGGTGGGGGAAGGAAATGTGCAGGTATGGCTGATGTTTTCAGATTCACATATACAACCAGTAAATTGTAAACAAAGCCCTTTTTTAAAGAAAGAAAAAATCATATTGCACCAAATAAATTAAAACAGACTATGCATTTCCACCTGTTGTAGACGCTGCTCCCAGCAGCAAGCCTGTTGCAGCTCAATGGGGTGCGGGACGCCTGCTGTAAGTTCCTCCTCAGCCAGCTGGACCCCTCCAACTGCCTGGGTATCCGAGGCTTCGCTGACACACACTCCTGCAGCGACCTGCTCAAGTCAGCGCACAAGTATGTCCTGCAGCACTTTGTGGAGGTGTCCAAGACTGAGGAGTTCATGCTGCTGCCACTGAAGCAGGTAGGGGTGATGATTTATCTCTCGAGCATAATGCCAAAGCACGAAGGCTACACAGTAATGCTCGGAATTGTAATTTTTCTCCACCATAATGTTTAGCAACTTATTCCTACACACGTACATGAGCACAACATGTACATTATTAACATTATTTTAAAGCACAACATGCCACAGGGAAGTTGTGTGTTTAACATCAACTAGAAGAATTTTTTTTTCTCCTGCTTGTTTTCACTGTATTTTGTGGTTTTTATCATGTGACATGTCAGCTAAGCCAAACTATCACTTATTCATTAGCAGGGTTCAGCAGTGGCAGCACTCTGGTTCCTGTCTGGGAAGTGGTAATTAGGCAAAGCCAGTGACATTTCCACAGCTGCTGTACTGTTTACAGAGCTAACAACACAGTTTACTCCTCTGACTTAACAGAAATGGTTTCTGTTTTGGTTCAGATCATTTACTTTTGCCTATTTCAGCCAAGAGTTTGGGGGAAATCTTGTGTAGTCTTATCCATGCATCTTGTAGTTATATCCATTTATTCTTTTAGAGCGATGTGAGGAATGCTGAGCTCTAGGAAAGCATATAACCCTGCTCAAATGAGCTGCTCAGCAGCCAAACACTGCTATCAGTTACCTGGGAGGATGAGATGAAGAAGCTCCTGCAGTTTAAACATGCCTATGATTTAAATTAGGAGGATTTAAACGTTGTTGTGCAAATCTTTCACATTATTATTCAGTGAATGTGAATGCTTCTGCACATGTAAATACACAGTGCAAAGTTTACATGTTTGTATGCACTTCCTTATTTAAATTGGTCTTGCAAGATATCAGACAGCTTCTAAAAGCACACAGTGGTACATTGTTTTTTTTGTTTGTTTTTTATTTTAGGCAGGGGCTCACTTCGATGTCTGAAGAATTGAGAAGAATACATTTTCTCTCAGATGAATTAGCATGTTTTTCAAGCAAATTTCAGTTTTACAAGGTTGTTGCAAATTAAAAGGAAGGTGAAGAGAAGTAACAAACCGCCGCTAGCATTGCTTTCCCATTATCTTCTTGCCTCTTTAAACAATAATGCCCATAGTTCTACAGTGATGGTGCTCTGTGACAGTAAAGCACTGCGCTTCCCTCTGTATCTGGCCTTCAAAGCCCTGAGACTGAATCTGCAGTGTGTGGGCACAGTCCATTAAAACACTGAAACTTAAGCTGCATAAAAGCAGATTAAAAATAGGCCATTTTCTTAGTTTCTGTTCTGCCATCTCTCTCTTTCTCTTGGCTTACCACACCATTCTGTCTGCAGCTGTTCCATGGCTGTCATAAATCTGCACCAGATCAGGATTTATGTACTGGCTGCTCTACAGGACTCCAAGCTCACAGAGCTGTGAAATATGCCCTATATTTCTTCTGATGTTCTCTGAAGGAAGTGGCAAGGCATGACAGGATTGTGACTGGCCAAATTTGGGGATGCAGCGTCACATGCGTGACATTTTGAAGACAACCGACGACGGATTTCTCCTAATTACTGCATGTACCGTATAAAGGCGTTGTGAATATTCTGACACAGCTGAGCTCTTGTCATTCATACTTTCCTCATTCCTGCTGCTACACTATGGGCAGTGAAAGCACATCTTCTCCATATGCATGTGCACTTATTTTAGAATTAATTTGATGCACTATGTGCATGCAGGGGTAAGAGGGACTGCAGGGTGGGGCATTGGCATCAGCATTTTTCTGTGTGTGACTGTGGATTAGAGGAGGCTGTTTCTGGGAGGCTTTTGCTCTGATCTGGCCAGGCAAGACAGCAGCAACAGCAGCTGGCTGCCTTGGTCCCACCCATCCCTGCCAGCTTAGGCTCGAGCTGGGAACAGTGCCAGCTAGCCAGCCACTCAAAGTGCAGCATTCGTTGTGCCACGGATACACAACTGAAGAAGTGGTAGCTTAAAATATCACTTAAAATACATCACAGCGCAAATGCACACACAGAGGCCGCAATGTGATGCACAAACAATGTGTGCACGTTGTCAGAGTTGTGCTTTATGAAATCAGTCATTCCGTCATTTTGAAATGAGGCAGACAAAACAAAGGGAGAAGAGAGAGACGACACCCTAAACGGGAACTCACGCTCTGTAACCCATGCAAATTACTTCCTGTGTGTCGATTCCTGTGGCTAAAAGAAAATGCTTTTTGGTGCTCAAAGCATATATATATATATATATATATATATATATATATATATATATATATATATATATATATATATATATATATATATATATATATATATATATATATATATATATATTTCTCTCTTCCCATTTGCTTTGTCTTCTCCATCCAGGTCTTAGATTTGATCTCCAGTGACAATCTCAATGTGCCATCCGAAGAAGAAGTGTACCGAGCCGTGTTGACTTGGGTGAAACACGATATAGATGGACGCAGGCAACATGTACCTTGGGTAAGTCTTTTCTCAAATTACCTGAGAGGGTTTCTCCACCTCTTTTTTTGTTGTTTGATTCTGTATAATGCCACACACACATATCACCCACCCCTCCCTCTGTCCTCGCCAGTTGATGAAGTGCGTGCGCCTGCCATTGTTGAGGCGAGACTTTCTGATGAGCAACGTAGACACAGAGCTGCTAGTGCGTCATCACTCGGAGTGCAAGGACCTGCTAATCGAGGCCCTAAAGTATCACCTGATGCCCGAGCAGAGGGGTGTCCTCAGCAACAGCCGGACGCGCCCACGACGCTGTGAAGGCGCCAGCCCTGTGCTCTTCGCCGTTGGTCAGTGTGCATCTGAAGGTACCCATTAGGGTACACTTGGACCACATGTCGTCTGTGGCTCACCAATCACTCATGATTTTTTTTTTTTGCAAACATCAGCCTCTTTGTGGTCTATCTGAACTGCATGTTGGATGCTTGGATAACTGTACGATGTGGAAGTGTCTCTGTCGACCGTTTGTTGTTTTTGGAAAGTTACAGCAATGTGACATTTACACCCACTTCACGCCATGATTGGCGGCTGTGATTTTTCTGTTACATCTCCTCCCTCATTTTTCACTTCCAGCATGGCTGTTTGGAATGACTGTAAACACATTTTGTTTTCAGTGTCTATAAAAATCCTGCACCTCAGTGAAAAGTCTTCTGGGAAATCACTGTCCTCCTTTTATAACATTTGCATTTTTGCTTGACATTAAAGAATCGTTCCTCCTTTTACTGTATGTTTGTTTCTGTGTCCCAGGTGGTGGCAGCCTGTTTGCTATCCACGGAGACTGTGAGGCGTACGACACCAGAACAGACCGTTGGCACATGGTGGCATCCATGTCCACTCGGCGGGCACGGGTGGGCGTGGCAGCAATTGGGAACAGACTGTACGCCGTTGGAGGGTGAGTGATGATAACTGTGGTGTTAAACTTTGACCTTAAATCGTCAGTCTTAGCTGGTATATCATCTTATGTTACTCAAACTTTACATTGTCTGAATTTTTTTTTTTTAAAGCCTGAGGGGAAACTTTGGCAGGAAGAATTTGTGGCTATTTACATTTACTCGATACGCTGCGAAGAGCGTTCCTCTGTGCAAAGCTCCTTTTTATCTGACTGTTCGCCATTTTGTTGCATAGTTGTGTTTTTCATTTCTGTTCTTGTCTCTCTCTTCAGCTATGACGGCACCTCAGATCTTGCGACTGTGGAGTCCTATGACCCCATCACTAACTCCTGGCAGCCTGAGGTTTCCATGGGAACACGACGGAGCTGTTTAGGTGTAGCTGTCCTGCATGGCTTATTGTACGCTGCGGGAGGTTATGATGGAGCTTCCTGTCTCAATAGGTATGCACAGCCTAAGACTGTGCTGATGAATACTGATCATTTTAAGCTGAATGAAATACGTGTGAATATCAGGTTTTTTTTTTTTTTTTCTCAATTCTTTCAGTGCAGAGAGGTACGACCCCCTGACCAGTACATGGACCTCAATTGCTGCCATGAGCACTCGTAGGAGATATGTTCGGGTAGCAACTCTGGGTAGGTACTTGCTGGAAAAGAAAATATTCTTAACAAGCTGTGCTCCTGTATTTACATTTCACTGTTTGCATTTTAATAAGTCAAATCAAGAGGGAGTTGCTACCCTGGTATGCAACTGCTAACATTTACATTCTCAGTATTTACTCTCTTTTCCCCTTCAGATGGCAGCTTGTATGCAGTGGGAGGTTATGACAGCTCCTCACATCTCGCAACAGTGGAGAAATATGACCCCCAGGTAAGCTGCTGTTAAATTAATCATTAGAATAACTTGTCTGTTTCCAGGTTTATCTACACTGAATGTTGTAGGCAAAATTATACAGTACAGATAAATCTGCTGTATGAATATGTTACCAATGCTGGGTCTCTCGATTGGCTGAACAGAGCAACACATGGACCGCCATTGCCAACATGCTGAGTCGACGCAGCAGCGCCGGGGTGGCCGTGCTCGACGGCATGCTCTATGTCGCAGGAGGCAACGATGGCACCAGCTGCCTGAACTCAGTGGAGCGCTTCAGTCCCAAGACCAACACCTGGGAAGGAATTGCCCCCATGAATATACGCAGGTTAGCCACAAATGCAAAGAGCAGGCAGGTGCTGTTTTTTTTTGTTTTTTTTTTCGTAATATTATGCTGCACCCTTAAGAGGCAGAGAGAGGAAATGATGGGAGAGGAGATGAGAAATAATCTGGGATGGGTTCAAGGAATCAAATTAAATGACAGACCTATAGCCAACTGACCCAGCAGGTTGACCCAGTTCTCTCTTTTTGTCTGCACAGGTTCAGCTCACAGAAAAGAATACAGAACTTGCCTCATTTTTAAACACAGTCCAGCTTTTATCCTTATTTTTGTGCTTCCTACAAAGCACGACACCTTGCTGAGAGGATTTGAGAAACACCACAGGCCAAGCCTCACTTTTGCCCTAACCTAAAAAAAGAGATAAAAACCACCTTCTTTGTAAAGCTAAAAAAAAATCAGTAGTTCTGTATGGAGCTTGTCAAAACGGTATCTCGGCAGCAATTATTTTGCTCTGTGGAAAAGGCGAGGGAGTCGGGGCATTTGGATGTGTGTTTTTTTTTTTTTTTTTTTTTTTTTTTTTAAACTGCCTAAATCTTCTTAAGGCATAAACATCAAGTGACCCATTTTCCACAACAACATTTTCTTTTTCTTTTTTTAAATTTCTTAGAAGATGAAAGCCGAAACTTGTCTTGCAAGTGATTATCAAAGCAGGCGTGCAAGCCTGTATTGTGCCTTCACTTGCAGCATTGTATTGTCACAGGATCTGCATCAAAAGAAGATTTAGAGATGTAGTATCATGGATTTGTGATCACATCGGCAGATTTGTGCT
Organism: Archocentrus centrarchus; assembly: GCF_007364275.1. Taxonomy (NCBI): domain Eukaryota; kingdom Metazoa; phylum Chordata; class Actinopteri; order Cichliformes; family Cichlidae; genus Archocentrus; species Archocentrus centrarchus. The sequence continues at coordinate 22,186,708 of NC_044352.1, forward strand.
TTCCCAGGGCAACCACACACACACACACACACACACACACACACACTTGGTTATGTATGAGTCAGTATATTGTAGGAGCAGGAAAACCTGACAACAGTTGACTGTGCAGCTCCATGAATAACCCATGGCATTAATCAGCTGTGTGGCTCGGAGTGCTTTTCTTATCCAGTTGCTGAGAGGCTCCATTTCCACAGTCCAAAACAATCTCACTGTGCTGGCTATTAATGTGTCACACTCTGAAGCCACTTCACGCACACACCAGTGTGGGGAAATATTATAGAAAAACAGTCTTGGCCAAAATAATCTCATTAGGTCACGATCATAGCACAGATTTTTCTTTAAGGGCAGAAAGAGCTGTTCTTTATATCCATCCATCCATCCACCCACCCACTTCAGGTTCGGGGGGGGGGGGGGGGGGGTGCTGGAGCCTATCCCTATCATAGGACGAGAGGCAGGGTACACCTTGTACAGGATGCCAAATAATCACCCCTCCACTGCCATGCTTAACAGTCGCTCTGAGGTGTTTGTTTGATATGGTGTGTTTGTTTTTCACCAAATGTGGTGCTGTGCATTGTGGCCAAACATCACTTTGGTCTTGTATCCAAAGGGCATTGTTCCAGAAGACCTATGGTTTATATTTATGGTTTTACATGTAACATGTGAACTGAGGCCTGTGGAGTCGGAGATGTAGCTCTTAGGTTTTTTTTTTTTTTTTTTTTTTGACCTTTAGGTGAAATTGCTGGGATGTCCACTTCTTGGACAGTTCTAGCATTGTGTTAACACACACCTGAATGCTCAGGTGCAGCAAACTGCCAAAACATCTGCTCTTACAGAAGAGCTCACACTTGCTGATGATCAATTAATCGAGTGTATTTGGTTAGCAACGCCTGGCTGCTGCTTAACCTCTTTGCTTTTCACAGGACTGCACAGAGTGTGGAGAGCAAAAGAGAAATGCTGGTTGCCAACATGCATCTGATAACTATTACTTAACATGTGACTGTGATTTAGCTTTTCATTAGCTTTTAAATATTTCTGTGCATTCCAAAAATAAATAAATAAAGATATGAATGTAAATCTTGGAGAGCCATTTCTTGGCAACACCGGAAGCCCCCCAAAAATTGGCTGTTTTCATCTATATGCTAAGCCAGTACACTGGTCATTGGTTCCCAGATTGCTTATTTAACACTTCTCTTTATAAATCATAGTGAAAAGCTGCAGTTTTCAGGTTGACCGGCCATAAGAATCTACCGTTGGTTTCTTTGTCAGTTAACTGCAACAGCCACTCGCGTCTCACAATCTCTTTCTGCCTTTATGTTTTTTCAAATTTTCAGTCAATGATTGATAATATGTGGCCTTGCAATTTGTTATGCAAAGCTTTAACTGAACAGGTGCTGACTTCCTTTTGTTACCTTGTCCTAAATCTAGAATTGGTTACATTAAACAGAATGCATACAGACCTTTTTTTTTTTTTTTTTTTTTATTCCACACTATAGCAAAGTTGAACATAGCATATTAAAAATATGGGAGAACTAACGTATTAATGTTTTTTTTTTTTTTCTTCTCTGCCCCCCTTCCAGGAGCACTCATGACCTGGTGGCTATGGATGGCTGGTTATATGCAGTGGGAGGCAATGATGGCAGCTCCAGTCTCAACTCCATTGAAAAGTACAACCCACGCAGCAACAAATGGGTCGCAGCTTCCTGCATGTTCACACGGCGCAGCAGTGTGGGTGTGGCTGTGCTGGAGCTTCTGAACTTCCCACCACCTTCCTCGCCCACCCTCTCGGTTTCCTCCACCAGCCTTTGACACGGGGTCATCGTTTGGCTGACCTCAGGCTCTGCTGCTACAGCCCAGACTGGCTCTGGGAAGAGACGCAACTGCTCGGTTTGAAACATGGAGGATGAGGAGGAGGAGTGCTGGACAGGTAAACGTTTGGAGATGAGGGGAGCGAGGCTGGGGCCTTGGTACAGTGTGCTTCAGAATTAGTGACACTCAAAAAATATACTTTGACAATGAATCTAAAGAGCTGGGTAGTTTTTACTGATTATCGAGTACTGTAATACACAGTATTTCACAATCCACTCCTCTCCTCCTTTTCATTAAACCAGCAAAAGACCAAAAAAAAATCCTAAAAAAAAAAAAAATCCACAAAGTGCACATGTTTTGTGCATTTGCAGCCTCAGTTTCTTAATATCATGATTTTCATTGATTTTTGTTTGGATCAACCAAAACTGAGCTTACTGCATTGCAAATGTCATGTAACAATCTGGCTGTTATTTTCAATACTGCCATTAATCCTGGACTGCACTGTATCTGGTCTTGGTACCTCCACTGTATAGCCATACAGATACCAGCTCCTTCCCATGTGTGAACACTGACCGATCTTTCCTCAAAACCCACTTTTTCCCACTGCTCTGGTGTTTGACACACTTAGAAATGCGGTGGGCCCTTAATTCTGTCATATGTGATGTAAATGTACTTGGTTTGATGTTGCTGTCCCTCTGCAAGGTTTTTCTTTGACGTCCAGAGTTTTTGCAATAACGTATTTGAAAGAAAAAAAGTGAGTGAGAGAAACTGACTTTACTTTTGGAATGTAGCTTTTTACTGGTTGTACCGTGCATGCTTATGTACTGGCACCAACAAGATAGAAAAATATATATAAATTGTAGTGCTGCTTTGCCACACTAGGTGGCAGTAACAGGCAATGTTGTAAACCTTCACTGCAAGAGCGCATGGACACCACCAACATCGAAAAGCTAGGCCCTCAGATCTGTAAATGAGTCTGGATTTTTGTTTCTTTTCTTTCTTTTTTTTAAATATAAAAACAGATTATAAAGTATATGTATTTATAAAAAAAATGTATAAATTCTAATATATATTCTGTTTGAAATATGCTTAGAGAAGAAAAGAGAGCCAACTTATGCCTATTTCAGAGTGTTCTTAATATATTTATTTAGATCTGTGATGCGTATATCGTCAGTGGAAATGACAAAGAATGCCTAAAGTGTGAGAGAGGTGGATGTGGAGTTTCTCCTGTTGCATCTTGAAATGCAGACTTTATCTTACATTTAATATTTCTTCACTGCCACAAGCATGACCTCATTTGACAATATATTTGTGACAAAGGCTTCAGTCACTTGCAAACATGTTGACCACTCAATGAAAAGAATCTTTATCGTCTTTAATCCTGCTTCTCGATTACTTAAAAAAAAAGAAAAACATGGAGGTGGATATTCTCCTCAGATTCAATTAAAGCAGAAAGTACTTGTTTAGCTTCAGGATGTCAACACTCGACACTAGTGAGTAATGTTATTGACACTCGGTGCTGTCATATTCCCTTTTTTATTACCTCATCGTATAACAACCATATAATTAACCACAAATATAATGTCACTGAACATGTTGTGGGTGATTTGGGAATGTCACCTGCATGTCTAAAATAAATGGTACCTGGGTCAGGACCTGGGTTCAGTTCATGTGTAGTGCAGTGATACCTTTCCAGACTTCTGAGAAGTTGCCTTTTCTCCTTATTTTGAAGGATTTTGTTGAAGCTGTTCTGTTGATCTAAAATGACCTTACCTTTTAATTTCTGTGTAAGTGCGGATGCAGTAGAGTTGGAGCTGTGATGGCCTTATAGAGACGCTGTTACGAAGTCGATATGAGTCAGGGACGGACTTTAAAGGCAGAGGTGCACAAAAACCACACAAGACTTTAGCCTCCATTCTGTGGATCCAAATGTACATAGAACGCTTAAGATATCCTACACATCCATTTGTGCAATTTCAATGTGACTGTAGTTTCTTTTTTTTTTTTTTTAAAGTTTGTGTTAAATGTGGTGATACTTATTTATGATATGTTTCTTATTTATGATGGAATTTAAAATGTTGGATTTTGCACTATTGCCAAATGGAGCAATACTATAGACTTTAAAAAAAAAATTAATAAACATGTTTTCAAATGTGATGATTGTCCTGATGAGTTTGAACAGACCCAGAAAAAAAAGGTTGTATCCAAAAAGAAAACATCTTGTGTAACTGAAAAGCAAAGATTTTATCTGTCCATCTGTAAAAGGTCACTACAGTTAGGTCCATAATCCACAGTGGATTTTTAAATCAACTAACATGAGAATAACATGTGACTTATATGCAGATTTTCAGCTTTAATTCACAGGCTTAAAAAAAAATCTGCTTATACCACATTACACTACAAACAAGCAGCAACTGAAGGTGGCTGCAGTAAAAACCTGGCAGAGCATCACCAGGGAGGAAACTGAGCATGTGGTGATGGTGATGTCTGTGGTTTCCAGACTTCAGGCAGTCTGCAAAGGATCTAAAAATGATCTTAGCTTGTCTGCCTTATTCTGAGCATCTGAAAATGGAGGATGATGATCTGCGTATCAATCACACCTTAATTATTTTTAATTAAGGTGTACTCAGTGCCATCAGTTGATCCCATGTGTGAACAAAGCAACTCTTCACCCCCCCCCCCCCCCCCCCTCCCCAAAAAAACAAAACACACATCACAACCCAGAGGGGAAAAAAAAAAGGTATATGAAGTAATAAAGTTATAGTATTTGGGATAGTAGATGCATTTTGGTTCCCAGTTAAAAAAAAAAAAGAAACACACACAGAGTGTCGGTTGTGTTTCTAACAGAGTTTGTTGCTAGGATCACTGCACACAGCTCGCTGGTCCATTCCCAACATGCTGCTCTTTCACGGTGATCTAAGCGGACAGCTGAACACTCTCACTTTACCCTTCTTGACCTCGGTCACATGGCATTCACACCTGTGGCTGCCTCTGCACACACGCAGCCCCATAAACTCCGACTCTTCCGAAACACACGCGGCGCGCACACAGAATTAAACAAAAATAAAAACAGTTGCAGTGTCTGCAGATTCCTGAGGAATAATTCACTTATCCAGTGATCATGTACTCATGCTGATTATTAACATTTGTTCATTTTCAACATTTATCTTTGACAGAAGGCTAACTTAAAAGCCTTCTTTATTAACTTGATGCAAAAAATTTGCCGTGTAGTTGGAAGACTTATTCCTTGAACAGTACACAGCAGCCAGATGGATAACCAAGAAACTCTGAATTATGGTGCAGGAGTGTCTATAGACCAGTGCTTTTCAAACCAGGGTGCACTTCCAAGGAAGTTCCTGTGAAGGTGAGAGGAAGTAGAGCTAAGAAGCATGAGCTGGGAATTCTATTAAAGTTTATCATTGTTGTTGTTTGTTGCATATTTCTTTTCTTAAATTTCCGCAGAGACACGTAGCTACTGGTGCAAACCCAGCCATGCACCTGATATACAGTGTAGTGTGTATCAAATAGGTGTAGTCAAACAGAAGATTCAGTTGAAGTGTCGTTTAGTTTAATGTGTTGCAGGCATATGTGTTGGGAGTTCAATGGTAGGTGGAAAGTTATGTCAACTCTGCTGCTATGAAGATGCTAATGAGTTTACAGCCTGTCTGGATGAATGTGCTCACTCTGGAAGAGCTGCTACAGCTGATCTGGGGGGCGGTCTGTCCTCCCAGCATTCCTACCACTGCAGCATCTCCTTTTTCCCCTGGTGTCAGCCTCTGCACAGCCCTTGACAGGCCACAGAGATGCTGTCACCCTCTCTGAAAGGACTGAAGCGTCAACCGGATTAGTGCAAGGGGCCGATACACTTTTTGACTTGTAGGCCTAAAATATAATATCTTTCAACTGCATCAAAGGCTGACCTACAGCTCGTGGCAATCCGAAGAAATGATCGGGAAGGTCTTAAATGCTCCCAAGAACAAATTGTGTGCTCAGTAGCAGACCTACAGTTCACTGTAAAAAGCTTCAGAAAGGTTTTTTTTTTTTTTTCTTCTTCCAAGCATAGAAATGCACATAACTAAGGCCACTGCATGTAAGGGTTCACGAGGCTTGGGAGAAGTATAGTTGGAAGTCAGTTTTATATATATACATTTTTTTCAAATAATATGAAATCCAAAACACGCTCCTTCATTGAATCAGTTTAGTGTTTTTAGATTTAAATACCCGATTGTGCATAGGCGATGTCACTACCTTTCATACAGTCAAATTTATGTTTGAAAACATAATTTTTCTTAACTTTTACAGTCGAGTGCCGTCAAGTGAAACTGCCACATATCACAATTCAAACAGCTACATGTGACATAAATCAGAGTACTGAATAATAACATTTACAATATTTTCATGGTGATGTAAGGCCATTTGCAGGAGGACAGTGATGAAGATGGTAAAACAGGAAAACGACTGAGTGAAGGCCTCAAAGCAACAACAGTGAAGAATTAGAATACAACACAATGGGAAAGACAAATAAGATAAAGTTTCAGTTGATATCAGAAAGGCAAATGTTTTTTTTTTTTTTTTTTTGATCAGACACTCAACAGCAACTTTTTAGGTACACCAGGTAGTACCAGGCTGGACCCCCATCTGCCTTCAGCCTTAATTATTCAGAGCACAGATTCAACGAGGTGCTGGAAACATTCCTCAGACATTTTGGTCCATACTGACATGATCCCATCACACAATTGCAGATTTGTCATCCATGATGTGTGTGTGTGTCCTTCATTCCACCTTTATTTCAGTGGCGCTCTACTGGACTGAGACCCAGTGACTGTAGAGTCCACTTGACAACACTGTCATGTTCAAGAAACCAGTTTGAGATGATCTGAGCTTGTGTGACATGGTGTGTTATCCTGCTGGAAGCAGCCATCAGAAGACAGGCAGACTGTTGTCATTAAGAAATGGACAATGTCAGCAACAATACTCAGGTAGGTTGTGGTGTTTAAATGATGCTCAGTTGGTACAAAGGGGCCCAAAGTGTGCCAAGAAAATATCCCCCACACCATTACACCACCACCACCACCACCCGTTGATACAAGGCAGGATGGATCCACGCTTTCATGCTGTTTACATCAAATTGTAACCAAACCCGACCCATCAGACCAGCAACATTTTTCCAGTTTTTTGGCTATTTCTGGAGAACTGTGTTAATTGTATCCTCAGTTTCCTGTTCATTTGTGATAGGAGTGGCAGTGAGTGTGGTCTGCTGCTGTCGCCCATCTTTTTCAATTTGTTGTGCGTTCAGCTCTCCTGCATACCTAGGTTGTAATAAATGGGTATTTAAATTACTCTTGCATTCCTATCAGCTGGAAACAGTCTGGCCTGTGACCACCAACATTAAAAAAAAGCAGTTTCGCTGGGATATTTTCTCTTTTTTTGGACCATTCTCTGTAAAGGAAGATGATTGTGTGGGAAGATGAGCAGTTTCTGAAATGCTGAGCTACTGGCATTAAAATAATTATTAAAAAAATCCTGAAAAATGTGAGTTAAACATGACACAGATACTGGGATAATGATACTGTGGCAGTTTCACTCAGATTTTTTTCCTTCTCTTCGCATTTACTAGAGTCAGCAGTTCCAAGGAAATGATACAACCTGTCTGGCACCCTGTAACAACACATCCCTGTAACGCTGTTGTTTTCCAGTGAAGTGAAAGTATGTAAATCATCAAAGACCCTGAATGCATGTCCCTGTGCAGAATAAAAGCAGTCTTCTGTTTTATCACCTTGCTTGTATGACACATGAATGTGGGGTACGTAACTTAAAGACAAGGACCTACTGAAGTAAGACACTGTTAATCTGACTATGACAGAGCTTCCCTTCAAAGGAGGGCCGGGTCCAGCTCAGATTCCTTGATGGTCGTCCGGTGTGAGAACTTTGGCACGTCTGATTCTCTGCTGGACACCTGATGTTGGGGGCCTCACATCCAGACTCCGTTTTAGTGGCCTGAGGTGTGACTTTAGCACTGCTGATGTCACCCGCTGAGTCTGGATAAACACAAACGAGTGACTCCTGTGGGAGAATCACAGTTCAACCTACCACACATGGAGGGAACATGATATACAGTGCTACGAAAAAAAATGTGTAGGGCCAGGTAGGTTTGGGTAGCTTTTTTCCTTAATAAATCATTTAAAAACTGCATTTTGTATTTGCTCAGGTTATCTTTGTCTAATGTTAAAATTTGTTTGATGACCTGAAACATGGAAGTGAGACAAATATACAAAAAAATAAATCAGGAAGGAGACAAATCCTTTTTTCTCAGCACTGTGTGTGAAAAATGGAATTTAAGTGTGACTGAAACGGTAACAAAATCTTTATTTTTTAACGACAGCTGTTAGGCAATTGCTGCGAGGAGCCTGCTCATTCGGAAACTGTGACCGTCATTGTATGAGTCAGAACAAATAAACTGACTTCCACATACAGTCTTGTTTTGGACATTGTTCCAGGCATTTCCTCTTCCCAGTGAGTAATGTGAAACTACCTGTAGGAGAAAGATCTTCTGCTGAAATCTCAACGCTTCAGGCAGAGGAAAGTCTTGTAATTGTTAGCTGGACGGTTCCAGGTCACATAGGTCGTTCAGCCATAACGGAAGAGTTTAAATGCCGCCTTTACAGAGACATTAAGCATTACAATTAGGACCCTTTGGAACAGTATCTTCTTAAAGGTATTCATGATGGTTCACAAAGAAAAGTAGTAGTGTATAACACCCGGCCAAACGCTGCATAATGAGCCGTTTGCTGGATCACTGGTGTCTTTTACAAAGATAATGAGATGCGGCCCGCCCAGCCCTGTTGTTGGTAAGGTGTAGGTAGTTTGCAGCATACTGACCCCATACAATTGCAACATACCAGAACCAGCATTTTTAGACGGTAACAGTGATGTGTGGCTTGTTTGTTATGTGTGTTTGCTTTATCACTCATGGGGCAAAAAAGTAGATGTTCATATTTTGATATTTAGTAACTTGATATTTTAGCAATTATTATCTTCCACAGTTAAGGATGAAGTTCTGGAGATGTCCTGAACTGAAATAATGATTGGTTAAGATTAGGAAGCTTGGATATCTTTCTACTGCTTTCCAGAATTTTTTTTTTTTTTTTGGTGAGATCTAGAAATAGTATTTATGAGCTAGAACTTGAATTATCAGTGTGCATTTGGGGCAGATTTGGGGCACTTGTTTAGAAACTCCTGGTGCTGCCTGAGTTTCTGTTTTTGTACTGGATGGTGAAATACCTGGGGAAGTCTATTACTGATTAAGACTGACTGATACACCTGACAGACAAAAACAATCCACTTTAAGTGGACTGACCTCACAGCAAAAAATTCCCTTTTTATATTTATCCCGTCCTGGCTTCTCTGTGTAATCTTATGGCTGAGTAGTGAGTCACTTTTCTGGCTGCACGTATGAATTATCTAGTTCATCTTCCTGATTTTTCCATGATGATACACAACCAGACCTGAAAAGTGCCCCCAATGTAAACATAAATGATTGCAATGCAGTCTGCTTGATTACTCAGTAAAATATCTCAGATATTTCAGAGATTTTTCATTGGTTTATTTTAAGTTTTGTTTTGGCTGAGTTGGATGCAAAAATGTAGAAGAAATGTGTCTACATTTGCCCAACGCATGAAAGCCCCCGATCCTAAACCAGGAGGAGACACAAATCCCCGGGATTCAGTCTTTCTCTTATCTGAATCCCCCCCCCTTATCTGGTCTAAATTTTATTGTCTGTCACTTACTGAGATTCACTTACACTGTTGATTAAATTACTCGAGCCCTCAAACGGGTTTTAGAGAATATTGTGATACTGTATCTCAGAGGCTGGGGGGTGGCAAAGATGGCACCGTTTGGAGGCTGATGACTGTTAGTGCCTCAGGTGTATTACAACTGGTTGAACAGGCTTTGATCAACGGACAGACCGCAGCCTGTGCTTCATTTTCTGATACCAGTGCAGCAGCTCACCACAGACGCAGATCTAATTGATGAGCAGACGCAGCATGATCATGAGGTTTTGACTCCTTCCTCTGACTGATAAGACCAATTGTCAGGTTCCAGTGAAGGAGACTGGAAATCTGGAAAATGACACATTTCCCAGATGTGGGTGTTGAAACCTATTATTCCCAAAGAACTTCTTAGAGTGACTCTCACTTTTAGGTGGTGGATATTTAATTTGGGAACATCCTCCTAAAATGCAAACAAGATATGTTTGCATACACTTCTTGCCTGGTGAAAATTTCAACCTTTAAATTCGCAAACATCCTCTTTAAACTGTTTCCTTTTCCTGAGAATATCATATTTCACACAGCTACGCTCTGAAAAGAACGTGACACCAGGTATTTTCATCTTTTTGGGTTAACAGGGATGTCTTGACTATTTTTAAGATCTACACTGTGCTTTTTTTCCCAAAATACTAACCAAAAATTGCCAGATACTTACCTTGCAGTAATAAATAGAATACTTGAGTGTGGAGGCATTTTCATGTCTGGGCATGCCAACAGAAGTTCCCATCTTCCCCCCTGTGACTGACACACACCATCCAGTGTGTTTAGTGGCCACTTATTGCAGCATTGAGCCAACAATGAGCCCCATTTGGCTCCAGGAAGGTGTGAAATGGCACACTTCTCCTTGAACCCCCTCGCCTTTGTTGTTGGGATTGATTTAGCAGACAGGGGAAACTCAGGGGAGTGTGAGTCCTTATTCAACACACACACACACACACACACACACACACACACACACACACACACACACACACACACACACACACACACACACACACACACACACACACAGCCGGTTGTGACACAGCCCCAAACTCCACCCCTTTTACGCAAACAGGCTCTCATACTCTGACTCTTCACCCTGCCTACTTCTGCCTCAGTACAAGTCTGACCTCAGCAGCGAGCGCACTGCACTCCTGGATTACACTCACCCATCACAGAAGGAGTAGAGTTTATCTACACAGCGGCGCAAAGCCCAGCACAGGACAGCAGCATGGGGAGCAGTATGTCATGTGTCCCCCAGCACAACTTCAGATTCTCCAGCAAGAGTTTCATACGCAGAAACAGGTAAGAACAATTCATTCTGTCCTGGTGCTCATTCTGTACTTGTGTCAGTGTGTAAACGGAGCACATGTCATGCCCTTGACAGCAGATTGTTATTTTAGACACTGACTTCCAGTTGGAAGGTATTCTCGGTATTTCTTGGGGTTTGAGAAGTGGGGTTAAACAGAGGTTGTGCATTTTGTGGGGCTGGGTTCAGTATCATAATACAGGATAGTCCCGGAGTTGTGCCTGAGAGGTGCCTGTCTGGCCAACGGTGTCAATGATCCAGTTACCATTTGCCCCTCTTTGCTTCTCTGTGAAGATGATCTGCCAGCTGTCAATTAATCTGGTTTCGCACCAAAAAAAAAAAAAAAAAAATCCAGACCTTAACATGATTAATTGTGGGCTGTTATTATTATTAAATGATGATTAAATGAGATTACAGCTTGTGATCCGATATAAAGGCTGTGAACATGTGTGACTATTGAGATGAATGGATCACACTTAGTTTTCTATCTGGTTTTCTTTAATCCTCCAGGATTACATACCTGGGCATGTTACACTTGGTTCAGCCAACTCTGCTGGACCACATCTGCTTCCAATTGACCTCAGCTCCATTCTTCTGCTGGGCGCTGTGTGATGATTCAGGATCTAGTTTGGTCATCCCATGTAGCTTTAAAGTTCTCAAATTAAAAAAAGGAGCCGGGCAACTCTAAAACGACCGTTGGTTTCAAAAGCTCAACGGCTCAAACTTGAACAGTGATACACCTTCTAGGTTGGATCATTGGATCAGCACGAACAATACGTTCAGTGTTCCAGTTTTCTGTTACCCTACAAACTCTTTGTGTTGGCGAATCAGGCCAGGCTCAGGTATTCCCTGAAGAAAAGGGGAGTGAGTGGCACTGAATACCACAGCAGTGACTTGGAGAATATTGGGTGTGCAAATTCACTACCTGTCTATTATTTACAACACATCTTTCACTTTGCAACTGCAGACTGCAGCATGTCCATTAGATTTTTTCAAAGCGCATGAGTACATTTTAAAAAGTGTTTTTGGAACAGGGTTGTTTGCTAGGCACTAATAAATAATTCATTCTGAACATTGACTTCCTGAATAGACAGCCCGCGATTCCCACCCTGAAAACAAAAGCCCGCACTGTTAAACTGAGGACACTGGTACACATATGTACAGATAAGCAGATAAACTACAAGCGGAAATTGTAAAAGCAGTCCCTAAAGCCTTATCTTTGCAGTGATGGAGCTTCCTCGTGAAGATTTGACACTAATGGTAACAGATGAGGGCCATGCAAAACAAAGAGGGATATTGAATGCTGATTTTCCTGTGAATATCCTCACTATCACAAGCACAAGACCCAGTTGTTCTTATCATTTAGAGGGTTGGCATTGATAGAATGGGGTCAAAGGAGGGGATGCTGATTGATTTACGAGACAAACAAGATGATTTAAACTGAACTTTGACTTTGATATGAAAATATGTACTATAAAAAACATTGGATTTAGGTCATTTCTCTAACTGTATATATCTGACAACACTGAACCCTTATGGATGTGAAGTTATGATAGGAAATGAACTAAACAACAAACATGGATTAGGTGGTAAACACTGGAGAGTGAGTATTAACACATAGCTTTCCTTTCTCATCACAGCAGTCGCTTGTTTCGCAAGTACAATCCCCAAGAGGGACAGGAGAAGTCTAACAGCATCATAAATATCCTCTGCACTGTCACCCCGAGGAAGGTAAGAACCCCGATCAGCTCTGAAAACATAAGTCATTCATCTGCACGGCAAACAGAACTGCTCGGCTACAAATTTCAACACGTGTGCCAATCTTTAAATTCAGGTTTGACTGCTTTACTCATGACATGTCTGAACTAATATTGTGACTGGTTGCAGGAAATGTCCCCTAAAGACCTGCAGACGATAGAAAACATCAAATGGGATCCTCCATTTGCTTACGACCCGATCAGTGGCTGGAAGAAGAGCAGCATCAATGTGAAGAATTACGGACGGATGATTCACAGCTCCAAAGTTCGTTTCCGCTTCGTCCACTGCCAGGTGAGCGGGGCAAAATCGCCTTATGTTGCAATGCCAGGAACGCAACTGTGAAAGAAAACAAAGATAATACTGCACAATCCTTTCTGTGGTTAAAGTGATCTCAAACAATGGCCAAGCCTACGATGACACATCATGCCAGTCATGAACCTGGTGAGTGTCAGGACCCAAAAAAACCAAACAAACAGGTGGAGAGTAACAGGATGTTTCACTGCAGCCACCAAATACAATGAAACTCGCTGCCGGCTTTTACGCGGTGGTCGGCTGTGAATAATCCAAACCGTTTTCCAAAAAGCCGACCGCAGCCTGTGTTTGGACATGCTTGCATATGCTGCGGTTGTGAAACAGCTCTATGAGAAAACCTCAGGGTACAGAGAGTGTGTCTGATCCCAGGCACAGATAGAGGATGTGCTGGCTCCTCACGGTGGGAACTGCAATTTGTTAAAGTTGTGACACAACAGCTCTGTCAAAAAGGGGGAGAGAGATTAATTGAAGGACTGATGTCATCGTGGCAAAAGAACACACTGTATTGTACACAGCAAAATAATAACGCAACAGGCTAGAAGACAGTGGGTACTGTAAAATGGTATGATACAAAATAAACAGTAATAATGTGGGCCTCCAAATGCGCCTATATGCACACACAGCTGCCTGTTCCTACAGCCTAGGACTGTAGTTTTATTGCAAGACACTAATCCTCATGTTGCTACATGGCACATCTGACTCTGTTTCACTCTTCCATTTCTCCTACCTTCTCTTCAGGATATACATGACTGCTACCTGGATCTGTTCCAGACACACCTTCATTTCGTTTCCAACAACACAACCGGACTGACATACCAGGTGAGTTCTTTTAAACACAAGCCACATTATCAGTGATCCCTTCATTTAAGTCCTCACGCTCTCAAGATTGATTTTTAAAAAATCTAGTTTTATGTCATCGTGCACTCTGACATAAATCTCCTGTCAACCAGCACTTTGTTGGTAAACAGAAGTTAGGATTGCGTTTCTTCACCTGTCTCGTAAAGCATGAGCAGCCATTAATCATCGGCGTGCAGAGCCTGCTGAGAATCAAACTCCATCCGTAAAAAGAGACAGCTAAGCACCTGTGAGCTGCATTAGTCAGACTACAGATGACGGAAAATGGAAGTCAGACAAGAATACATCACTGGCTTACAAGACTGACCTCACTGTCATGTTGATTAATTCCTTTTTTTTGGGGGGATAAAAATTAGAGCTGAACAGACGGCTCAAACAGAGCATAACAGGAGTGAGAATGATGCAGTGAATGGTTTTTAGTGTATGAATGAAAGAACGTTTGTGTCCAAAGAAGCGTGATTGAAGTTTTTGTTGTTTTGTGCAGGGGACTCTTCCGTTGAAAGAACTCACTATCTGCAGCCTGCAGCAGAACTGCAATCACAGCCAACCCCAGGAATTCGCCTTTCAAATAAACGGTATGTTTGACTTCTCCAGAAAGGACACACGTGGTTGTTGGCACTGTGCTGCGGTATCTAATAATACTGTTTTGTTTTGTTGGCTGTGTGGAATTTAGTTAATTGATCACTTAGTGGACTGAAAGTGGATGAACTGGAGCTGGGGGATGGCTCATTTTATCACTCAGACAGACTGACACAATTTTTTTTTTAAAAATCTTCTGTTGTGCGGTCAGCTATGTCTGACCGCCTCATCAGATATAGATCAAAGTAAAAATTCTCCTCCCTTGAGAAAAACACAAAAGAAAGCACCCAGTATTTGCAGACTGCAGCATTTCTAGTGTTATCACATTCTGGGGATTCAAAGGTCCTGCAACCCCTCTCACCTCTTCACCTCCTCTCAAAACCCAAACTAACTAGAGCTGGGGCCCCTTTGCCCTCGGTCAGGGGGGCAAGCTGGCCTTAAAGGCCCCGCTTGTTAGACAACAGGTGCACTTCAGTCTGCCCAGCTGAAAAGTCAATCTACCGCTCATAATCATGTCACTGCATATAATCTATAGTGCTTTTCAAAAACTTCTCAGGTTAATGCCTCAAGTTGAAACTTTAAAATGTATTTAAAAAAAAAAGAAGCTGTTGTGGCTGCACAGCTTTTGTAACAGCACAGGAGATGTGCGGTCATAGACGGTCATAGAGATTGTATTTTACAGAGTGTTTTCACACTCTGTAAAATACAAGGGTGTAAGGTTTCTGTGTTAATGTCTTTATCCGTACCATCTTAGTGAAAACTTTGCTGTCACAATATTGACATTCTTCGGTGCTTCTTTTTCACACAGTTGGTTTCGCAATTTCCCAGATCAAGCCTGTTATTCCACTGCATTGTATTTCATTTGTTTTTTATTGTTCGGTTTTAAGCTTCGTTAACCTTCCCGAGGCATCAGTGGCAGGAAACATTCAGAGGAAGCATGAGGAAGTTCTGAGTCAAAAGCGAGAGCTGTGAGGGAGGCCCACGTCTTCCTCTCACTGAGCCAAAAATGTGCCGTCGATGAGACGGAGGGTGACGAAGCAAACGCAGCACAAGAGGATGGATGAAAATTCCTGGAAGCTTTCACATCTGTAACTGTGAAAGTTAAATGTTTATTGAGACACGTTTTTAACAAAAGTTAATGACTTCACCGGCTGAAAGCTGGAAGAGAAGTTTGGGAAATGTTCACGAGGCTTGAACTTTGAAAAAAGGAAAGATTTGAGGGAGTGAAAAGTAAACTTTAACTTTTAGGGAGCGCTTGGGTAAAAGTCAAAAATTAAGAGCTGCCAAGAAAAGAAAGTCAACACAAGACTCCGGACGAGCAGCTCATTAGGGAGCGGTCAACAGGGTCACGGTTCCAGACGATTACAGTAAAAAGCCAATGGATGGGAATGAAATAGACGATGTGACTATCTGAGCTGGTTATCTCTGGTATGTGTGGGACTGATAGGTAGAGGGAGATTCCAGCTCTCTTCATACCAGGTCCTGTTCATTCCTTTTTGGATAAGCAGTCTGTGGGAAGGAAAGTCTCCTACAATCCTTAAATACCAAACACAGCAGGTCAAAGGGGGCTTTTCCAGCATAGGCCTTACATGTGGTTAACTATCCTGAACATGTGTTCACATTTATTGCCCCTATTACATAACTCACTCTAAACATCAAAGCAGGCAGAGTGTGAACATTAATAATCTGCCGTTGTGAGAGAAAACTTTGTGGAAAAAGGAAACACTTTACTTTTTTGACCCTGTGACCTTTACACTCTGCAGGTGTCAGCCTAAACCCCATAATCGTCTACTTTGCCAACCAAGAAGAAATGGACCTGTGGTTCGAGCTGCTCAAAGAAAACATTGAAGCTAATGGAGGCACTGCAATTTCACCTGAAAACTACACCAGAGTGAGAGTAAGTTCATTAACCTCGCCTACCTTTTTCATTACGTTAGGCCTTACAGACAAATGAACATTCTGGTAGAAGTGTGTTCTTAAGCCATGTGCTGGGTTAGGCAGGAAAACACTTTGGCTTCAGTCCTGTCTCATAAAGCAGGATGTGTGCGTGCGTGTAGATTCGGTGAGTCAAGTGGGTCACTCACTGCTGGCTCTCCCTCAGGCTTGAATACTAGGGAGCGGCCTTGACCGCATCACGGCCTACATCAAACGAACCCTCACATCTGTGCAGGGTTAAAGTGCTGACTCTACACCCACAGGTGGGAAACCGGTCGATGAAACACGTGAATGTAGATGTGTCATGGAAAAAAGAAAATAAATGGACTCGTAATTCCTTAAAAACAGTGTCAGTGTACAAGCAGGAGTGACATTCCAGAGAAGGAAAGTAGAATAAACATGTTGAAGTTTCAGGAAAGGCAAAACTCTTTTTGTATTTATGCAGGTGATAGTCTGACTGACTTAACTCATCCCCTGTGTACTCACTATAGCTAAACAGGAATAACACTTCTGAGAGAAGAGATGAGCTGAGAAATTCCATCAACAGAGAGCCCATCCACGAGTGGGAAGGCTCCCAGCGAGACAGCCTGGGTCCCATCACATACGTCACTAAAGTCCGACTGCAGCACCTGCCCTGCCAGGTACGTCACCTCTGCTTCTTATCAAGACTGAATCACTGGAATTGGCCACTTGCCTATTTATGGGAACATACAGTACAGCAGACTGTAACTCATGATACATACGTGTTTTCAAACTCTGGGACTTTTTCTCACAGTGATTATAGGCAGGATAACATCAGCCCTTAATCCAGGTGACTCACATAGTTTTCACATTGCGCAACACAATCACTAGCTCAGCATACTGTAAGGAGTGAATGAAAAGGGTGGAGTCTCTATATAATAGCAAATAGCACCCTATGCCACAGTTCTTTTTTTTCTTGTCAAGGTGCACCACTGGCATCAGACACCTGCAACCTACTCTTGAAAAATATATGACTACGTTCAAGCGAAATCAGACATGAGAGCAAACAAATACTGCGAGCACGGCTTCTCGCAGCAGCCAGTGAAAACAGTAGTCATGACACAGCTTGTTTGGATATCTGCAATTAATTCTATGTGGGAAAAAGCGGCAGCCCATTTGAAGTGTGTGAAACTTAGGGCCAGGGTGTGTGAGAGGCATCTGCTTGGCTCATGCAGCGACTCGACTCACCTCACAGCTGGAATGTCAGCTGTCTATCCAGACACACCCTCCGAGAGAGAGAGAGAGAGAGAGAGAGAGAGAGAGAGAGAGAGAGAGAGAGAGAGAGTGAGAGTGAGAGTGGAAACATAAACTGTCCTTCTGCTGCACCTTTAAATCTCCCACTAACTGGTTCTGAGTGGAAATCCTACTGAGATTTAAACTGTATCTCTCACAGTGCAGTATTAAAGGATAATACAGGTGGTGCTGTTAATGCTTGCACCAGGTCTCATAGGTTATTCATATCTTATCTTTGCTTCAGTTATCAGGGTTTCCTTCTTACCTTCAGAAGCATTTGCTGCCTGTTTGTCCTCCAAAATAAAAAAGTTCTGGCTCAAACATGTTTCTACTAAACAGCCGTAGCTGGTAAAATATGTAAACAAGATATACAAAAGTGGTAAGGTGGTGCAAAAATTTTACTGGAATAAAAGAGAACTACACGCTTCATAAAGCTCACTCTGTGTCCTCAGGAACAGAATGACAGGCTGCTGGTGATGTACCCATCAACCCTGATCATCCTCTCAGAGGAAAACGACGGACTCTTCTATAAGGTACCGACTGACCTCCTTCTGATACTCAAATGAATCACACCCTGGGCTCAGTGCATCCAGTATATTTAGAGCGTGCATAAGGAAGTTGTGTTTAACTGTCATTACAATTGCAGGGAAAACTTCCGCTCAACATGATTACAGTGACCACGCCCTGTCAAGACGTCAAGCCCAACACATTTATGATTGAAGGTAAGCACCGTGAATCAGTGAACTGCTCTGTAGTCACATCGATAGACTCGTTAAAGGGATTTTAATGAGTGTGCATTCTTGTGCATGTTTTACGCTAAGTGGCCTTTTCCATGAATCTGCTAGCGTCACAGAGTGTAACCCCTTTATGAATGAGCTGGTTTTATCCCTGCTGAATGACAGTCTCACTATAGCACATTCCAGTGAGCAAGTGGACCAAATGACAGGCTTTGTCCTCCCCCCTTGTCTTCCCAGGCAAGATGATCAACCCCATAGTGGTGTCCTGTGTGGATAGGATGGAGTTCTGCGACTGGATCCAGCAGTTCAAAGCTGCTGATGTGCCTGTTCTCAGTCCCCCCCCTCCAGTGTATGACATCATCTACACCCCGACAAAGACAGAGGTGAGGACTGCTCTCCCTGCTTTCAGGGGACAAGTGTGAAAAAAAAAAAAAGATCGATCACAGCTGCTATCGCTTGTGAAAATATGGGTGGAGCGGATTATGAGTCTGGCCTTGCCTCTTTTGTAAACAAACACTCAGCATGACTATAGACTGACTTCCTTTATTTTTGCTACGGTGTTACCTATTTAACAGTTTACAGTAGGTCTAGACATGACAGAAGTCTGAACGCTTTATCCACAGTCACTTACTTTGCATTGTTAATGCATACTTTGTGCCCTTCAATCTCTAGGCTCCACAGTTTGACCGGTGGAGTGGACACAGCCAAGGAAAAATGGAGTCTGTTAAGTCCAGCCAACCACCGAGTGGACGAGGATCCCGAAACCTTCCTCTGCCCCTTCACGATGAAAACCCTCTCACCCCGGGGTACTCTGAGCCCCGTTGTGTAAGTCAGCTGTGTGTTACTTCTCAAGCCGGAGTGTTCAAGTGACCTAATAAACTTAATTGCGCACACCAATATTTGCACAGATATAAATACTGGAGGAGTTGTGAAAAAACACTGTGTTTGTTTTGTTGGAGCTGAGCAACCAGATGCTTTCTTTCACAAAGTTAATTATTAAGTAAGATCTAGAGACCAAAGTGCTCCTGTTACAAATGCTCAGGTGCTGAGCCTTCAGCCTTCTAGTAAAGAAGCAGAAAACCAAAACAAAGTCACAAATTTTTTCCCAAGTGATGTCTAGCTGTGAAAACAACTTTTGGATTTGGACTTTTGGTACTAAATGTTGTGTGTGAGAAGAAGAATCTAAGAATTTTAAATTAAGTAAGATATGGGAGAAATATGCTCTGATAGTGACCCTTTAAACTCGTACCCACATGACTCTGTTTGCTAAAAACCTGAGAAAACAAAACCTAATGAGACCGTCTCTGCTGCCCGGACCTTGCAGTTTAAATCTGTGCTGGGACATGTGCTATAAAGCTTCCATTCTTGGCTGACTTTTCTCTCTGGTTCTGGTCTTTACAGTACAGTTCCAGCCGTCCCTCTTCGATTGAGACTGCCCAGCTGGGCAGCAGAACCAATAGTGTGTCTTCCCACACCAGGCCCGAGCGCGACCTACGACCTTTGTCAGTGCGCTACTCATCTCCTCAGCACAGCTCCTACCTCCAGCCTGCAGAGAGCTCCATGGTGTCTGAGCTCTACAGTAAACCCTACTCTGCCCTGCATCGGGGCAGCCCGCAGCGCCTGGAGAAAGCTCCACTTGTCAAGGTAATTCAGTCTTGCGTCTAACTTGATAACCGAATATTCCCTTTGAGACTGTTGACGTATTTTACGTGTCATGTGTGCAGTACCTAAAATAGACACCAAGCAGAGGAGTAGCGATCATATATAGGGTGTTAACAAATGGAGTAAGACTGGCATTTAGGCAGGTTGAAAGATCAATTTATTCAAAGATGCAAGGAATGAAATCTCTGTTAGAATTCATAAACAAAGCTTGAGCCAGTCTGAAAACATTTGCTGCACTCAGAGGGTATCAGTACTGCTCCACCGGTGCAGATCATACCTGGCATTAGTCCAAAACCCCTATTAAGCAATCAGACTAATGTTTTATGTGATGGCAGAAAATTGGTTCCTTTCCCTCCTTACACTAACTCCTGCTTCTGTTTGAATGCTCTCCAGTCTAACAGCTGGAGCACTCCTCAGACATCCCTGAACTACTCCCTTAACATCCCCCAGCGCCACTCAGACATGTGCGCTCCACGACAACCCTTGTCGCCTCTGTACGATGAGCCTTGCACTCCCGAAATCTACTCCTTGGATGAGGCCAGGCCAGTGGTAAGTGGGCCAGTTGATACTGGATCCATTGGTTCAATTTACACCTGCACAGCCTGTCTGATATCAAGCAGTGCAAACACACATAAACACAAGTATTTGGTCATGGTGATAGTGCTTTTTTTAGAACAAGTTATGTCTTTTATAGAAGTATGAAAGTGTTACACCATGATTTAACCATTTCTGAATCTAAAACGATAAATCATTTTATTATTTTAGTTTGGTTTAATTGTATTTTATTGAGCTAGTTACTATTTTGCCCATTGTAACACAGAAACTTTGCAACAAAAAAAAAAAATGCATATTTTATCCTTCCTGTTTTTTAGCAGCGGTGCTGGCAAGAACGGCCTCAGCACCAGCACCACCAACAGGAGCCCCAATTCCTACCCTCCTCCTTCCAGCTACATGACCCTCCAATGGGCAGACGCTGCAGGAGAAGCCTGGTTCTGACCAACTCCCAGGGTCAGTCTCAGGACCTGGAGATTGACACGCCTGAAAGCCAAGTGCAGCAGAGAGCAGAGGCTGTTTCGAGGCTAAAGCTGCTGCCTGCACCCAGTCAAGTGCAAGAACAGGTGAGAGGCATGGAGATACTCATCTCCCAGGACAAACTGTTTCTGGAATGCGATAGCACAAAGTGAAATGGTGATCTGTGTGGTTGCACAGCAAGTGTATAACACTGCAGGTGCTGCAGTTGATATTTTAAACAGGTTCAGATGAAAAACATATTTTAAGAAACCACGATGGTGTTTGTTGTAACTGATCCTAGGAAGTAACTGTGTCTGTTTTCACATCTGCCGACAGATACTTCACCCGCAGAGTTCTGTGAGAAAGGCCGCTCAGATGCATTATGGTTACTCACCAGGTAAGAATTAAAGGCACGCAGCTACGAGCCAAATCAAACATTCCTTTATGTCAGGTGTACCTGTGCGTAATTTTGTGCTCCTAAACCTGATAAGAAATCTTTTCAGTAATCAAACAAAGACACAGAGTCCTATTCTTTTTTTTTTAAATTATTTAGCTCTGTGGAGAAGAAAAGGGCACTCTTTCAAACCTGCAGCATAATATTTCCTCACAAGTTTGAGTTATGAAAGTCAGCACTGTGAGCCGCCTTCCTAAAAGGACACAGAACATTGCTTGCGCTCCGTCGCACTGTAAATTCAACACTGCATGCACTTTGGATTGATTGAACTCTTGGGTCTGTCAGCAGGTAGAGAGAAGGTTAAAGGTTGCGGATTTGAAGGTGCAGGAAATGTGAAAATGTGCCTGCGAATTAGAGCTTAGTGTAGCTCTAAATACGTTGGAGCATATGTCTCAACAGGGTGAAGCTCAGTGTAAGAGAACACTGCTCAACAGATTGGATTTATCACTCTACTGTGACTGACAGCGCACAACTGCTCACACAGGCTCTGCTATCACAGACCAAACAAGACTAGAATTGATCTGGTGATTCCAGATGATCTGATCATCCGGATTCATTGTTAAACTTGTCATTACCAAGTGATATTATTTGACAGGTTGCACATTTTTTACTATTTGAAAGAGACCATAAATAACAAGTGCAGGTGGTGCAGCAGTGGTATGTTACTGTACTGGTTTTTGCAGTAAGAGCATTCTTTGGGAGCATTTCCAAGTTTATTTAAGCAGGGCGAGGTTTGCGTTTCGCTGCTTGAAACTACAAGTATGCTAATCTTCTTTCATTCCTATAGGTCGCCATTCATACCTCGAACCCGCAGAACCAGATGACCAGGAAGTAGACTATGACAACATTTGGGAGTACGACTGTGATACAGGAATGATCCAGCCAACGGCTGGAATTTCAACACACTGGACAGGATTAGACTTTGGGGCCAGAGGCCTCGGTGCCATGGCAACACAGCAGAGATGGTCATAAAACAAAAGGATGGCCCGGCGCTCGTCTGGACGTGTGCAAACAACAGATCTCTATCAGGGGGATAATAAAAGTCAACAAGCAGAGCTCGTGTTGCTCCCTACTGTGTACAGTAGGAACCCACAAATCCCAGGAACTGCTTTGTTAGATGTCGGGCAGTCGAGCAGAGGAATGACAGGATAAAACTGAACATCATGGAAGTGGCAAACAAAGACTTCAGTTGTCTGTTTAATATGTAGCATTCATGGAAGAAGACAGTAGAGTATACTGTACATACTGTGCAGCTTGAATATTATTTTCTAAATCTGTTATATAATGTAAGTGCACTGTCATTGGTTTTATTCGTAGTAAATCCAGTTTTCTTTTTTATATTTATAGGCAGGATTTATAGGATTTTCTAACAGGCTGTCGTATTACTGTTAAGTGTCTCCATTTGTTTCTAATTAAAGCTATAAAAAGCATTCCATTAGGCTTGTTATAGTAAAGAACATATGTATATATTTGTGAATGTTTAACATTTATTATTTTCTTGTGCTATACTGACAAGTCAAATAGATGTGGCTGTAACCAACTAATATCCAAATGATAATAATTCTAATTTCAAAACGGCACAATACTGATACCTGTGAGACTTTTTTCATTTTGGTTTGAGGTGTTTATTTATATTTGGAAATAAAAGTGTTCGAATATGTTTGCGTCTGTTTGGTGCTGTTCTAAATGTAGTTTCTTTTAGGTGGAAAATCAGAACACTTTAAAAGTTTCTTAAAATATCTCAACTTCAAATGCAATAAAGGAGTGAAAGATAGGTGAGAGACTGGTTTATATCTGAAATTAACTGCAAATTAACTGCAAATTTATGCCCATCATAAATTATGCACTCTTTAGAGGCCACCAAGAATCTTTTTGCTCAAACCTTATGTTGGAAAAATAGTTGTGTTTTCTCAACCCCTGCACTGCTTTCAGATGATGCCTTAGCACACAAGTAAGATACCATTTAGCATCTATGCATGCAAATATGAACGGTTTGCCTATAATTATTAGATTATACGGTATTGGGCAAAAGTCTTTAGTCGCCCCTCATTTATATCTTGCTAGGAAAATGGGAAACAGGTACAGGAATTGATTGAAACATGTGCAGACATAAATAGAAATATAGCACATAAGGTAAAAACAGAGTTTGTCCAAAGTCAGCATTTAGCATGACCGTCTTTCTTCTTCAACACAGTCTGAACTCTCTTGTCATTTCTTTCAGTCGTCTTCAGGAATAGTTCTCCAGGCTTCTTGAAGGACATTCAAAAATCTTCTTTGGATGTTGGCTGCATTTTGTTCTCCCACACTGCTTCAATAATGTTGAGTTCTGCTCTCTGGGGAGGCCAATCCATGACTGATAGTGCTTCTTCTTTTTTTTTTTTTTCTATCCAGGTATGCTTCTACTGCGTTGGCAGTGTGTTTGGGATCATTCTCATGCCTTTGCGAATCAGATGTTTTCCAGATTGTACAGCACTGTAGATCAAAATCTGACAGCACTTGACTGCATCAATAAATCCATCAACTTTCAGATACTGTTCATCTGCTGTAGATTTTTAGGTCTCCACTTGTCTTGTTTCCTCAAAATTTTTAAGGATACACTGCACAGCATGCTCAAATATGCCAATTTTTCAGCTAATAGCTCTGTAGGAATCACCTTGTTGGTACAAAAATACTATTTAATGTCAAACTGTTATCTTTGGCATTTTTCATAAATTCAGCTAATGAAATGATTATGAGTTTTTGTGACAAGCTGCTAGTAACAAAGTGGCTAAAGATACAATTTCCTATTGCTTCTTTACTAAGTTGTCTGTTATGTGAAGACACAAAAGTGATTCATCCCTTGAGTAAAGTGCTTTTGTAATGCTCAGAGGGGTCAGTATTTAGTGGCTTAAGAAGCAACAACAGCAAAAACATTCCTCTGAAAATGGTCAGGTACAAAGACTGGAATGAAAAGTGAAAAAGCAGCTCAGGTCCAAACACTTTGAAAGACCCCCAGAAAACCTGGAAAGGTGTTTTTTTTAATTCAGTCCAACATTCCTTTCAAGCCTATGTGGGACTTCAAACTGATATTTTCACATACATATTTTTATTTAAATGATTTTATAAAAATGAGCTTAGCAATGAGTGCAAAGACACATAAATATCTTGATGTAGATTTATATGCATATATAGTTGTGTCACTACTCCTTGCTTGGCGCGGAGTAGTGCATTACACAATAAAATGCCATTTATGGGTACAAGTATGTGACTCTTGACCTTTTAAAAAGATTTTTTTCTATTGTTATGTGGGGCACACTGAGTTATTTGTGTATGAAATGGTGCTAAACACTTGTAATTTTATTTACAGCTCCTATAGTTACTAAAGGGAAACTCTGAAATACTTTGGCTTTTATAGCCCAATGTTGCCATCTGCTGGAGAAAATAATGACAGTTTCTTCTCTGAATACTAGTGCTTCTACTACTACTACTGAATAAACACATTATTTAAATATAATGTTGAGTAATATGCTACTGTAGTGAATTATCTACAGTATTTTGTTTATTTTAGGAACAAAAGACATTGGAAATGACCCAATCTCAGAGCTGTGACACGAGTTTACATCACCATCTATTGTTCAGAAAGTTTGCTGTCTGCTTGTCTGCTTTCTCAATAACACACGCAGCACACAATCATAAATATACTCTTTACTTAAGTTAAATTGAAAGACATCATCAGCATCAACATTGCCAGCTTAGTGCAACCCATATGACAGCAGTATACAGAGCTCCATCATGAAAATAAAATGCCCTTCACATAATATATCACTAATACTGGCACAGAGTGCTGTCCCCTAAATAAATTACACCTCTGTTGCTTTGGATAGCCTTGAGACAGACGCGACCTGTTGCCCTGTGGCAGCTGGGATA
Organism: Archocentrus centrarchus; assembly: GCF_007364275.1. NCBI lineage: Eukaryota > Metazoa > Chordata > Actinopteri > Cichliformes > Cichlidae > Archocentrus > Archocentrus centrarchus. The sequence continues at coordinate 22,212,097 of NC_044352.1, forward strand.
GGCTCCAGCTCCCCCAAGCCTGAATTGGATAAGCTGAAGAAAATGGATGGAAATATGTTGCTTTGGATATGAGCATCTGCTACAAAAAAGTCATGTAATGGAAACAAACAAGTTCATACAAATTTCTCCTGAATCCCTACAGTGTCTCAGACTTTTCCACATATTTCTTTATCATCTCAAGTCTGTACAGCTGAAAGTAAATCACCTCCACTCTTGCCTCGGTAAATACTTACAAATCTTATTCATCTAAACTGTCTCAAGCCTTCTTTCAGTCAAATAAACTTGCCTCTTCTTGCCTTTGGTCGTTTCACGTTTTTTTTTAACACTTTCAGATGTCAAAGTTTCGCTCACGCTAAACAACTGTCATTAAAATAAATACTTTCTATGGAAAGCTCGGTGAGACCTAACAGCAGCAATCAGAGTGCAAACATGTTACAACAATCCTCCAAAAACTCTGGAAAAATTGGATCACTTTGTATTTAGAGGCTGAGCGATGAAGGAGCAGGCAGCGCCCTCTGACGTAATTTCGTCTCACTGTTCGCCGCCTCCACTTTGACATACTTACGCAGGTATCGAATGGCTGACAGAGCACTTACGTTGGCCAGCAGAACTGTGTGAAAATACAAATGAAAAAAGTGACTAACCGTAATACTCAAATCCAAACTGAAATGCATCATGAATTTAAGCACACTCACTTAACAAGCACTGCTTGGTAAATTCCTACTTTAAAGAGGAAAATTTCTGTGGTATCAAAGTACTCATGCTACACACATACCGGCCTTCCAAGCGTCTCCAGCTTGTGGGTTTACAGTCTTCAGCACCCATGAAGCAAACGCAATGCAAACCAGACACATATCTGACTGTTTGAGCTGCAGGAATGGAGCATCCAACCCTTCAAAGACAGAAATGTCTTGAGTCAGCAAGCTGTTCATGCAAAGGCAGCAAACATCCACAGAGAAATCCAGTTATATTTGGCATTAACACACCAGCAGCTGTGGATAAACTCCCAGTATGTCTGGACTTCCTCTGCTGTCACAGACAGCGTCCCAGTTAACTCCCAAACATCTACACACAGTCCACTTCTATAAAGATACAAGGCTGCTTGATGCAACTGAATTGTGATTCTAGTGACCTTGAAGATAATCCCTGTAGGTAAGCACTAGAGATCAGAAATGATATTAGTAGGATATTAATTAATTGGCAGTTAAAGGAGAGGGATTTACACATAAAGACTCGTAAATAATTATGATGTAATTTCCTCTTCTTCACAGCCAAACATAAATTAAAGCACTCCGCTGGCTTCGAGCTCAGACGAGACGCTCATTGAGTGAAGTCAACTTATCACGTACTACCATTCCCCTTAGCTTCACCCCTGCATGCCTGCAGTCCAGTATGGGTCGTGTGACAGCTGAGGAAAGAGAATCTGTCCCCGTCATGACTGTAACAGCTGACAGAGTGGCAAACATGTCCAAACATTACAGCCGTCCACATGTGAGGAAAACAAAAAGAGCTCAACTGAAGAGTTTAAATATGACACTGATTTAATGCAAAAGCTTACAGCAATCAACAACTACAAGTTTTTAGCTTTGTGGATGGAGGTTTGCACAAAGCTGCAAGCTGTTGCACAGGTTAAAGCAGTCTTCAGTTTAGTCTTAGAATCATCTCATTTAAATAAGATAACAAACCACTGGTTAGGAAATGTAATATCCTCCTGAGAACTGAGGAAACAGTATCTTTCAACTGAGCTTTTTTTGTGACCACTAAAGAGGCGATACAATGTTTTTTCACTGTTCCATTGATGCTGGAGTGGGCAACATTTTTTGGCATCACTAGACAAAAACAAAAAGTCCTTTATAAGCCTGCAGCATTTTGTAATTCAAGTGGTCCAAGGAGATCTAGCTCTGTTCTGAGCTCTGAGCTCTGTTCTCTGACCTGTACACGGGTCATTTCAGACCAGATCAGGTAAGCAGTGTAAAGTAGCACAAAGAGCGAACAAATCCACACTGGGTTAAGCAGTGAACCACGTGCTCATGTTCATCTGATGTTTGCCTTTTCTAGATTTTTGCCTACTTCAGCTTGAAGTCTCACTTTTAAAGCATCTGAGCGCTGCTTTGTACAAAGATGAAGATGATCTTAAAGTGGACTTACTTGGATTTGAAACGGCTACCTGCAGGTCTTCGTATCTGAAAGGCTGCTGTGCTAGTTGTCTAAAGACCCTGTCCTCAAAGTGGTAGAGCAGTGGATCAGGACACATCACATCTTCATTTCCCAGTGCATTGAGAGGAGAAACTGTCCTTGGGTGAAAACTGCCCCTTTGCCTCACAGGTACAAGAGACAGAGAGTTCGATGCCTGATTTTGGGCTGAAAAATTTATGCCCCTGAAAGAGAATGCTGTTTTCCAGAAGAAGTTTTGCCTGAGGTCACTATCTGTATAAAAGTCCTCATAGATGTCTTTAGAAATATGAGATGAGCTCGGTTTATGGCTGGACCTGGTCACCACCCTCACAGGGCTGGAGTTATCCTCTTCGTCAGATTCCACAGACGAATCATCAGATGAGGAGGATGCAAAGAAGTAATCATAAGCCTCTGGGAACTGGAGGTTTCTGTTAGCTGAGCGAGAGCAGGAAAAGATAAGAACTGGCTTGTCTTTGGCCTCATCTTCAGTTGTGATGAGAGGGCAGAAGAAGCTTTCTGTGTCAAACTCTGAGAAAAAATGATCGTATGTTTCAGGGACAGAATTCCCATCATTGGAGAAGGTGCTTAAGTTATCTGTAGCTGATTGGCTGGGAACGGTTTGTTTTCCTCCAAAGAAGTACTGAAATATGTCTGAGAGAGAGATGCTGTAACTGTCTGTCAAAGAGGAAGATAAAGTATCCGTGTCTTTGTCTTGCTTAGGCTCATATCCCTGTGTCAAATATTTGACTTTTTGAGATTCTCCTTCAGATACAGTTTGTAAAGGCTCACATTTCTGCATGTAGCTGAATGACTCAGAATCGAGGGCGCGTAAATTGTGCACGCTGATATTTTTGGAAATCTTTCGAAGGCACTTTTCAGCCCTTTCTGAGAGGAAAGGTCGGGAAGCGTCAGTCACAGATGTAAGCATCACATTTTCCAGGTAAATATCAGCACTTTGGCTCACGGGGGCTGGTTCACTCTCCCACAAAACACTTCTTGAAGGGGAGAAATCAGCCGCAGTATTAGGGCATAAACTGGATTCTGCAGCATCAGGAACACTGAATGAGTCCTCGGTTGTTTGCTCGGGTGTGGACTCTTCCATTTGAGTAAAAAAGCCAGAATCTGCCATCTCCTCGCTTTCCTGTAGAGGTGGGAGGGAGCTGGGTGGAGCAGCTTTGCTGATCATTCTCAAACCCAGAATGTCGTTTATTGTCAGCTTCTCCATCTCACTCCAAAAAGACGACATGGCAAACACTGGATTCAGCACCCCTTCAGCCTTGGACACCATGATGGCATCTTCTGGTTTGGCCAACAAATCACACACTGACTCTGGTTGGCTATTGACTCCAGATGTGCCATCTCCTCGTTTTCCTCCTTGACCTCCAGACTCTTGCTCACTGACAGATGAACAGAAACTTGCTGACATGTCTGTGATATTTCCATTTGAGAGTGACATGATAGAATCCGTGTTTAGAGTACAGCAGGATGATACATTTGTGATATCTGAAAGACTTGTCGGTAAATCTTCAGACAAGGGTGATCTGGTTTCTGCCTGACCGTTGCTTGTTATTTGCGATGCTGCTAATTGAATTCTTCCAGCTTCTGTGCTTTTCTCTAAAATATCTATTTTGGGTAATGTTTGAGCCTCAAGAGGACGCTCTGTTTGCTGTGCTATATTATTCACACCAAAACCAAATGAAGTTTTAGACAGATAACTTTCATCAGGTGAGCGATTAAAACAATCAGAAGTACAATGAGTGCTGATAACTTTGCTGGGAAACTTATTTGAAAATGGACAGGCAGGGGTTCTGAAGTGCAGAGATTTTGCCGGCAAACCTTTTGCATGAGAGGTTGCAGAGAAAGGATGTTGGGTGTCTTCCATTGTGGTGCTATATTGGTCTGTGTTGTGAAACTCCACTTCCAGCTGTTGTTGGGGCTCAGCCTCACTGTGACACAGTGTGTGCTCGTCACCGCCAGAATTTCCAGCCTGCACAGCCAGGACTGACTTAGCAGCGGATCGTCTGTTGTTCTGGCCGACGTCCACAGAAGTAGCATTTGAGTCTGAGCCTGATAAAAGACCATGAGTTACCGATTTGACCTCTGCAGCAAATGGTAGATTTTGTTCATTTTCAGGTAAAATGACAGAATGATTTGTCTGCTGGAGCCCCTCACATTTTATGTCCTCTCTCTGATTTTCTCTGCCCATGTCTGATTTACCAGTTACACCTCCTGTCACTAAAACCGGCAGCTCAGGACATTTATTCAGTCCGGCTGATTCTTCTTCCTGTAACTTGCTGCAAACCTCTGCATTTGTTGCCACGGTAGCACCGCTGTTTGGTGCAGACATTACACTGTCATCGGTTTGACTCGGTGTGATCACTGACCTATTGTTTGCTGCATCATTTTCAGATGTAGCTTTACTCATCCTCTGTCTGACTATGCTCTCTGACAGACATTGGTACTGACTATCACATGGAGGAGCAGTGGATATGTTCACCGGGAAACTGCTGGTGGTGGTTGAATGTGGTTCATTTAAATAAAATGAGCTGATGTCCTCGGAGAAACAGAGACCCGTTCCTGTTTTCGTTGCACACTGCTCCTCCTCTGACTCACTCTGCTTGATTGAAGCCTGCTTCTCGTATCCATGCCCGCCTTCGCCTTGCTCCACACTGAGCCGTCTCTTCTTTCTCCTCTTCCTTTTCATGGAGGCAGATGGAGAGTCTTGGCTCGCTGCTTTGCTTGTACCTGCTGCGTCTGACTGTGAAACAATAGGGGTTTGGTCTTCCCTCCATTTAACATTTGTCGCCATGTCCAGATCACTGGCTAAATCAGTGGCACACTTTTTGCAGAGGTGTTTCAGCAATTCTTCCTGTTTAAAGTCACCTAGACGCGTGCATGTTTCCACATCGTAAGTGTGAGGCATCATTACTGAGCAGACGGCTGTGCCTGGTGAGTCATGATTCCACTGTGGCACCTTGCTGACTCTGGTTTCTGTACAGGCTTCCTCTCTGATGAATAACTCAGTTTCAGTAGATTGGTTAGTGTTGAACACTGAGTTACTGGCTTCATGTTGGAAGGAAATGCTGGGCTCAGAGTGAACTTTTCTCATTGTGTTTGTCTTTCTGATGGTGTCGACAGGCCTCACGCTCTCTTTGCCAACTGCTGTTTCACCCCTGGCAGGCAGAGAATTTAACATTTGGATGTTTTTTGGCAGTGTACTTCTACTGGCCTGCTGCCCATCGCTGCACTGCTCCTCCTTTTCTATTGCCTCACTGTTTTTTCCAAAGTTCTGGCTTGGCTCAGGCTCTGTCAGACTTTTCAGCCTTTCAAAGAATATATTGACTGACTGCAGGTGGATATCCTCCTCGCTGCCTGAGAGGACGCTCTCCATTCCACCTATGCCGTGTTTGCTGAGGTAGTGTTCCACAGGAGAGCCCTCACAGTGTGGGGGCCCATCGACGGGGCGGTCAGTATCAGAAGAGCCTGGAGATAGATCGACTCTCTGAGACCTCATAGCAAGAACTGACCCTGCATCGTCGATGTCACTCATCCCTGAATCTTCGAGACCTGCTAACGAAGGAGGAAGCAGATTACACTCCTCGCATTCTGCGAAGAAGCACTCCCAGTCACGGTCACAGATTTCCACACTGTATTCAAAGTCTTCCATTTGGCCTCTGGCTTCAACAAAACCTGCAAAATTATTTAAAAGAGCTGTCAAATAAAATCTGTTAAAGCAAATGAGTTGTTTGCTGGTAATTTTAGCATCATGCAGTTAAAGATCGCAGGGATGACCACCAAACTCTAATCTCAAATCAACTCATTAATAAAGTCCCTCATAAAAATACAAACACATTGATTTTAAATGCACATTTTTGCGGTACAATTTAAATTATGCAGATTATATACTTAGAATGCAATAATGTCAATAAAGATCTCTAACAATGTGATATTATAGAATACAATGTAATGTAATATAATCTCTCCATCAATAATTACATGAAATTAAATTTCCAACATGTGGAATTAAAAATTGTATGTATTTTTAGCTGTTTTCTTGTACTTTTACATCCAAACAGGCTTCCTACCTGTCCTGCTTCAGCTGTCCTGCTCTACAGGAGATCAAGGTCAAGGAAGTCTCTGTAGCACCATGCTGTATGTCCTCTGGTAGGCGTTCTTGTGTGTGAGCATGCGGCAAGGCAAGCCCCATGATTTGATAAATATAGAGCGCTGCTTGTAATCACGTAATACACGCAGTGTACTTACAGCCGCCATCTCTAACAGAGGTATAACATTTCTGAACTTTAAATAGATTCTCCCCTGGCAAACTGCAATCTGCTTTGAGAGCGGTTTTAATTTTACTATTGTTTGATTAGCTGAAAAAAAACGGTTGGCATCTGTAATAAAAGCTATGAATGTTTTATTATTCATAATGACTTTTGATCAAATAAATGAGCTCAAACCTCAGCAGTAGCCCCAGTGGCCGAGAGCAGCTATAATAGCAGTCCCTCTGCAGATATGTGTGTCACGGGTGGTGTGTGTCAGTCAGCTGATACCTCACTGTTGTGACATCATGGGGTGACAGTGGATCTGAAACTTTCCCATGCAATGTTTCCGTTTAGAGCAGGAGGGCCAGAAAGGCAGACATAAGCAAGTGGACAACTTAAATCTCACATGTGACTCTTCTGAGGCTGGAAAACAGAAATCAAAAGGAAAAAAAATATCATGGTTGCTTCTTCTGAGAAAATAGACAGTTCGGGTTTTTTTTTTGTTTGTTTTTTAAATTCAAAGGTTTATTGGCAGTTTCTGAAAACAATGTCAAAGCATCATAATACAAAGACCAAAATATATTCATTTCAATTTAATTCAATATTCTTAATAAATAATTATATATTATATATAAACGTGTGCGTGTGTGTGTGTGTCCAGGCCATTCACTGTCCCTTGGGTTGTTGATTTAGCAAAAATCTAATCAGCCAATCACATGACAGCAACTCAATGCATTTAGGCATGTAGCAATAATAATAATCCATCCATCCATCCTGTTATCCTTTTCATGGTCACAGGGGGGCTGGAGCCTATCCCAGCTTTCACAGGGCAAGAGGCAAGGTATACCCTGTACAGGTCACCAGCCTGTCACATGACTAACACAGAGAGACAGACAACCATTCACAAACACAAGACATGGACAAAATGACCTGCTGAAGTTTAAACTGAGCACCAGAATGGGGAAAAAAGGTGTCTTAAGTGACTTTGAACGTGCCATGGTTGTTGGTGCCAGACGGGCTGGTCTGAGTATTTCAGAAACTGCTGATCTGCTGGGATTTTCTCACACAATCGTCTCTAGAGTTTACAGAGAAAAAGACAAAATATCCAGTGAGTGGCAGTTCTCTGGGCCAAAGCGCCTTGTTGATATAACAGGAAAATGTCCAGACTGCTTTGTGCTGATATGAAGGCAACTGCAACTCAAATAACCACTTGTTACAACCAATGTATGCATATCTTCATCTCTGAACACAAATCAGACCTTGAGGCAGATGGGCTACAGCAGCAGAAGACCACACCAGGTGCCACTCCTGTCAGTTAAGAACAGGAAACTGAGGCTACAATTCACACGGGGGACTGGAAAAATACTGCCTGGTCTGACAAGTCTCCATATCTGCTTTTACATCCTGTTTTGTATTAACTGCAGCAACTGTGTGACGCTATCATGACAATATGGACCAAAATCTGCGAGGAATGTTTCCAGCATCTTGTTGAATCTGTGCCATGAAGAATTAAAGCAGCTCTGAAGGAAAACAAAAAGAGGTCCTACCCAGTACTAGCAAGGTGTACTTAATAAAGTGTCTGGTGTGGGTATTTTGAACAGCCAGATATGCCCTGTCTCCTTCTCCTAGGAGGATTTTTAATTTTGAGTGGACACTGGTCTGTGGAAGCCACCATGTCTGAGTCCAACAATGTTAGATCCACTTCAAAGAAAGTTTCACTAACACTGGCTAACAGCAGCTAACAGAGGCTAACAGCATCAAAAACAGCAGCGCTTACTGACAGAAAAGTTCAGGATAAAAAAAAAAAGAAGAAAAGTTCAGGATATCTTCAACAACTCGCCTCAGTATCGCTGTCATCAGACAGAAGTGAGCTTCACTGACTTGTCGACATATCAAATTCTTTTCAAGTTTGATAGCCTCCTCCAGACTAAATAGATGTGGACACCCAGCATATTGACAGCTGCGGTAAACAGCAGACTGACACTACTCACTGTAGATGAACGGCAGCCAGGATTATTCACATGAATTGGGAAGGTTAAGAAAACAGAAGTCAGCTGACCACAATCTGCAATCTACTGCTGATATTTAACACACTGTATCTTTAATGCTCCATTCAAACTTAAGTCATGCAGATTGAGCAGAGCATAAGAGTATTAGTATTAGAGTATTAGTTTTCCATTAACATATGGTCCTTCCACAACAAACTGGCTTTAAAACTGTAACTGTAACTAATTAGGTAATTAATGGAAAAAGACTGGGAAATGGCAGACAAAAAAGGAAGGGGGAATGAGGAAGACTGAAAGAACAGGAAAGGAAAGAAGAACAGGAGTAGGAGGGAAACAATACATTTCTCTATTCTCTTTGAAGAAATGATGTGTGTTTATTGCTGGTGTTGATTTACAGTGCTTAATAATTTTATTAGCTCACCACCCAGTGTAAGGTTTATGCCACAGCTGCCCTAAATCAACAGTATTGCTAATTACAAAATTCATTTTTTGTTTCTGTAACAGTTGATCCACTGGTATGTGCAATTTCTATAATCTAAATGATATTTTAATGCCAAAATATAATTATTTTTGTTTTCCAAGAATTTTCAAATTTACTGATTTACAAAAAAAGCAGGAAAAAATACAAAAGTACATAATTTTTTAAGATGCCAAATTTGATTATTTACTTGCATTCCTGAAAAGAATTTTTTTTTTTTTTAAAGTTGAATGTTATGCTTGATTCATTTCTGACTTCTCAGAGAAGTTGAATGCGCCAGCTCAAATTTAGGTATTAAAAACATGAATTCAGTTTGTTATTTGCCTAATAAATAATAATAAAACAAGTTTTTGACAGAGTTCTAAAATATTTGTGTTTCCTTGTTTTTTGTTTTTTTTTTACGACAGGTGGTCTAATAAATTTGTTAAGTGCTGTATATTACCGACTGATGTGCCTTAATATTTTATCAACTTAAAAACAACAATTAAAAAAAAAGAAAAGGCACACCTGATATCAGGATTTTGTTGTTATCACAAGCTGATTATTTAAATTTAAATGATTTAAAACAAATTTTTAAAACTTCCAAACCGCAGCAACCACATGTCAGTTTTGGTAGTTTACATTTGAACTGGCTCTTTCACCCTCCTGTGTATTTACATTTGTTGTTTTGGTTAAACTAAAAAAAAAAACTGAATGAGTGAACACTGCTGTGGCACTGGGATAAAGCCTTAAGCAGCAGAAATTACAGCACAGGTGTCAGAGCATCTTTTCTATATGAATGTAAAAACTGTTGCGGGTGGGGGTGGGGGCTAATCTGGGGAGGGCTTGAGCCTTTGTTTACAGCTATCAGCAGGATTCAGTAAAGACAATGTGTATACGGGAACATCCTTGCTGACATTAATAGATACCAAGATAACCAATCAGTCCCGATCTCATTATCTGCTGTTAATCTCTGCTTAACAGGTGTTGAATGTACCTTAATTGCAGCTGAATGTACTGATTAATGACGACAAGTCCTTACTGATCATTTGGAAAAAAAAAACAAATCCCACAGTTTTTCTCCCTCTGACAATGATGTTATGAATAAATCAGTAAAGACTTCACAGTAAATACAGCTCAGTGGCAGGTTAAGCTATAGATATTATAAAATTTTTCTAAAAGCACACATTTTCCCCTCACGGTGTCACTCTCCATTGAGACTTTTCACCTCACACTTTCGCAGGCTGGAAGTGCAGCCTTTATTTACCTCATTTTCATCACTATAGACATTTATGCGAAAAACAGAGCCTCTAATTAGCCAAACCACAGCCTGGGCTGCCTGCCCAAGAGGCTCCTCTCAATTCATCAGCTGCAATAAAAGGAGACAAGCCTGGGCCTGAGTGGCTACTGCACCTGGGGCAGCGGGCTGTTTTGCCACGGGTGGGATTCTGTTTCCATCAACAGGATTAGGCTCTTATGAGTCCGTTTATGGAGTTAAGACTGGGATCCGCTCGGGCTGTTTCACAGCTACTAATGCGACAGAATTTCACCCTAATTGTTTACCATGTCAGGCACAGCAATTCAGCATTAATTAAACAAAGCCCAGCAAAAACACATTCAGCACCAGCTCAGTGACATGAGGTTTAAACAGAGAGGCGTTTTTGTATGGTCCCGTTACCAAGCATCCTTGGCTGGTGGCATCTTTTGTGTCAAAAAGGGGTGCAATGTCTTAATTACAGCAAAGGGTAGAAGACAGAAAACAGCAGACAAAGACTTGTAATTTGGATCAGTGGAGACTGTTTAGGAAGTGCACAGACTGTTTATACCACACAGGCTGATGTAGTATCCACAAGGAACAATGCAATAGAGTTGAACGTGATTAAAAAATAATGCAAGACAATGAGTGGGAAAAAAGTAGCCCTGCTAACGATGTGTAGGTGTAAAAGAATTAATTACCGATAAGCAGATGGTGGTTGGAATTGTGAAAAAGTCTTGAACCACCCCTTATTACTTTACATTTTGCTAGCAAAATGGGAAATAGGCGCATCAGTTTATTGAAACATGGACAAACATACATGGAAACAGAACGCGTAAGGCAAAAATACAGATTGTACAATTCTAATGAGGTTAAACATCAGTATTTGGTATGGCAGTCTGAACTCTCTTCGGCAGGCTTTCTTGCAATTTCTCTCTTTTTTCTGATTTAAGAGTTTTATTTATACTTGAAACACATAGCATACAGGGAAAAAAAATCATCCCATTTCAGATTTCAACCATTTTCCCATGTCTTCTTGAGAACTGACAAACCTTCCATGCCCAAGTTCTTAAACAGCAGAATAACACAAAGATACTTCATGTCCTTTCCCAGTGTTCCAAAGTACCCTCTCCAAAGGCTCAGCAGCTTGATAGTACACAGAGCTGCAGAGATTTAAAAATTGAGATCTCTGTATTTCAAGCTGGTTTATTCCTCCCATGAAGAATGCATCAGACAGGAGGAAGGTCTTCTTTCTTCTTCACACTCCCAAAATGTGAATATGAATTATGAGCCCAGAGAACAGGGGAACAAAAGGCTGGAAAAGTTAGTGGTACTTAAAAAAACTGCTTAAACAAAAAAACATCTGTAGTACCGTTAGGTATTAGGTTAACTGGCAACAGGTAAGTAACATGATTGGGTATAAAAAAGAGCATCTTAGTAAAAGTGGCCAAAGTTTCACCAATCTGCAAAAACTGCGTCTACAAATTGTGGAGCAATTGCAGAATGATGTTCCTCAAAGTTAAATTGTGAACAGTTAAATATCTCGTCACCTACCGTACATAACAGCATCAAAGCTTATTTAAAATGGACTGAGGCAAAGTGGAAAACTGTTCTGTGGTCAAACAAATCCAAAAACTGTGGAAAACATGGACACCGCGTCCTCCAGACTAATATGGAGGGGGACCATCTGGCTTCTTATCAGCGCTCAGATCAAAAGCCTGCACCTCTGATAATATGGAGGTGCATTAGTGCCTGTGGGATTGGCATCTGGCACATCTGAAAAGGCACCATCAGTGCTGAAAGGTATATACAGGCTTTAGAGCAACATATGCTCCCGTCCAGATTACGTCTTTTTCAGGGAAGACCTTGCATATTTCAGCAAGACAATGCTAAAGTACAGACTGCAGCTATTGCAACAGCACGGCTTCATAGTAGAAGAGTCTGGGAGCTAAAGTGGTCTGCCTGCTGTCCAGATCTTTCACCAATTGAAACATTTGGAGTGTCACGAAATGAAAAATATGGCAAAGTAGACCCAGGACTGCTGAGCAGCTAGAATTTTATATCAGACAAGAATGGGACAACATTCCTCTCCCAAAAGTCCAGAATCTGGTCTCCTCATTCCCAGACATTCATGGTCTGTTGTTAAAAGAAGAAGGGATGCTACACAGTGGTAAACATGACCCTTTCCCAACTTTTTTGAGACGTGTTGCTGCCATTTTCTTAAAACGGTACATTTTCTCAGTGACCCAACTTTTTCAGAAATCCGTTTTTACACGATTCCTGAAAAATAACCTCAAAACACAGATGCAGAGGGCTGTTACATTAAAATAAGCTCATTTATTATCGATTTGAACAGGTGCCACCTGCCAGATTACTTACGTGACACACAAAAGTAGCCCGATATCAGACAGAACTGACAGCTCTGACTCTCAAGTCTGAAACCAGGCGAACATGAAAGAGGACAGAAAAGTAACTCACGCCTGTACATGCGCTCACTCAGTATGAAATGAGACAAACATTAAGAATACCAGCTAGCCCCATTGTGTTGATGCCTGATATTTATGTTTTCCCTTAAAGAAACAAATACATTCAGATAATATGTTGATCCAGAAATGATTCTGCACCCATTTAAGTTTAAACAGAGAGTTTATTAGGCTTGAATCTAGAGTTGTAGCTACAGTTCTTATCTTTTGCTGTTGTTAGTTTTATTTTGCTTTGCACTTTTCTTTTGAATTTAGATTCAGTTTTTATTGTTTAAAAATATCCCGTTCAGAATAGGTATTAAAATATAAGCACCTGTCTCTTGTTGTCATGCAGACATCCCATAGTTTCAAAGGCCTCCTCAGGCTGAATTTCAAAATCCAAATTTACCAGGTTCGTTTTCTCTCTTTTTTCCCCTGAGGTCTAGATGGTTTTTTTTGTTTGTTTGTTTTTTTCAAGCAACCAAATGTACCACTTTTAATTTGAGTTACTTATAATAAATGGATTGTTTTCAGTGAGCGTTTGTGTATTTATCCATAAGCACGAACCTCCCGTAAACACGGTAATGAACCAGAGGTTAGTCTAGTCCAGCTGTTGGGTCAAAGATGGTCGCAGGCCATCCTGCTGGATGAAGTGCCTGCAGGTACACAGGAGGATTACTACGCGTCCTGACAATGGTGGGATTTGATCAGGAGCACTAACAAAACACTGTCGCCTCACCTGAAGTGCCACCGGCCACACGGCAGTATCAGCGCAGTGGGGATCATCCCGAA